>NC_135787.1:12578750-12884166 GCF_051106095.1 Pogona vitticeps | reverse complement strand
CCCACCCCACACAGGATCCCTCAAATCTGCCCTTAATTCCCACACACACACCCCCTCAGGAAGAGGGTTCGCTCCCCCCTAAGGAAACTCCCCCTTCCCACACGGAGCTGGTCTCTCACGCCTCCCCGAGGGAGAGGCTACCTATTCTGGCCTCGTCCTCTCACCTCGTGGAGCGAAACCGCCCCACAGCGACAGACGGGACCCCCTCAGTCCTTATCCAAGCGCCCTTCCTCTTTCGCCCTCCTTCCCCTCCCTCCTCGTTCAAGGGGGCGGAGCCTCAGCAACGCCTTCAGGTGAGCCGCCGGATCCGTCAAGAGCCGCCTTTTTCAACCCCGCGCGAGCCGCCGCCGCGGCGCCCACGCCCCTTTCCCCCTCCCCCTTCCCCCTGCGAAAAGGGGCTCGCGCTGTACTTCGGGAGATTCCGGAAAGCAATCGTTGCCTTCTTCGCTCGTTCGGGCGCCGGCTGTCCCCCGCCAGGCTCCCCTCCCCTCCTCTGCTCTCCTCTGTTCTCCTCTGAGCAACCACCTCTCGCGCCCGACTCTGCTCAGCGCTCGGGCCACGCCCCCTGGTGTGATGCGTTTGGCCCCGCCTTCCTTTCCTAGTAGGAACCGAAGCCCGCGGAGGAGGATTTGGGGGGGTGGGGGGTGGAGAAAGCAGTGGTGACCCAAGCAAGAGATCGAAGTCTTGTTTCGTTGCGGTTGCGCAGTCGAACCCAGGGCGCGAGCGCGGGAATTTCGAATAAGGCTTGGGTTCGAATCCTGTATGGTTTGATATTGTTAGCATGTTTAATTTGCCGCTGCTCAATTATTTCATAATTTATTAATCGATTAAATAATACGTTACTATGGCATCCGTTTAGTGTTTTTAACGTTCTAGTTGTGTATTTGCAGTTTAATAGTATTTGTTTTATTCATCGCTGTTGTAAAGTGCCCAGAATAGTGTGTTGCACTAATGGGGAAAATAAATAAATAAAATTACTGTTGTTGATCTGCTTAACAATATTAATTCTGTTTCTACATGTATGAGATTTGGTCTAGCTTGACTTTAGTTCAACATTTTGGGAGATGATGATGATGATGATGTTGGACTCCAGTTACCAGCAGCTTGAACTTGCATGACTAGGAATGACAGGAGCTGTACTCTGTCAGCATCTGGGGGAACAGGTTGCCTGTCCTTGCTTTCAAGGTCAGCAGTGCAATCTTATTTATTTAGACGTATGATCCGTGGCATCAGTGGGACTTCCCCCAAGAAAGTGCATGTTGGAGTAAAGCCTTATTTTATTTGTATGTCGTATTTATAGCTACCTTTCTCCCTATAAGGGGACTACAGCCTTGCAGTGCAATTCTTTGCATATTTCTTCAGAGGTGTGTCCCGTTCTGCTTATTGCTTGTGATTGCCTTGCATTGTTTAACTCTCTTTCCATGGAAAAAGATGCTTCTGAGCACTTGAATAATCTTCTTCGGTGATTCATAGCTTGGTTTAGCTCAGTGAGATATGAATACTATTTTGCTTTGATGTTGTTTTGCTTTTAAAAACAGAGGAATGCCCAGTGTTTCTGGTTTTAAGAAACTGTATAATTCAGTTTCTTTCACACATCCTTACACTTGATTAAATTTTCTAATTCCCTCATTCCTACTCTCAGTATTATTCTGATTTCTTTCCTGCAGTTTCCATTTGGATTGATGATTGAACCAAGGTATACAAAATCTCTATTTCAATTACAGTACTTCATTGTCCATGTTAAAGTTGTGTAGTGATTCTGTAAGTCATGATTTTGATCTTCTTGATGTTCGACTATAGTTCTGCTTTGGCACTTCTTTCACTTTCGCTAAAAATACTTTCAAGTCATTGCTGCTGTCTACCAGTAAGATGGTGTCTTCTGCACATCTTAAATTATTGGTGTTTCTTTCACCACTTCTCACTACACCTAGTATAAATCATCGCAGCAAGTTGCCGGTAGTTAAGGAACTGCTGCCTATACAGTGCATATTATTCATTGCATGCCAAGTCATGCAACTGGCATGCAATAAGGAATACTAGCAGCAACTTCTTAACTAGCAGAAACTCACTGCTGTGATTATTCACTGGTTCTTAACCTTTGTTACTCAGATGTTTTTGGACTGCAACTCCCAGAAGCCTTCACCATCAGCTCTGCTGGCTGAGGTTTCTGGGAGTTGCAGTTCAAAAACACCTGAGTAACAAAGGTTAAGAACCACTGATTTATATCGTCATGCGGATGCTAGTGTATGTAAGTGACAGGATTCTGAGCATTAGATTTAATGTGCATTTTCTCCCTGAAACACCCTTGGATTACAGGACTGTGGAACTGTAGCCCTCCAGATGTTATTGAACTTTGGGTTTCCCTAATCATCTGTAACCTGCCTGATGATAAGGTATCATGGAAGCAGTAGAAAGGGCAGTAGTGGCTCCTGTGATGTTTTCTGGCCTACCTTTCCCATCATCCTTAATCATCATGGCTAACGTTAAGGGATGCTAGATATTGCAGTCTCAAGGTATCTGGAGACTCAACCACAATCTCTGTGTTTTGATACCTTGATGCCATGTATAAATATTTGTTGTGTTATAGCTCCTCCTCTTATGTTTGATGAAGTGAGCTTGTCCAAAAAAAACTCACGTTAAAAATTACAGTCTTTAAGGTCCCTTTTTTTAAAAAAAACTGTTTTTAAATTTGTATTTCACCTATAATGCTTGCACATAATAACATGGCTGCCCCTTCTACAGCGACAACTCTGGATCGCTTGTTTCTTTTCTGTTTTCTGTCAATACAATCAAAGTTTTGGGGAAAATGCATTACAACATCCAGAATGACTGGGGAATTCTGGGAGGTGAGGTGCAAAAAAGTAATGTTCCCAATATACTAAACATGGTTAAATGCAGTTGTGTTAACGGCACTGCTTCACAAAGCCTCAGCCTGTCCACCGTAAGATTAATTAGTCTATTATGCATCTGTAAGTTTTCTTTTTTGTAAAGATAACTGTTATATTCTAGGTCTTCTCAAAAAGTGAATGCAAAACACACCATTATAGAGCATGTGAATAGTAGATAATAAACTTAAGCAGTGGGTGGTAATAAGCATATCCTTATTTTCATCTGCTGAAGTGGTGTTGGTGATGCTTCCCTCCAAATTCTAGTAGACTCTCAATCCCATCATCCCTTACCACAGGATATGCTGTCTGAAGATGATGGGTATTGTAGCCCAAAACATTATTATTTTGTTTTTATATATGTTTGATTATATTTTGCAAATTTGTATGGCAAAATAGGAAGGGCTAGAAAATCAAAATTAAAAGAATGAAGATTAGATTGGGCTAGGTTGCAGGAAGCGTAGGAATTCTGGAATAAGATTCAGGTCCCATGGGAGGTAATGCTCTCTGATTTTAAGTCTGGCAATATTGTCATGTCATTGTTTGCAAAATGCTGCTAGTAATGTTTTAGTAAGAATGAGTCAGCTCCCTAGTGCACGGGTGAATAGAGGGTGGAGGCCTCTCTTTCCAGTGTTGTATGATTAATAGGCATTTTGCCATAAAATAATTCCAATATTAAGGCTAAAACATGTTCAGAAACTGCCTCCCCTGTGAAATAGCAATAAAGAAAGTAGGCGTCTATTTATCCCTGGCAATTAAAACTTGGGTTATAAATTTGTGAACTTCCTTGTGAGTGAACTCCATTAAATAGGGCAGGATTTACTTTTGAGGAAACATAGTTAGGCTTAATTGTGCCCTTCAAGCGTCAGAGATATGCTTGTGTCAAAGTTAAACACTTTTAACCCAAATGGATTCTATAGTGAGTCTTATCCATTGCTTAATCTCATCCAATATAATCCCATTGCTTAACTCTCACTAGAAGTCAATAGATTTAAAGGTCCTTAACTTTTGTTGCACCTTGATTTGTGACTATAAAGCACATGTGCATGGTTAAGGGTGTCGAGAGACAACTGGAGTCACACTACAGTTCTTGGCGTATACCTCTGATGGGAGAAGGACTATGACCTGTTGCTCAAAATATGCAAGTTTACCTGTTTTGGGGAAAACGAGAATAAGTAAAACTTTCAAAAATCTGAAAGGCTTCACACAGACAGCAAGAGTGGAATTGTCTTAGGGAACTATCTATACTTTCAACCAGATTTCAGATAAACATCAGAGGGTAAGTTAGTTCTGAGCCTAGAATATACCCATCAAATCATTGGGGCTTTTAAAATCAGCACTTGAGTAAGCCCAACAAATCTGTTTTATCTCATACTGACAATTAGATTTATCTCTAGGACAGGAGGGGGAAAACTTTAAGATCTGAACCTCAAAACTCTACTGCGTATAGAAATGACATTTGTTGAAACTTTGCTTCCATGATCTATTTGATGAAGTCTGTAAATGCACTATGTTCAAACCAATCCAGTAAACACTGTATGAGGCACGTTTTAAAGCACTGCAAATTGACAGGTTTAGTGGTTTCCCTACAATTTGCAGAAAGGCATATCACATTGCAGTTCTGAGATGATGATAATGAATTATTTGCATACTCTACCAAGTATTTTATTCAGCTTTGTGAAAGAAGAAACTCCTTTATTAGTCTGGTGAACTTTGGAACAACCAATCAATGTTTTCTGAAACTTTTATTCCCACTTTTCTCTGTTTTGCTCCAATATGTGGTTTTTTTTGGGGGGGGGGGCAGCTGTTCTTTCTGATAGTGTGATCAAGGCAATCACTTTATTGCCTCAAAGGAAAGTTAAGTCACAGCCAATTGAATCAAACAACCTCGAGCCTATGGGAGGGCCATGTTTCTAATTTGCTGAAATACAACTGCGAGCTTAGTGAATCTCCCTGTATGTGTAAGAGATGAGGGAGAAGGTGCCATCTTGCCTTTTTTGCCTGGCACCTAAATGTCTTGGATTAGTTCTGCGGGGATTCGTTTCAGCAACAATTTGCTGAAAGAATGGGTTCAGGAAGATGTGAGCACTCATGACATCTCAGTTCAGACATACAAGGAGTTCTCTCCTTGCTGTTTTGTTGCTGTGGCTCTTGCAAGATGGACATCTTTGATGTCTGCCTTCCATTCAGTCGAGCTGTATTATCCTGAGCACCTGTTAACCTCACTGTACTGTATTGCCCTTTCCAATAAAGCTCTGACTTGAGTCTTTTGATAGTTCCTTGCAGAATTTGGAAAGCCATTTAGTCCTTTAGAAGGCTCTGAACATTTCAACCACCTTTAGGAGATGGCACTTCATTCAATATACATTCTGTAGCTCTTGCGTAAGAGGAGGGAGTCAGCTGCGGGATTCCGGTTTGAGCAGTCCTACGAGGTGCCAAGGAGAAAGGCTTTCAAAGTCCTCAGAACGTGCAAAGTTTCCATCCCGCTTTACTAAGCTTCAGGCCATCGTTGTTCTGTTCTTCTCTCATCAGTTCTGTTTTTTACCTCCTTTCCCTTCTCCTCTCACACAGTGCCTCCTCAGAGAACTGATCCAAGGCATTTGGGTGCTTGAGGTAAAGGGCAAGATGGCACACACCCCCATCTGTTGTACATACAGTATAAGGAAATTGACTAAACTAGCAGTTGAATTTCTCCTCAACATGGACTACAGGAAAGTGACCTGTACTAAACCTGAGGGAAACAGAACGGCTTAGGGTGTGTAAGGACTAGCCTGGGCACACATTGTTTCTCGTCCCTGTTCTTATCCGTATCTATCTGCTCTCCACCCATAGGGCCAAGCCTGAGGCCTAGCCTCTCAGTGCATTAGAAACGGTGGACAGCAAGCATGCAAGGAGGGAAATACACTAGCCGTACTCCCATCCTGTGGCTGCTACTGTCACCCTGCACATGGAGGGACGCAGGTCTGAGGGGAAAGTCCCTGTCTCTGTCAGGGCTCTCAGTGTGAACCAGAGTGGGAACCCAATGTGGGGTTCTGATTCCCTGGGCTGCTGGAGGCTCTTCTCATTCATCACCCTTTGTGCATGTGGAGTTGCGGGGAAGGGAGGCAAACCCAGTCTTGTTCCTCCCATGCTTATTATGTAGTAAGCCTCAGTAGGATTCCATGATTCTTTTTATGCTGAAACGTCTCCCATGATATCAGCTTCTTTCCATGGTTCTTGTCCCGTCATGACATTTCTTGCCGGGATTATTCCTATTTTTTAAAAAAGCAAAGCATGCTGCTTATATACCGCCTTCATAGTGCTTCAAGCACTCTCTGGGCAATTTACAAGTTAATTATGCAGGCTACACATTGCCCCTCCCCCAGCAAGCTGGGTACTCATTTTACTGACCTTGGAAGGATAGAAGGCTGAGTCAACCTTGAGCCAGCTACCTGGGATTTGAACCCCAGGTCGTGAGCAGAGTTTTGGCTGCAGGACAGCGGTTTAACCACCTACTTCTAAATAATACAGAAAGCACATCACCGCTGGGCAGAGCTAGCAGTGGCAGACCACACCGGGACATGGAGATTATTTATACTTCTATATTAATTACATGCATGCACGCACGCACGCACGCACGCACGCACACATACATACATACATACATACAATGTGCCATTTGCTCTAATGGCCAAGCCAGCACTGGCATATTTTGACTCTCTTGGCCCCTTGATAGAATCTGAGTCCGTAACTTGAATAAGAGTCATTGAGTATTCTTCTGTGTTATTTTTACATGGATGACATTTACAAGAGCTGACTCTGAAGACAGTGGTAAGTTATGAAACATCCAGGAATACAGGTATGTTCCTAAGGTGTGCACTATCATTTCCTCTAGAAGACAATGGTGAATCACTTATGATCTTATGTAGTGGAACTAGGATTGTGTAAGGTTGATTAGCAAGGTCTATGACACGTCCACTTGACACCCCCAATCCAGTACTTCCCTGTTCCTTCTGAGTTTATGCAATCCTCACAGCAGCTGGAAGAGAATTGGGGTGTCCCAGAACAATGGTTTCTTGCAAGTTATACCTGTTGTCCTGCAATTTATTTGAGGATGATTTTATACTGAATGGGCAATTCAGAGTCATTAGCTTTACAAAAGGCTTGCTGTTAAAATGGGCCAACCCAGCTGCCTGTGTTTTTGGACTTTGGTGCTATGAAGATTGTCATGATGCACTTCCAAGCTTCCTACTGCACCACTTATTTTGAATGACCAATTCTGGTTCTGGCACTTCATCTTAATCAGGGATCTTCGAACAATGGAAAAGGTACAGGAAAGAGCCACCAAACTCACAGAATCACAGAGTAGGAAGAGACCACAGGGGCCATTGAGTTCATGCAGGAACTCCATCAAAGCACTCCCGACAGATGGACATCCAGCCTCTGCTTAAAACCCTCCAAAGAAGGAGACTCCACCTATGCTCAAGGGGACCAGTAGCATACCTTCAAGGAAATATACAGGACTTTTAAAATAGGCTAGAAACCATTGACTGAAGCCTACCGACATTTGTTGAGTCCATGACTAAATTATACCACATCTCCCTTCTCTCTCCAGCATCCTGTCTCTTTCGTCTCACGCCACACCATTCTTTCAGCCAATCAGCATGGCAATGCACAGTCTGTTGATCACTGCACACGTGGACATTGCTGGATCTGCAGAATTAACCATATAATTATGCTGTATGACGATGCAAAACCCATATTGTGTTACATCACGTTTTATGTCACACCACAGTGAACCATTAAGTAGGCTGTGCTGAAGATAAGCAAAAGAATAGAGGTGTCGTCCGATGTGTAAACTTGTGGTGGTGTCTTCAGAGATTCATTCCCATGCAACTAGACTTCCTAATGATGGCTGTGTTTACCTTTTGATGACCAATCACAAAACAAAGTACAGTAGCACCTCAGTTTGCGAAACGGATCCTTTCTACACAATGTTACGTAGTACGGAAATTTCGCAAACTGAAATGGCAATTGCACTACGAAAGGAATGGCGCTGTAGGTGCAATGCACCCTGGGAATACCGTTTCATAGTGCGAAGAAAAGAAAACAACGTAAACCAGGGCTTTATTTCTTATGGATTTCGGTTCGTAAACTGAAAATTATGTAAACGGAGGCGTTCGCAAACCGCGGTACTACTGTATGCTAATGTGCAAGATATGGGCAGCACCAACAGTACAAACAAACATCTTTTATCAGCTAAGAAGCCTCTTCTAAATGTGAAGCTGCTTGTCTTCTCTGGTTTGAAGGTACAATTCAGCTGTGAATGGCTGCCTAGGTTTCAGGGGTAGCCAGAAGAACATTTGCACAGCTACGCCTAGTGTGTCAACTGGATCCATTCCTGGAAATGCCTGATCTGGCCATTGTACTCCTTTTGCACTACTGTAATATGCTGTGCATGCCTTTGAAATGTGTTTGGAAGCTTTGGCTTGTCGGGAGTGCTGTAGTCAGATCACCAAGTTCAGTAAATCACAGGGAGAGCATGTCTAGTGCTTAGAATATGTAATGTAGAAATTGTTATGAAGGTTGTGCCATTTCAGATCCCAGAATTCTCTATTCTAGGCTTTCCACCTGCCAGACCTGCACTTAAATTGTAAATAGTGAGCTGGTAATAACAAGGCAGTTCCATGCAAAGCTTGGAACTAATAGTTGAAAGTTTTGAATTTCTGCTAAAATTCTCTTTTTGCTATACAGTAGAAGTATAAAAATCCACACACAAAAATAACTACAAGTTCCAAAGAGTCCACCCCATTCTCATTAACTGGCATTTAAATTTTCAACAGCTCACTCTGAGATGTATTGAAATCACAGAATTACATATAATGCTTTCTTTACTGCACACATACTATGATTTTGATATTAACACATTAAATCTACCACATTAGTTCCAAGCCTTGCAGATTACCCCCTGGTCATAATGGTCTCACTAGCTGCTAGTCCATTTCTGGACTCAATTCAAAGTGGTGGTGATGATGATGTATAAATCCATATGCATCTTGAGCCTGGCTATCTGAGGGACTATCTTCATTCATACAAGCCTGCCTGGGTTGTGAGATTTTCAGAAAAGAGCTTTGTTGGTCTTGCCTCTCTGGGGGTTATAACAGGCAGAGAAACAAGAAGGAGGCATTGGGCTTTTGTGACTGCTTAGCAAAGGAGTCTAGGCTGGTCCCTTCCTGCTATCCTTCTGCCAGCAAATATAGACTTTCTAATTCAAGTGACCCTTTGGCAGCAAAACTGCATGGTTGCAAAACTGGCTTCTCACTGAGTGGGTGCAGTTCTTCCTTACCAATGTATTTTTGACCTGTACTATATTTCAGTTGCACTGGTTTTATTTGCTTACATCCTCATTGACCACCTTGAGTACCATTGCTGCGGAGGAAAGCAGGCACCGTGGCCTTTTGATCTCGCTATGAGAGGTTCTTAAGTTTTTCATCAAGGACTGACAATCAAATATTGTGCAATCCCTGTTTGTCTCTATTTTTCTCTGTTTGCTCTTTAAGCCACTTGAGAATCTTACTGTTCTGTTGTCCTAGCTGGCAGGTGATTAGTGTTTGAATGCTCGGCTGATGTTTCATCACAAAAGATACAAAACTAATTTGTGTGGTCGCTAGGCTGCCTTAGCATGCCGTGCATTCAGAACACACCCACTGTGCAGGATCCTACATGCCTAGTGCTCACATTGTTCACCCACAAGGAGCTAAACGAGACCATTGCTATATGTAGCTCCATGGTCCAATGCTGACATTAATAAGATTGCTGTTCCGAGGACTGAGACAAGAGATTTTTCCTGCCTTGCCAGTTAATATTGACAATTGCTACAGACCTTCCTACCTTGAAAAAGGCAGGCTTTTCTTTTAGCTACATAACCTGAGCCATATGGTATTTATTATCTTAAATTTCCACATATGCGCCACATGCCGGCTGCTTTTTGGCCTCGTTAAAAGAAGGGGTACACACTGACATACATTTGAACCGGTTCCATCACAAAGCAAAGCAGAAAAAAACGAGTTCTCAAACTGTCTCTGTTGATTCAAATAGCCCGAAACAGAAGCACTTTGAGAACTTGGCTTTCTCTGCATTGTCGTATTGTTCCCAGACCGTGCACTTTTTCTTACTGGAAACCAACTCCAAGAAGCAACGAGGCATGGGGAGAGAGTAGCTGTTACTGCCTCTGCAGCCTCTCCATCATACCTGAGCAGTGTACAAAGTTCATGAGAGTTGTGATTTTGACAACTCCCTAATAAGAAATTATACCTTGTCAAAGGCTGGGAGAACTAATTTCCTTTCCTTTGAATTTAATGGCAGGTTAGCAGATTTTGAAAAAAAAAAACAACAACTGCTCCACGCCAACATCTGGTGACACCTGTTCCAGAACAATGCCAGTCAAGAGGATGTGGTGCAGGCAGGGATGTAATCATCATTGCACAAACCACAGCAATCCTACACAGGGGAAGTATAACACATATGACAGGTTGCCCAGCATCCCTCTGGCCTCGTGAGGTGCCCACTTAGATCCTACCACAAGAGTGAATGCTAATCGTTAGATTCTGAGGGGAGGGAGCTCTGTCCGCTCAGAGGGAGACTTTTGCAAAAGCAAAAAGCAAACAACAAAAGGGAGCCAAGAACTCTGGGCATTAGGATTGCAACCCACTCAGGTAATTCATAGAAAAGGGATGTGGAGGATATGCAGTTGGGGTAAATCCATGTATGTATGTTTATTTTTTTAGTTACATTTATATACCATATATGGTATGCAACGTATGCCGCTTAGACATGGTCATTTCGTATTTTGCACAAAATAGAAACCACGACACCATTCCCCACCCCACCCCCCCGGAACTAGCCAGGCTACTCACTGGGTTTCATGCGCTGCGGAGGTCCTTCTCCTGTTCCTGCACTCCAATCCAGGGAGGAGCCCAGATGACCTCTCTGCACAGCCAACCAAAAGCAAAGTGTGCTGCTTATATACCGCCCCATAGCGCTTCAAGCACTCCCTGGGCGGTTTACAAGTTAATTATGCAGGCTACACATTGCCTTCTCCCAGCAAGCTGGGTACTCATTTTACGGACCTCGGATGGATAGAAGGCTGAGTCAACCTTGAGCCGGCTACCTGGGATTGAACCCCAGGTCACGAGCACAGTTTGGGCTGCAGGACAGCAGTTTAACCCCTGCGCCACGAGGCCCTTCATGGGTCAGCTCTGTGGGGAGGCAGGGAAGGGCTGGCTGGGCTCCTTCCCAGATTCCCTGTGGCGCATGGAGCCCATGAGTGGCTGGCCAGTTCTGGGGGTGGGGGATGGACCACCGTGACCCACCACCTGTTGTGCCACCATTCATATTTCATACAAATTAGTACAAAATATGAAGTGCCCATGTCTAGTATTGCTTATATACTGCCCCACAGTGTATTAAAGTGCCCTCTGGGAAGTTTACAATTTAATTATGCAGGCTGCACGTTGCCCTCCTTAGCAAGTTCTATTTAGTGACCTTGGAGCCAGCTACCTGGGATTGATCCTGTGCTGTTTGGGCTGCAGTCCTGCAGTTTAGCCACTGCACCATGTGGCTCATTAACCTATATGTAGTTGTCCTGACATCATCAACACAACAGCTCTGCCAGTGACTAGCCCAGGGCCAAGTAGATATCTGAAACCAAGTTTGCTGTGTCACAGAGATGTGCCCTTTCCCCGTCTTTTTTCACTCCAAATCCCAGAATTTTCCAAGAATTCCCCAAGCAAAATGGACTAGAACTCCCGGAAGGCTTCGCCACTCGCTGTGCTTGCTAGGATTTCCGGGAGCTATAGTCCAAGAACATCTGGGGACCCAAGGTTGGGAAGCGCTGTTCTAGAGCCTCATGTCCTTCTGCAATGCTTCCAGAGAAGGGGGGGGACTTCAGAGGCGCCCCTCTATAGAACATAAAGGGCAACAAAACTACCACCTCCCAGGAAGCATGGTGGCTGGAAAAGATGCCTCAGATTTTCTCCAGGTGAAGAAACGAAGGTGTCTGAAGATGTATGTTGGTAGTCCGGAACTTCCAGAATTCCTCTTGGGCAATTCTGGGATTTGGAGTTCAAAACAAAACAAACAAACAAAATGCAAATGTCACATCCTTACTGGCTCCTAGTCCGGCGTTTTGCCACTGTATCATACTGGATGAGAACTTTTCTCACTTATCTTTGCTCCACCTTTTGCTGATACTATTTAACCTGCATGTCTCAAGAGTGGTGCTGGGCATTTCCTGCCTATAAAAATGCAAGTGTTTATGCTAACGAAACACAGTGGGCTCATGTAGTGCTCACTGCTCTTAAACTAGCATAACTGTTCTGAAAGCCTGTATTTAGGTGAATACAAAGCCCATTACATTTGTTATTTCAGGAGATCCTTCCAGAGATGGTAGCCAGATTCCCATTGGGATTTTACTCCAATGCAAGTGAGTACAAATATGCTGCAACAGCAAATTATAGCTGATTAATAAGGTGCAAATTGTGTGCCTGGTCATGTGCATGGTTGCATGCCAGTTATACAACCAGATGCAGAACTGGCATCTCATTAATTAGTTGCAGCTTGTTGGATCACATTACCTGTTACTTGTATAGATGCTTTCTTATTTCCATCTCCTCTAATCATTGCACTTCCAGGGAAACCACACTTCAGCCTCACAACACAACAGCCTAGGAGAGACTTCTCCAAGGTAAGTGATGGGTGAAACTGTTGGAGTTCTATTTCCAACTTTCCATGCTGTCTGTAGTCTAAATCAGTGGTTCTTCACCTTGGGTTACTCAGGTGTTTTTGAACTGCAACTCCCAGAAACCCCAGCCAGCACAGCTGATGGTGAAGGCTTCTGGGAGTTGCAGTCCAGAAACACCTGAGTAACCCAAGGTTACGAACCACTGGTCAAAATGACAGGGATGGGGGATTTTTCTGGATTTATCCAGCACAAACTAATCATTACCTCCAGTTTTAGAATTCAAAGAAATCCCCGCCTCTGCTGAGTGTTCGATCTCTCTCTTTCATTGGTTGGTCGAAGTTGTTTGTTTCTGTTGAATTGTTCGGTTGGTTGTTAATATGTATGCAGTAAAGAAAGCAGTATACAAACCCTGTAATTCCGAGCAACTATAAGTAAAGAAGCATTTTTTATTCTTTCTCCTACAAATATCTCTTGAGTGGGTTACCAAGACTTTAAATGCCAATTACCGTGTTTTCCCGAAAATAAGACAGGGGCTTATATTAATTTTTGCTCCAAAAATGCATTAGGGCTTATTTTCAGGGGATGTTTTATTTTATTTTTTTCATGTGCAACAATCTAAATTTATTCAAATACAGCCATGTCATCTTCTAGTTGCTGCACAAGGGTGGAGGGTGGGGTTTCACTTCACTGGGTCTTATTTTGGGGGTAGGACTTATATTACAAGCTTCCTGAAAAATCTTACTAGGGCTTGCTTTCAGGTTGGGTCTTATTTTCATGGAAACGGTAATGAGAAAGGGATGTACTCTGGGGAACCTATAGTTGTTCTTCTCTGTGGATCTCTGTACATCTGCTGGGTAGCAAAAAGATAATTTTACCAGAAATTAAAAACTCTTCAATAGAAACACAAGTTGCCCTTGTGGTTTCCTACACTGCCACCTTATTGGTCTGTGTGTGTGTGTGTGTGTGTGTGTGTGTGTGTGTGTGTGTGTGTGTGTGTGTGTGTGTGTGTGTGTGTGTGTGTGTGCAAGAGAGAGAGAGAGAGACAGACAGAACAGGGAGGTTTGTCAGCAGCAATCAGCTGTGGAAGACAAAGCTGAAAGGATATTATGTAACTCTCCATGGTCAAACACTAGAAAGTCCATCTCAGACACCAAGGATAATAAATAATAGTTCAACCCCACTTGTGTCTTCCATGGTCTGACCCAGGGTTTGTACCGGCATCCAAGTCTTCCTCAACCACAGTTTCCAGAAGGACAAAAAAAGAAAGGGTCTAACCCCACGGCTCAAATTCCTTGTGTTTTCCCACACTCTCACAATAGAGGTGATAGCCCAATTCAGAGGCTACGAGGAGACAGTGCTCTTCCATGTGGATGCAATGAGTCAGATGCTGAGGTCCACTGCTTCCTGTGGACACTTCAGATGACTTGGGATCCTGATTCTCCCAGGTTCCAATTCATGGAGCCCATCCATAGACACTTCAGGCTCTTCTTCCACTTAAGTTCCACATATAGGAGGATGATGATGCAAGGGGTCAGGGAGAAAATGCTCCCCTTTTTGGGTATCCTAGATGGCCAGTTTGCAATGACTGAATAGGGCCAGAGACCAATGCATTGATTCTATTCAGTCGCCTGCTTATAAAGCACAAGGGGAGAGAATATGCTCCATTCCAGCCCCTTGGCAGAATCAAGTTTTGACTCACATTAAAGAGAGCACAACAGAGGTTCTCCAGTTTAAGACTTTCTGCATTCGCCCCAGGCTAGACAACTGAGGGTGTTAAACCTGAGGGAGAAAACAAGGCTTCTTGGCATTCACTCCTTGACTTTGGAAGGAGCTACCACCCAAAATCTGCCTGGCCCCCTCTCTGGGGACCTTCAGGAAAACCCTCAAAATCTTTCTGTTTCAGCAGGCTTTTCAAAACATGCCATCTGGATAGCCTCTGAGATTTTTAATTGCTGCATGTTTTTAAAATCTAATATTGACTTGATTTTAATTTTCACCTTCATTACGTTTGTGCAATTGCCACTGTTGCAAACCACCCAGAGTGACCATCGGTTAGATGTACAGTAAGTGGAATAAATAAGTACATTCAGATTGAAAGGTACTGTAGATGTAGGGGGTCATGGAGGCGTTTGGGTGTTTCTGCTGTTTCCATGTTTGCTATATGTGCAAATAAGAAACCAAATAGGACTTCTGGCTCCACATTCTACAGGCAACCACACTGTCTAGAAGATTCTGGGACTAAATGTTGATAAAACAAAATGTATATTTAATACTTTCACAGCCGCAAGGATTATATTTGCACAGTACTGGAAGAATGAAGAAACACCTCCAGATGAAGAAATAATTAAAAAGATACTGGACTGGGCAGAAATGGACAGGCTGACATTAAAAATCAAAGGGAAGGAAGATTCAGAATGCTTTCAAACTTGGAATCTGTTTTATCAATGGCTGGAAGCACGTTGTATAGCTTAAGGACTTACCGTATTTTTCCATGTATAAGACACCCGCATGTATAAGACACCCTCCGCTTTTCTAATCCAAAATTAAGAAATCTATTTGGGGCTTAGCAAGTGTAGGGGGAAAGGGATCAAAGTACTACAGGATCGCTTTGATCCCTGCTTTCTCCTCCACTTGTTTTTGTTCTCTCCTCAGCTTACTTCCGTGTATAAGACAACCCTCAAATTTTAGTCTAAAGATTTTAGACAAAAGTATACACAAACGTATACATGGAAAAATACGGTAATATGTGTTGTAGTTGTATTAACAAATGACTATAAGGGGACATTATGTTAAAGAAGCACAGACAGACTTGATAAATAATAATAATAATAAAAAGATATATATACCGTTTCCCTGAAAATAAGACCTAACTTGAAAATAAGCCCTAGTAGGATTTCTCAGGATGCTCATAATGTAAGCCCTACCCCAAAAATAAGCCCTAGTTAAGTGTAAGCCCCCCTCCACTCCTGTGCAGCAACCAGAAGAAGAAGATGTGACTGTATTTGAATAAATGTAGATCATTGCACATGAAAAAAAAATAAAACATCCCCTGAAAATAAGCCCTAATATGTTTTTGGAGCAAAAATTAATATAAGACCCTGTCTTATTTTCAGGGAAACATGGTATGTATAGAAGATTCTGGGACTTATAGCCTCAGATAGTAGATTTTCTAGGCTGTGAATCATCTGAACTGAGTTTCTCATACTCTATAGGGAAGGCCCTTCAACTAGTTTTCTGATTTTGTGCCTTCTGCAGCATGCAAATGGATTTTTGACAGACATGCATGGGTGTCTCAGCAGACAAAGAAGAATGGAAAGAGTTCTAAAGGCAGATAGGTTGAAAGCCACTGGTTTCAAAGAGGAAATCATTACCTCCAAAAACCCACATTAAAAAACAACAACAAGAAAGCTGGCCAGTAGATGGCTCCATTGCAACATACTTATATATCTATTACTCTTAAGTTCAAGAAACTGTGATCAGTCATTCCCCCAGTGATACTCTCCATGAAAACACTAATTACATTGCATATATTTTATTTTTGCAATTAAAGTTTAGCACTTTTTGGCTTGAATGCAAAATCGAATATATAGATAGAATGGCATTTTAAGTGCACAAAATAAACAAATGTATTAAAAATAATAATATTTAATATCTACGCACCCGACATTTCATTTTTATTTGGATGAACTTCAAAGTCTATTGCAAGTCATTCCATAAAATGCAAATGTATTTGACTCACTGAGGGTGAAAGTCACTTGATGCTTTGCAAGGCAGGGGTAATATTAAATATTTATTCATCTATCAATAAAAATTTCAGAAATATAGAAACAGACTTGTGCCATACTCTTCCCTTAATTTAGAACAGATCTGTTATAGAAATGCCGGATAAATTTTCACTCTCCCTGTCCCTCTTTATGGGTTACATATATTTGACGGTATTCAGCACAGTGTTGGCCCAGTTCATGTAGGCCTAGCCATATACACCTGGAAGCAAACATCTTTGATCAGGTGAAGTATAGCAGCTAAACAGCATGACCTGGAAACCAAAAAGCCATGGTTTGCACCACATTTTGTCCACAAATGCACGAAGGCAAGCCATAGTCTCTTGGCTTCCCATTACAATGTAGAGTAATAAATATTGTATTTTTTCATGTATAAGACACCCCCATGTATAAGACCGCCCCCACTTTTCTAATCCAAAATTAAGAAAAATAAGTGGGGTTTAGTAAGTGTAGAGGGAAAGGGATCAAAGCACTGCAGGATCGCTTTGATCCCTGCTTTCCCCTCCACTTGATTTTGTTCTCTCCTCAGCTTACTTCCGTATATAAGAGGAACCTCAATTTTTAGTCTAAATATTTTAGACAAAATTATAGTCTTGTACATGGAAAAATACAATAATTATAATTCATGGGGGGTGTTTCCTGTGGCCTGCATGTGAGTCCCAAGATCTCAGTGTCGCCCCATTATTCTCTGGATATATCCCATTTTTTGTTTGCCTCACTGTTCCTCTCCAAGGATTACTTTAGACCCTAAAAGCCATTTTTCTACAACTAGAAATGGCCAGTCTGACACTTTAAAAAAAAGGAAATGCCTTAAGACCTGAAACAGGGTGGATGAGGTGTGTGGCATCTTCCATGGTCTAAGCCAATTGTTTCCAAACTTGGGTAACCCAGGTGTTCTCAGACTGAAGTTCCCAGAAGGCTTCACCACCAGCTGTGCTGGGGTTTCTGAGAGTTGCCATCCAAGAACATCTGGGTTACCCAAGGTTGGAAACCACTATGTTATGGGATTTACAGCCCTACAGCATCTGAAGGAGCACACATTCTTCACTGGTGACTTAGAGAATGATAATTATGAAACATTTTGGATACTTGAAACTGAGTATTATGGATCATCTGGAATATTATATGGACCAAACTATTATTGCTGGAGAAATCTCTTTCTCTTCAGTGGATTTCACTGAAGTTCAGAGGGAACAGAGAAGGCAGCAACCAATGACATAATCACCCCTGCCACTCAAGAAGTCCTGGTGGTTCAGTTGCTGGTGCCCTGCCTCCTTTGCACCACTGGTTACAAGCTGAGCTTGTCTTTGGTCCACAAAGCACAGCTGAATTCCTTGTTCTTTAACCTTGTGAGATGACAATATTGTCATATCCCCCCCCCCCAGGACACATACATACCTCCAGATGCACTGAGAATACTCAGATTGATTGTTTCTGCTCATAGAGAGCAGGGATGGGGAGAGGAGATGTTCTGGTCATGAGCCACTGAATGTCATTTCCCGGGGGGGGGGGGGATTAAAACAAAAAGAACAAAAATGAAAGAAAAAAAGACTCAAAAGAATCAGTTGAGTTTTCATCCTTCCTGAAACATTCTTCAGCTGAATTCTGAGATAAACCAGGTCACCTCCTGCCAAGCAGCAAGGAGAGGTGGGGGCCCTAGGGAAAGGAAGGGGAGGGGTTTGAAGGCAAGTGGGAGGGGTTTCAGAAGGCTGGGAATGACTAGTGGGCTGGCAGTTGAGGATCAAGGATTGCGACTTAAACCGAGTAGACATGGTGGTCTGTTGCTAAAAAGTAACACAAAAATGTGACACCTTTAAGAATAACAACATTTTTATAGCATGAACCTATTTTTCCCATCCATGGAATGCTGTTTTGGAGTTTCAGAACTATACATTATATACAGTTTGTGGTAGGGTATAGACTAAGGAGTGACAGCAAATTTAGAATCAGAATTAGTACAAACTGTATTAACATAAATGTCTCCACACAGGTGATGTGACACCTAGTGCTTTAGTTGCCTAAAAGAACAGTTTTCATCTTTCTCCTGCTTTAAAGCTACTTTGCAATGTAAACCAATTAAAATGTTATTAAAGAAGCGTCTGTGGTTAACGGTTGTTACAGGGAATATACAAAATCATTGCCCTGAGCACTGAGTGGACTACTGTACTCCTGGACAATATATGGCCTTCCAAGATGGGGGCAGCCCACCAATCACATGGGGTCAGCTTATAATTGGGGAAACATCTCCCCTCAAAATGGTTGGTGATCCGATGGAAACTGGTGAGTTTGATCTTGCAGTGGTGGTGGTGGTGGTGCTTAATCCCCTCTCATCTTTATTCCAAACTTTACAGGAGCTGTCCACGGTTCTGAACCTTGTCTCAAAATTGATAATGGAGAAGTCCTTTGGACTAAAATCTCAAATGGATCCCCCACCCCCATGAAAGTGGAGTCATTGGTTTCCTGTGGGGTGACCTGCTTGTACTGTGAACTCCCACTGCCTTTTGATTTTGATTTTGCTTTATGACCTGGAAGGCAATCACAAGGCTGCAAACTTGGCTATAGAGTCAGCAGTTAGGAATTTCCTCACTGTGCCTCCCAAAAAGTGTGCACTGGATGGGATGGAGTGCCCTTCTCTTGTGCAGCCTCGGGCAAGCTGCACTATCACTGAGCCCCCACCAGAAAGGAAGAATGGATGAACTACTTCTGTGATCTTCATATCTAGAAAGCTTTGGGAATCAAAATAAACTTGATGACACATATGAGATAGAGAGGCAGATAGATCTACATCTAGATCTAACTTTTTATTTTTGGAATTACGTCTTGGCTACGTCAAACAGCCATGCTTTCCCATAAACATGGACCCCTTAGTAGCCCACTCAAAACTCCAAATGCATCAAGCACCACATTTACTTGAAAGTAACTTTTATTAACAAAAGAGGACATATTTCTGGGTGAAGATGAGCAGTCCTCTGGCTTTTACTGGGTTGGGGTAATCTACCCCCCCCCCTCACTGTGGGCCCCTGAGAAACATAAAATGAAAGATGACCCAGTTGACATTCTTTAATATATTGCTCTTAATGTGAAACTAACATCCCAAGCTCTTTGCCTTTTAGGAAAAAAATCTGTAACAAGCAAAATGTGCTCCGTTTTATGATTTAGTCTGAAAGTGCTAATCAATGCCCAGCCCGCCCTTCCCTCACCAGAGACCTTGATGGGAAGGAAAATGCTGAAATACGGTTTTTTAAAAATCATAAAAAAGTACACATAATAATCACATTTTTCCTGCATACCACTTAGACCATGAATTTAATGATTTCCAGTTGCTTGACATTGGGCCTGAGTGTGCCAACAATTTCTAGGCAAGAGGACAGTGCATTGATTTCAATGTGGGGTCTACTAAAAGATGGATCCTTCAAGACAGCTTGCCATTTTTCCATCACATGCCCAAAGAAAGTAAATAACTTCCCACTTTGTTAAACTCCAGTATATTTTGTGAGGACATTGAAACCGGTTCTGAATCTGCATTCAAAGACTGCACATTCTCTGTAAAGAGACCAGATTTTGTTGTGGAAGGGTAAGGAGCTGAGTAGATATTGGCCAGAGTTAGAGATGGGCACGAACCAGTAAAATCATGGTTCGTCTTGATTCGTGGCTTGTCAAAGTCAAACCAGGAATTTCATTGCATTGCCTCAAAATGTGTTGCTTCGGCAAAGTGTGAGTTCTCTGGTTTGAACGAACCCAGACGGTTCTGAATCGACGAATTAGTGATTTTTTATTAACTTTCTGGTTTGTCGTGCACGTGGAAGGGAGTGGATTCACACACACAAGGGGTGGAGCCTCACCCTGTGGTGCTGAAAATTAGAAGGAACATTGCATGTGGCCCATTTTTTCCTCAGAACTGAAACCCAAAATGGCTCCCAGCATTATTTCTTTAAAAGTTGCACATAAAAAATACAGTGCCAGACAGACTACTGTTATGCAGTTTATGTAGGGCACTTTATGTAGATTACACCGATACTGCAGGAAATGGTGCAGAGCTCAGAGACCAGGCTTCTCACTAGGGTGAGAAAATGTCAACATATCTCCCACACTCTGGCTGCCCTCCATTGGCTGCTCGTTCTATTCCGCATTGATTTCAAAGTATTAATGATGACATATTAAGCCCTAAATGG
Organism: Pogona vitticeps; assembly: GCF_051106095.1. Taxonomy (NCBI): domain Eukaryota; kingdom Metazoa; phylum Chordata; class Lepidosauria; order Squamata; family Agamidae; genus Pogona; species Pogona vitticeps. Next base: position 12,863,606 of record NC_135787.1, on the reverse strand, counting down.
TTTAGGACCTCAATATCTGGTGGAACTCCTCCTCCCACCTAGATCTACATATATCGCTTGCTCTAGCCTGGAGGGCTGGCTGAGGGGCCTAACGCCGAGGGAGGCCCGGCGAGAAAGAACAAGAAACCAGCAGTGGTCCCTCGCCTCTGGAACAATCTCTCCTCCACCCCAGAAATTTGCCTGGCTCCCTCACTGGTTGTTTTTAAGAACAGGCTCAAGACCTGGCTGTTTAGGCAGGCCTTCCCTCATGTCATTTATTAATTTATTAATTTATTATTTAATTTACTTTGCCATCTTGAATTATATTATGTTGCTGTTGTTATTACAGTATACTGTTATTGTTTTTATGAAATTGTTTTATGAACTTATTGTTAGCCGCTGAGAGTAGACTTCGGACTAGATGGGCGGGATATAAATAAATAAATAAATAAATAAATAAATAAATAAATAAATAAATAAATAAATAAATAAATAAATAAATAAATAAATAAATAAATAAATGGAATATGAAGCAGACTAGAAACTACTAGAATGCTATTAGAAACAGCTTGCAGAGTCCATGTGACACCAGTTCTGTGCTGTCTGCCAATACGCTTACAATCCAAGTTCAAAGTGTTCATGATAATCAATAAAACCCTAAAAGACTTGGAACTTGGGTATCTGAAGGGATGCTTCTTTCTATATATACCTATCTGACCACTAATATCTGCTGAGGGTGTGTGTTGGACTCCTTTGTGTCCCATCATGGAGAACAATCAATTATTCAGAGGCACAGGGGAGAGTTTTCCCAGCGGTAACAGCTCATTTATGGAATGTTGTCTTCTTAGAGCAGTGGTTCCTAACCTTGGGTCCCCAGATGTTCTTGGACAAAAACTCCCTGAAATCTTCACCACTAGCTGCGCTTGCCAGGATCTCTGGGAGTTGTAGTCCAAGAACACCTGAAGACCCAAGGTTGGGAGCCACTGCCTTAGAGGCTCAACTGGTACAGAAACAAACCCCATTTCAATGCTAGTCTAAAGAGTGGTTCTTAACCTTTGTTACTTGGATGTTTTTGAACTGCAACTCCCAGAAACCCCAGCCAGCACAGCTGGTGGTGAAGGCTTCTGGGAGTTGCAATCCAAAACTCCTGAGTAACCCAAGGTTAAGAACCAGTGGTCTAAAGCATGGCTGTTCACCAGGGCCTCAGGGATTAAACTGTTGGATAGCTCAGTGGGATGAGGCATCTGGGTGCTAGAACCAGAGGCTGAGTGTTCAATTCCCCACTGTGGCTCTTTGACAGGGGCTGGACTCTATGATCCATAGGGTCTCTTCCAGCTCTGCAGTTCTGAGATAATGAAGAAGAATAGCATGGTTTTAATAGGCGGTGGAGACTCTTTCACTATAATTTGGTTTTAATGTATATCTGTAGTTTTGATGTTTGAAATGGTTTAAAAGTATTGAATTGGTTCATATTGTTTTTATTGTTGCACTCCACTCTGAGCATATGGGGCATGGGCTACTCACAGCCTGAGGTCAGGTCTCTTGGAAATGACCTTATATTGGATTCCATTAGCCATGTCTTGTGAAATGTCTCCAAATCTCATTGGACATTTCAGTTTTATAACAACTCTTTGCATTTTTGCTCATATGCAAATATTCCATTTATGTGGGTGCTGCTAATCCTTGAGGGCCAAAGTATATGTTATGGATAACCCATCGTTAGATGAGAGAATTCCTTAACAGCAGAAAGCATATGATTGCTTTTTTGACCTCTCATATTGGTTTCACAAGAAAGCACAGTTTTGTTTGAAAGCCTGATTTCTTAGACACAAAAGCCTGCCCTGAATCAAGTGGAACACTAATGTTATTTCAACTCTAATAAATGAAAAATAGCACCTGCCTATGCAATGAGACGGGTAACTCCAATTTTATTTGGAGTGTTGAATCCACACTGAGTTTTAGTCCAAACTTTATATGAGCTGTGAAAGGTGCTGAGTCCCATCCTCAGAACAGGTTCAGCCACTTCAGTAGCTGCTTTAAATTTTGGATTATAACCCAAGTCCGTTGTCAGCCTCTACTATAGCTATGTAATCACTAACATATTTTTCCCCACTTCAAAACGCACGCTTCCTGGAAACAAAGAAAACAGATATTAAAGTTCCTAGATCTTCAATCTTGGCCAAGAAAAAAAAAAGGAACAACCTGGTACGCAGTGTTTCCATTAAGAATATCTGACATCTGATTTATCAGTTGTCAAAATAAGGATTCAATTTGTTTCAGGAGTACTGAAGTAAAGAAGAAAAAGTGCATTTTGGATCCAGAGATTCAACACTTAAGAACACACGCCTCAGCCGGGAAGAATTTTATTTATTTATTTATTTATTTATTTATTTATTTATTTATTTATTTATATCCCGCCCATCTGGTCTGGTCGACCACTCTGGGTGGCTTTGAGTTTGAAAAAGTTTGAGTTTGAAAAACTCAGCAGTGGCCAGAGGATTGGAAAAGATCAGTCTACATCCCAATCCCAAAGAAAGGCAGTGCCAAAGAATGCTCCAACTACCGTACAATTGCACTCATTTCACACGCTAGCAAGGTTATGCTCAAAATCCTACAAGGTAGGCTTCAGCAGTATGTGGACCAAGAACTCCCAGAAGTACAAGCAGGATTCCAAAGGGGCATGAACTTCTAATTACTGCAAATATCACATGTTGGACTCTTCTTTCATTACTAGTTTTTTTGGTTTTCGTGCATATTGTGTTGTGTATCAGAAGAAGGGTGATAAGACTTCAATCTGGGGATGGACATATGGGCCTCCCCACCACCACCACCCGGACTACCGGAGGCTATCCACTTTTTTCTCTTAAGATACAAACTCATAGAACACACACTTTTTACAACACACAGTAACAGGTAGAGAATTAATGCTCGGGGGGGGGGGGTTTCAAAGCATTAGGGAAAAAAGCACATGGATTTGATTTGGTCATTTGAACTGGCAGCCACCCTGCCATGACAATTCTTGAGAAAGCATCCTTCCCATGCTGAATGCCATAATGGGTACAATTGCAATGTGAATTATGGATGAGAATGAAAATGTTTAAAACCCTTTATAGAATTTTTATGTTCTGTCTTCTTTCTTGGTAATCTGATCTTGATTAAATGTTGGAATTAGCACCCGGGAGAACATTAGTATTTCCGGTCTTGGCTCCTCTTGGGTGATTTTTTTTTCTGTATAGGTCAGACAGTCAATGATTCATAGGCAATAGAGTTCTGCTACCAGCGAAAAAGATGTCTAAATGCCCATTGATCAAGCATAAGTGACTTCTTGCTGCCTTGGGCGAGAGTAAAATGCAGCTTGGAGAATTATGGGATAACAACCCAGGGCTGGACTGGTAGAACTAGAGAATGCCCCTAATTCATTGCTTTAACAGAGACCTTGAACTCAATCTCCCACCATGAAGCTTCCAGCAAAGACAGGCAGTAAGAGGTGTTGTGATGCAACTGGTGTTTATAGGGTTAAAGTAACATGAATGAGAAACCCAGACAGCATCTTAAAAAGCAGAGACATCACCTTGCCAACAAAGGTCTGCATAGTCAAAGCTATGGGTTTTCCAGTAGTGATGTATGGAAGTGAGAGCTGGACCATAAAGAGGGCCGACCGCCGAAGAACTGATGCTTTTGAATTGTGGTGCAGGAGGAGGCTCTTGAGAGTCCCCTGGACTGCAAGGAGAACAAGCCTATGAATTCTGAAGGAAATCAACCCTAAATGCTCACTGGAAGGACAGATCCTGAAGCTGAGACTCCAATACTTTGGCCATCTCATGAGAAGAGAAGACTCCTTGGAAAAGACCTTGATGTTAGGAAAGTGTGAGGGCAAGAGGAGAAGGGGACGACAGAGGACGAGATGGCTGGACAGTGTCAGCAAAGCTACCAACATGAATTTGACCCAACTCTGGGAGGCAGCAGAAGACAGGAGGGCCTGGCGTGCTCTGGTTCATGGGGTCACAAAGAGTTGGATACAACTTAACAATTAAACAACAATAAACATATATTATCAACTCAGATGGACAAGGGCCTCAATCTGCTACCAGTTTCATTCCAGAACAGCTAAACAGGCCCTAGTCCTGCTGACCTTGTGCTGGATCTCATCCTTCCAAAGCCAGAGTTGTTGAGAATTGCTGTGGACTCAGTTTACCTAGCCTAACATTGTCCTTAGGCTGGAAATGAATAGGATCTGGCATACTGGAAGGTTTGTTTTATTCTTAAATACAACTTCTTATCACCTAATCTCCATTAAGATGATTATCTTGAACCTAGATGATTACAGGATCAAAGCAAATCTAGTTTCAACCATATGGCATTGTGGTAATTAAATGTTTCTTTATATTGGTCGAATCCTGCCCATTTTCCTTTTATGTTTCCTCCATTTCAAGTTTGAGTCTTTCCAACCCACTGCTCCTGAATCTTATTTTTTAGAAATGCTAATGTTCCTGGCACTCCATTTGGAAAAAAATAATTAGATCTTCATTTCATGTTTGCAAAAGTGCCTCGTGTTGGCCCACTGCCAGGCCAGTTAAACGGAGCTGCTTAAGAGCTAAACTGCTGCTTAAAATTTAATCCTATGACTTTTCCGTTTAAGGACTTGAGAAGAGGCCCGCGTGTCTCCCCTTTCGCCACAAGGTGGCGTCCGCGGCTCAAAAACTTCTGGGTCTTAACAAGACCGATCGCAGGACTGCCGCTGAATTTCAACTTTCCAGTAAAAAGAAAAGGAGTGCAAAATGTTTGCAAACCACTGGATCAACAATGAATGCAAGCTATTGGCCTTCCAAGGAGAATGTGTTTGCCTCCATTAGAAGGGAGAAGGAAAAGACCCAAAGGCTAGGTGATGTGCCTTGAAATTTCTGTAGGTTGTCATTTAGATACGTTTGCAAACATCCTTTTCAGCTATCAATTCATCCTCAGTTTTAATCTATTTTTCAAAGTGAGAATATTTGCACGTCTGTGGAAGAAACATGGTTGCAGAGAAACGTGTGTACTCGCCCTTTCTCTTTCTTCATCCGACAATCTGTGTAACAGTACACGTTTATAGACGATTTAGGGTCCTCAAAAGCCAGGTGGGATTTAGGGATGATAGGGTTTGTAGTCCAACGCCTGTATAGGGCAAGCAGTTTGGACAGGTTTCAGGATGCCCAGGGAAGGTGTTAGATTTTCAGGGACTGGGGGCTGACCCTAAACGTTCACAAAACCCGATTCTGTAGTTGTTTACATGCGGGGTGAGGTTCCCCCTGAGCTTTGTAAGGATCCGTTGCGCACACACACACACACCCAAACAAACAAACAAACAAACAAACAAAAAACCGAGAGCGGGTTGCTCCTTTGGTCGTGGCAAGTGATATGCTTTTATCTTGCCCTTTTATCTTTGGCAGATGCTGCCCTTTAAAACCCTTTTCCCCGCAAGCCATGTCTGGCGCTCATCTGCACGGTTCTTTCAGCTGAACGTGAGAACGGCTCCCACCTAAAAGTGCTGTGCTTTGAGGCGGTATGTGATAGCTGCTTCGTGCATGCAAACGCTCAAAGGATGCTTAGGAAAGCTAAAGAATAGACCTGCGAAAACAGTGCTTGCTAAACTCTCATTTCCTTCCAGACTCTTACAAAAGACTCATCCTTATCTCAGATCGCTTCTCACTATGAATTAGTGGTCTCAAAAAAAAAAAAAAATCTGTCGCTCAAAGGTCTTGTACACTAAAGGCAGTGGCTTCTTTTCTTGAGTCACTCTCTCTCTCATGTTAGGGCTTCCTCTTTTCCTACTCCTTCCAACATTTCCTACACATTTTTAGCTTTCCCAGCAAGTCCTGTCTTCGTCCGGAGTACCACAAAAGGGGCCCAAATGAGATAAGAGGTGGTATTCTTGTTGTCGCGATGATAGTGATGTAATCCAACCGAAGTTAATCACATCTAGAAGGCTGTGGGTTTCAGCGAGAGAGTCACCCCTCAGCCCAGTTTTTTACCCCCTTGGAATTAATGGGTTTTTGATGAATTCGATAAATAAATTATTACTGCTGTGATGCTCCACCCCCACCCTCCCCGTACTCAGAAAGAGAACAAGACACGTGACTGCGCACGCACTGATGTTAGGGCTGGCTGATCTTGATTGTGTACATTCAGACGTTCGACTGGCAAGTCGAGGTGTAAATGCGAGGTTATGATTTTCTTTTTATTTTTTACCTCTTTGCTTTCCCTTTCCTTGGCTTCGGTAGACGAAGGATCGTGAATTGGTTTGCCACACGTCTTTAGGAAAATGTAAGGGTGGGTGACACGTTTTATTGACAGACAGCCTTAAATGGGTGTAATCTTGGGGAACAGAAGGCCTTAACCCCGTTCTTTGGAAAACTGCGCCTGGGGAAGGGATCGTAAACGAATACTGGCTGAGGCTCTGTTGACTTCAAGGGACTTAAAAGACGCCTCAGTGTGCTCAAGACGGGACCCGCTCCTTGGTCGTCTTGTTTGGTATCCGTGGGCATCACTGGATCCTAACAGATCTGCCCCTTTCGAACTCGAAGGGGCCTTAACACTCAATTAAAGTGGGATCCAGTACTAAACACACGGGTACAGAGCTGCGTTTCCCACGCACTCAGACCTCTCCCCGTTCTGCATCCCGTGTAAACTCTGCTGTCTGTCCATTATTTCCATGGCAAGTAAACCGGCTGTCTTGGCAGGACTCGGGAGATCGTTTTTACCGGAGGCACCCGCGGGGGTGGGGGAGTTTTGAGGCCGAATCCAGATCAGTTTACTGATATTAAAAGGCTCCAGACTCTCCTGCAATAGAGCTGAAGCGGACGTGGGGAATCAGCGTGAGAGGGTCCATCACATTTCTGCATTTTCTCTAAGAGACTCCATAAAATGCACACTTCTCCATAAATAAAAAAAAGTACCTTTCTCTCACCCGAAAGAAAAGGAACCCGGGTTAGTCTGTGTAGCGGAGATTTTGGTTTCGATCTTCAGGAGGCCAAGATTTGGATGTAATTTTCATTCATATCTCTCTGCGTGTGTGTCTCTCGTTTCCTTTCTCTCTCACACTAAATGACTCTGTCTAAGGGCGGTGGGTGTAAAGTTTATGCTTTCATTGCTCTGAAAAGACCGTCTCTGGGCCAGTGACACCATTTCACTTGATCGTCTGTTCCAGCGAAAGCCGCAAGAGTCTGGTGACACCCTTAACGACCTAAAAAGTTTTATTTGGCTTGCCGGGACCGCAGCTCAGAGACAAATAATTAATTTGGAATTCATAGATTTGGAATTCGTAGATTCCAAACGTCCACACCAGCATATCTAAATCTCTACTTTTTCCCCCCTCTTCTTTAACGAGGCCTATCTAGAAACTCGGTCGCTGATAGTGTAGATTTAGCTATAGAGGCAAAAGATGCTCATCTATATTGCGTGCGGTGTTCTTTCATGGAAAATGTCAAAGCTGTAAGAGACAGAAGGAAGCAGGCAAAAATTCTCTTAGAGTTGAGGAAGGTCCCCACACTTCCTAACCGGTATGGCCAAGTGGCTGGAGATTTGGAGAAATGTAATCCAACAGGGAAAGCATTTACGATCTCAGAATTTTGGATTGTAGTGTTGCGGAAATGTAATCCAACAGGGAAAGCGTCTACGATTTCAGAGGTTTTGGAATCAAATTCCAAAATAAAATTTTGTAGTTTAATTCCTGGCTAACAGGCTTGTTTGCTACCTGTAGGAACGTTCTGATGGGGGGGGGGCGATGTCTTTCACACAACTCTGCCCGCTTCCGAGCCCGCCGGAGACCAGCGCGTCTGGATTCGGAGAGACGTGGGATTCCTACATTACACAGGCTCAGACGACCAACTGCTAGCTCCAAAGCTCCTTTGCTTGAGTCGCGTTGCAGGAAGACGACAAGCCAGGAGCAAGAAAATGAGTCGCCAGCAGCTTTAAAATCGCTTTAAAATGTTTTAATGCGGTGCTTGTGTGAATACGAGGATACGTTTAATTGAGTGTTAACGCTACACCTTGTTGCATCTCTAACCATATCTGCCTTTTAAACCGTTTTGTAAGTCCCTCGGGTACCGGCTTCTGGAGGAAGGGAGGGTATTAATTAACTAAGTAACTGACTAACAGAAGAAGAAATAATACTTGCCAGGCACACCCTGCCGGCATCAATCTTTATGAAAGGGTTTCAGTCTTCGTTGTTGACGTTCGCATTCCCCCCTCCCCCCCACCAAACAAAAAAGCTCCTCGTTTTCATTTTCTTCCCCAATTAAAATGGAAATCAGTTGCTTTGGCAGGCGAGCGGCCGCCGCCCCCCTTGGAAAAATCTGTCGGGCTACAAAAAAAAAATAAATCCAAAAAACCAAACCACCTGCTGGCCAATTGTGACCCCCACGAACTGGCCCCCTATTAGAACTTGGTAAGTCCGCGCTCTCCCATCTATGATGATTTCTGATTTTGATGCAGAAATCAGGGTGTGTAGAGGATCTTTTTGTTTTCCTATTGGGAGGGGGTGTTTTCGAAAAACAGGGACAAGGGACGTACTCCGAGTCATGCCAATCAAAGGAGAACTGAGGGCTCAACCCCATTGTTAGCGCCAAAGAGGGAGGCAGACCCTCAGAAGGAATGCGACTGGTTAAGCTAACGCTGGCGTAAATCCCGTGGGTTCAGTGGGTTTACTCTAGTTGGAATTAACAATTGGATTTTCTCTGTAGTTGCCAAGGAGGCCCGCTGAGCGCTGCCAGGGTCTGGCCCCGAGGTCAGAAACCACTGGGAAGGCTTTCCAATGCTACTCTTGCACAGAAGAAATTATTGATGGATCTTGCTCACAACACGAGCTGCAAATAAAACACCTCTTCCATTTATTTATTTATTTATTTATTTATTTATTTATTTATTTATTTATTTATTTATTTATTTATTTATTTATTTATATGCCGCTCCATTACTATTACTATTACTATTATTATTATTGGAATTTGGGGCTCATGGCAACCGGGGCAAAGACCAGCTTTCTTCAGATGCGCTGATCTCCGAAAACACAGTCTTTGGCCTTCTCCGCTTTAAAGAAATATACCGATTGGTTAAGCTCCAGATGTTACTACAGGTTTCCTTTCTTCAGGGAGCCTTGTGCCCGTCCAGTTCTACCCACCCGGCCGGGAACCAAAATGACTTGAATATCATATACCGGCTCACCTCCAGCTAGGCACAAGGCAGCCATAAACGTCTACTCTGATGCTGCCACGCAGACAGTTGTGCTGGTTTTCTCCACGAGGAAAATGAAAAGAAGGTCTGGAAAAGAGGAGGAGAGAGCACGACCAAGGGAAAAAAGGGGGAGAGGGAGGAAGGAAGGAAGGAAGGAAGGAAGGAAGGAAGGAAGGAAGGAAGGAAGGAAGGAAGGAAGGAAGGAAGGAAGGAAGGAAGGAAGGAAGGAAGGAAGGAAGGAAAGGAAAGGAAAGGAAAGGAAAGGAAAGGAAAGGAAAGGATGAAGGAAGCGGAAAAAGAATGAAAGAAGAGGCAGAGGAAAGGAAGGAAAAGAAAGAAAGAAAGAAAGAAAGAAAGAAAGAAAGAAAGAAAGAAAGAAAGAAAGAAAGAAAGAAAGAAAGAAAGAAAGAAAGAAAGAAAGAAAGAAAGAAAGAAAGAAAATAAGGAGAAAGAAGAAGAGGAAAAGAGGAAAAGCCAAGATAGAAAAGCAGACAAAAAGAGAGAAAAAGAGAAAAGAAAGGAAAAGCAGAATGGCAGAATGAGTAAAAGGAATGGAAAGGAAAGAAGGAAGACCTTTAAGAGAGATTAAACTGCAGCTCTTCACAGTTTACAATCGCTCGGGGGGAAAGAAAGGCAGTGTCCCCCCCAAAGGGAATAACTTATCCTTCTCTGTTCCCCTCCCCCCCGACAGATGTGGGTCTCTGAAAGGTTTCGGCAAAAGACTGTTGGGGCTGAAAGAGGAGGAGAAGGACGGAGGGGGTGGTAGAGCTGGACCGCCCCTCCATCCATCCATCGATCCAGGCGCGAATGAGGAAGGTGAATATATGGGGGTCCATGCAGTAATGCAGGAGGAAGAGATCAGGGCAGAACTCACCCCGAGCCCTCCCACTAGGCGCGCGCGCACACGCACACGCACACGCACACACACACACATCAGGACAAGGTGTGGGGTGGTGCTTGGCTGCCGCACCCTTTTCCTGATAATCATTCTAACTTCTTTCTTAAGGGATTACGTTCTTCGCATGGTAACGAACAAGAGTTAGCTCCAAGTAAATTTGGAAGAGGAAATTTTTAAATCTCCCTTTCAGCACCACATCCTGCGCTCTTCTGCTTAGAAAACCTCCCGTTTGCTCCCAAGAGAAGGTATTTAGTGGTATTTAGTGGCACAATAGGCGCAAGGCCGGTTAGGACGCGTGTGGGTTTTGGCTGGTTTCCTAGTACAACGCTTGGGGAGCTTTCCAAACGCATCCTCTCATATATTGTCCCCAATGATTTTGCCAACCAGCCAGAAATCTCCTACAGGCCAGGGCAAAATTCAGTTGTTCGTCCCAATTCGAGTAGAACCACTAAACGGCTAGGTCTTACGTAAGTGTTGGCAAGAATCCAGACGACGAATTTGGTGGGCGATTTTGGAAATACTGTAGGTTTAGAATGGGATATTATGGATTACACAGATGCAAGACTTTGCGAGTAAGCTCCCTGACTGTGGGGTAGGCAGTCCCCATCTGTCAACTGAATCTTCCTCGCAGAAAATATTCTTGTGTCCCCAGCTCCAATAGATTAACTGGGGGAAGGATCAAATCAGGATCAAAGGCAAACATACCGGCCTAATTCGGTAGACCTACTCTCTGGACCTTCATGGGTTTCAACAACAACAAAAACATACCGGCTCGAAGAGATGTTGCAAAGCTTTCAATGACACGCGCTTAAGACCTGACTTTAGCGAGTCCCCTGAGCAAGAAGGCAGCCAACAGATAATTTACTCTGAAGCTCAACAGATCAATACCAGGTCCGTCTCCAAAACATGTGCCGTGCAACTGGATTTCGGAACACAAGAGCGTGAGTGAAGATTCTTTTTCCACCGCAGCTCCCAGAATCCCCAGCTGAGATGGATTCTGGGAGATGTAGTTTCCCAGGGTACTCCCCCAAGTTCTACAATCAAATGAACGCAAACGGGCCTCTAGTTTCTCCTCCTCTTTAGTAACGGCCTAAAAACGTCTAAGAAGGAGCACGTTAATCGTTCTTTTCCCATTTCTTTTGCAGGTCAGACCCGAAATTTGCGAAGAAGGGTCGTCCCAGTTTCAAGAGCGCAAAAACACACCGTGGGGGGGACCACACATGCGAAATTAACCCATGCACAGCCGTCCCAAAGGTCTGTAGCGAACCAGACTGTCCAGAATCCAGTTCTCAAACCTAGTCTGACTCTCTCCCCCATCTCTCCTTGATGAGGAGAGAGAAGCGAGATGTTCGTTCGTTCGTTTAGTTATTTAAAAGATTTCTATGCCGCCTTGCTCCTAAAGGACCCCAGGCGGCTTAGGTTTCATCCTTGAGACCTGGAATGCTTTTTAAAAATGGAGGGTGGTAGAACCTTTCGTACTCTCCATCGAATCGCCTTTCCAAAGCTTAAAAAGCAGCCCCGCCAACCAAAACCATAATGACACAATCGCATCGATGGGTGAGTAAGTAAGACTGAAATAACGGGAAACGTCGACATCACGTTGGTTTCAGCGTTTCCAAACATGTAGAGTTGTTCTTTCTAAACCTCTTCCGCCTGGAATCAGTATGGTTGTATGACTATACAGTAGTTTGAGAAACAATCTGGGGTTTATTAATAAGTATTTTTGTACTTCAAAAAAAGAAAGAAAGAAATCCAGCGGGGTGGGCAGTCCCTTGACGACAGCAGCTGGAACGAACCGGCAGCCAGGATTCGCTCTCTGAGGTGGGTGATTTAAAACAACCCCACTTTCCAAACTAGGTATATTTTTGTGTGGGGAGAAAGAGAATAAGCCTGGGTGAGATTCTCATACCAGTTCCCGGGTGGACCCCAGGAATTAGGGGTTTGTGGGGCGCCTGTGTGCACCCCAGGGTGGGGGCGGAGCGGGGGAGTAGCCAATTAAAGAGATTTTAATCAAAAAGCGAGGGGAAGGCCAAAACGACCCCTGGCTTTTTCACGAATCCGGGTAGTATCTCCGTCGCCTCGCCTTACAAGGTCATCTTGTCATCCTTAATTTTGTAAAGCAAAGATGACTTCAACTCTTGTCTGCCTTTTTTTAAAATTCAAAGTCTCCAAACGTAAACAAACCGGGAAAGTGGGAAGAGAAGGCGAAAGGGGGACGGAAAAGAAAGATCGCTTAAAACCAACCCAGGGATCTGGACACCGACGGGCATCCTCTGTCAACTTGAGACCTACTTTTTCGGTCCCTGGGGTAGGCCTCCGTTGTGGGGCGAGCGTGTGGGTCAGGAGGGAAGGATCGGCTCGTCCAAGTTGGCTGGCTGGCGTCCGCACGCAGGCGCTTCAATGGATGCGGGTTAAAAAGTGCGCAAGAGGAGGTGGAGGTAATAAAGAGGCGGAAGAAAGCCGGCAGACCGAGGGGACGACTTCCCCAGCCTGGGAGGCACCGGGAGAGGCGGCCGGCTGGGCTTGGCTAAGAGCATCTCAATCAGCTTGTTTAAGGAGAAACGCCCCCCCATTCACACAAGACGTGGGAATGCCCGTATGGCTCTTTATTAAGGATTTCAAAACACACACCCCCAAAAAAGAGGTGTATGATATATCGCTGGGATAACCAGCATTGGATTCAGATTGTCCTCCCTGGAATAAAACTGGGTTGTTGTTTTTTAAAACTAGATCTTCGTATTCTGGTGTGATTTTTCACCCGGAGTCAGTCCTCGGATTTATTTGACACAGAGGAGTTTTCTTTCTCCCTCCTCCCTCCCCCCGACACTCTTAAGTGTCCAGACCGCCTCATCCCCCCCCCCCCACCTCTTGGGATGTTTTAACTTCACAGAGTCCGGCGCGCTCGAGATGCAAATGAGCCCTCGCTGCCAGTCCCGCCCCCTTAGCTGCGGGGTGGGGGGGGGAAGAAGGCTTGGCTTGCTTGCAGCAACTCGGTCTCTCTCCTTCCCTGCTCCGATCTCTCCCCCCCCCCAAGACAAGAAGGCAGGTCCTATAAGGAGGCCGAGGCTGGGCTGAGCTCCTCCTCCGGCTGTCTTGGGGGGGGTGGTGGACGCCTCGCCAAAGTTCTTGCTTCGCCGCCGCGGTCGCTAAAGGAGACCGCGAGCGAGGGAGCTGTTTTATTCCCTTTGAGGGGCTGCGTCTTATCTGTCAGAGAGAGGGAAGGATCGCAAACAGAAAAAAGCCGAGGCGATCTTGCCGACAGGGGTAAGGCTGGGAGAGAAAGTACCGAGCGGGGATCCAAAGAAGAGACCTCGTTTTCAGCCCCCTTTTCGTATTCCAAGAGAATGATCCGACCCGGGAGGGAACTCTAAGCCCACCCTCCAGCCACCGGCGATGCGCGCCCAGCAGCCGGCGCGGAGAAGCGACTCCGGAGCTCTTCTTCGCGTTTAGACGGGTCCCCGAGGACGCATCGAGGGGGCCAGACGGTTCTTCTTCATGTCCCCCGAGACGGGCGGTCTTCTCTTCAGGGATCGCGGGGAGCCCGAGGCCGGCCTGGAAGGAGGAGAGGGCGTCTGGGCTCTTCGAAGGTGAAGATTCGCCTCTCCCCCCCCCCCCCACCCGAGGGAGAAAGAGCGAGCCGGTACCTCCCAACCGCCCTGGGGAAAGTTTCCTTCCGCGCAGGGGGGAAGCCAGGAGCGGCGCCCAGGTTCGCCCACAGCCTGCCCGACGGTCCCCTCCAGGCGCCCGGTTAGGATGGGCAAGCGCTGCCTCCTCCTGCCCTCCTGCTAAGACGGCGGGCGCCTGTGGAGTCCCGCAAGGAAAAGTCGATGTTTTTTCTCTCCCTCCCACGAGCGACCTTCTCCGGTTGGGGGCAGCCTTTCTAAAACCCTGCAGAGGAGCTCGGCCGAAACGAAAAGAAGCTGGACTGTTCTTCGCCTCCCTCCTCCATCCGTGCCTTTTTCTTTTCTTTTCTTGTCCTTTCTTTTCCCACCTGAGGACCCCCCCACACACACACTCTTCGCTGCTCAAGGAGCCAAGAACGAGGAAGAGCAAGGAAAGTGGACGGGCTTCCTTCCCCCAGCATTTCTTAACCCCGTCCCTCCATTTCTCCTTCAGCCTCTCCAGCCCCCAACTCCTCCCCTGCCCTTTGCTTCTTGCAGCAGTCCCACCGACAAACAAACAACCCTGCACGCAGGCAGCCTTTCCCCCCCCTCAGGTCAGGATGCGCCCCTTCCCCGATCCTGACGACCTCTAGCTGCCCTGCAATCCTGCAATCGTTTGCCCTCGGTGTCTGTTTTTAGACACTCCCCTTTGAAAACTCCCTACCCTAGTTCAGAAGAGCCACCCTGTCCGGGTCGACCTTCCCCTCTTGGAAAGAAGACCCCCTACCCAGGAAAAACCTTGAAAGATTCGTTGGCTGTGTTCTTTAGTCTGGGCTCCAGAGGATCCTCAGATCCAGCCCTTCTCCCTGCGAGTCCTTCGTTTCTTTGAGATCTCCAGTGGAGATATTGACGTCTCTTCCCCACCTTTGCAGATCAGAGAATCCCGTTTTTTTCCAAGCAGCCGAAAACTTGGCCATAGAGGACTCTTCGCCCTCCTTGTACCCCTAAAGCAGGAAGCTCCCTTCCCATAGCCCAGCATCTCTGATCCCCAGCCCGCCCCCCTTTTGCAGATTTCCTCCCCATCCCTTGAAAGCCAGCTAAGGCGCAAGGCATTTTCCCTTCCAGCCCCGATTCTCAACCCGGACTTTTTGCCTTCTCTGGAAACTCCAACCTGAGTTTGCTCCCTAGACCGAGGAATACCCTCTTCGTGTTTTTTTTTTTTTTTTTCGGTCTCCTGCCTTCCTCCTGAACCAGATCGCGCGCCCCCCCCCAAAAGCCAGACCCACGCGACTGCCTTCGCTCTTTGGCCAGCCACGACCTCCCCGTTCTCCTTGATCGCCCCAAAGAAGGCCGGGCCCAAGCGCACCCACGCCGCTCCCCCCCCCCAATATTTCCCAACTTTTCCTCCCCTCCTCCCCTCCTGTCCCTCCCCCTCCCCCGATCAGCCTCTTTGCTCTTCCCTTTCTCCCCCTTCCCGCGTCCCCCGCCTGGTCCCAAACCCAGCCCTCCCCCCCAAAGCCTTGCACTTTTTAAAAAAAGACCCTCGCCTCCTTCCTGACCCCGGAGCCCGTCTCGGCCCTCCGGCCCGGGGATGCTGGCGGTGGGGCAGATGGATGGCACCCCCCGCCCCAGCGCCTTCCTGCTCAGCAGCCCGCCGCTGGCCGCCTTGCACAGCCTGGCCGAGATGAAGACCCCGCTGTACCCGGCGGCGGCGGCGGCCTACCCCCTGCCCTCCCCGGTGGTCGCCTCGGCCGCCGCCGCCGCCGCCGCCACTGCCTCCGGCGGGCCTTCCTCCTTGTCCTTGTCCTCCTCCTCTTCCTCCTCCTCGGCCTCGTCGTCGGCCTCGGCCTCGCCTTCGCCGCCGCTGGGCTCCCCGACGCCGGCCGGCCTGAAGGGTCCCGGCGCGGGGGCCCTCTCGGCCCTGGGCTCCCCGCCGGCCCAGCTCTCGGCCGCCACCCCGCACGGCATCAACGACATCCTCAGCCGGCCGTCCATGCCGCCCGCCTCCGCCGCCTCGGCCTCGCCTTCCTCGACGTCGGCCTCGCCGGGCGCCGGCCTCCTGGCGGGGCTGCCTCGCTTCAGCACCCTCAGCCCCCCGCCGCCTCCGCCGCCACCGCCGCCGCCGCCGCCGGGCCTCTACTTCAGCCCCAGCGCCGCCGCCGCCGCCGTGGCCGCCGTCGGGCGCTACCCGAAGCCCTTGGCCGAGCTGCCGGGCAGGACCCCCATCTTCTGGCCGGGGGTCATGCAGAGCCCCCCCTGGAGGGACGCCCGGCTGGCCTGCAGCCCGCGTGAGTAGCCCCCTGGGGTCCCGGGGGGGGGGGCTGGCCTCCCCTCCCTTTCTCATAGTTTCCTCCCAGCCCTTACCACTAGGCTCTACTCTCCTCCAGAGGAGAAACGCCGCTTCGAGGTTTCCCCCTGCTCTCCGTGTCACTTTCAGCCCCCCAGTATAGCTTCCTCACCACTTTCCTCTGAGGCTCTATGATAAGTCCACACACGCTCATCACCCCCTCCTTATTTCCAGGGACCCCCCCCCAACCCCTTCTTACAAGCTACAATGGCTGCAGCCGAGGAATGTCCACGAAAGGAGGCAGAAAACGCCGGTGATCTCCGCCCGCTACCCCTTTTCTCACCCCACGCCCCCCAACAGACCTCCTCGAATGTCTCAGTTGTGCTCCGAAAGCCTCAGCCTTCAGCATTTCGAGGTTTCCGCACCCCTGGCCTGCTAACCCCCAGCCATCTCCATGGGACGCTGGATTGGGGCCAAACCCACAAGTCCACTGCCCGCCCCCTGACCCCCAACTTTTCCCAGTGCGCGACCTTGAAAAACCGGCTGGGTAAAGGAAAGGAAGGGAAACAGCAGCCTGGATGAAAAGACTATGTAATAGCCATCCTAGAACTGCAGAGCAGGAAGGGGCCCTATGGATCATCAAGTCCAGCCCCTGTCAAGGAGGCACAGTGGGGAATCGAACCCCCAGCCTCTGGCTCCGCAGCCAGATCTCTAAACCACTGAGCTGTGCTGTAGTTCTTTTATCGCGTATTGTCTTTTCAGTTCTAGTTCCATCTTCCCTTCCCGGTCTTGATTTTGACCCGGCTACCTTGCCAGGGCCTCCCCCACCCCACCCTAAACAGAAAGTGCTGCGCAATTTTTAAAAAATTTGGGGAGATCAGATAACTCGATCCTCCCTGGGGAACCCTTCGGAACCCCTTCCTTTTCTGGAGTTCTCCTGCGCGTGGCGTCTTAACTTCATGAGTTGTTTGAAATCACATTGCTGGTACCCATAGAAATGAAATGGACAAATACCTAGTCAATTACAACCTAGGCGAGGTTGAAGGCAGCGGTGGGGTCCTTGCTGATCAGGCAAATCCTGCCCGGCAAAAATTACAGTCCAAGGAACGTCATCATAAAAGTCGGATATAAACTCAGAAGTAAAATCCGCTGGTTTCAATGGAACTTTCTCCCTCTATGATTGTGTTTTCTAAGACTGAAAGTTTAGAAAAAGACGAGGAAAAAAATGGCTCATTAACAATTTAGGGCCTTTAAAAAGAAGCTGCAGTTACTTGCGTGTAAGCCCAACGGCACTGGGTAGATGCCCTCCGATCATAGGATCGGGTTGGAATTAGGGGAGGGGGGGACTCAGATGGAATTCACTTTCGCCGCAGTCCGCCCCTTCCTTTATCATTGTCAAACTGGTTGGTTCCCGTTTGCCCGCGGTCATTCTTGGGCTTTTTAATTCGGTTTTTTCCTTTTAAACGATTTGTAGTCTCCCACGCACCCACCCCAATACTTCGGCGTCTTGTCCTCAACCGATTTATTATCAGAGACATTTTGCTGCGCAGGGAGACGGATGGTTTCCTTCTAACTTAACATTCCTCTAGGTTAAAAGATGAGTGGCCGTCAGTTCTCCAGCGCGGGGAGGGGGAAAAGTTTTAATAATCATTAGATACTCGATTGTCTACGCGGAGACTTTCGAGATGCTCATTATGTTGGGTGGCCGAGACGACAGCGCTGAACCCCTTCCATCCTGTCGCCTTCTTAGGCCAACGGCTGGAGTTGAAATTCTATGCAGAACTGCACAGAAGAAAACGCAACTGAATGAGTTAGGCTTACTCTTAAGTAGACCGGGTTGTGGCTATTCTTTATGAATGCTGCTGCTTGGTTTTGCTTTGCTTTGCTTTGCATTGTTTTGATTTAATTTATTTTAATTTTTTGGGAAATGATGGAGCTGCTGATTTTTCTTTTTAAAGGCTTGATTTTTTGTTGTTGTTAAATTACCAGCATGTGTGTTGGAACTAATGGAGACAAACTCATTCGTTATTTGCCTGGCTTTATTTATGCGGTTTTATTTTATCAGAACATTTATTTGTTCCGTGCTTCGTATACCGTACATTAAAGGAACGATTGATATCTTTATTTACATGTTTTCCTTTTAAAAGCCTTTTAAAAATGTTATTTTTTGATGTGGAATATACAATGACTCATTAAGCTAGCAATAACATTGTTTCTTTCCCCTCTCCCCCCCCCACCTTACTTTGCATAACTTTCCACAGCAAAACAAAGGGGAGGGGAGAGAGTGGAAGAGTCATAATTCGGAGTGGAAGAGTCATAATTCGGAGTCGTTCGGATTTCGAAACCTCCTTAAAACCCTAAACACGGTGCGGAGGATCGTGGCCATTTCTTTTAAACGGAACTCCGCCTGCGTGGGTTTCCCCTTTTCAAAATGTCTCTTTCAGCACCGAGCGATTAGATATAAGTCGCCCTAGTAGTCCTAGGCACATTTTCTCGTGAGTAACTCCCATGGAAGTCCGCGGACGGACTTCTGCGTGGAGAGAAATAGGCTTCCTCTTTTATCCCTACACCTTTCGGTTTATTCTTTTTTTGTTTGTTAGTTAGTTTTGCTTCTCTTTTCTTTTTTCCCTTTTAAAATAATAACAAAAAAAAAATCCATCTCTCTCTCCCCGGTTCTTTCTGCAGATCAAGGCTCGATTCTGCTCGACAAGGACGGCAAAAGGAAGCACACGAGGCCGACGTTTTCCGGCCAGCAGATCTTCGCGCTGGAAAAGACTTTTGAGCAAACGAAATACTTAGCGGGCCCCGAAAGAGCGAGGCTCGCCTACTCGTTGGGAATGACGGAGAGCCAAGTCAAGGTGAGACGCCTGCCCGATCAGATCGCCTTCCTGCGGCCCGCGGGCCGCTCGCTCCGCCTGGGGGGCCCCGGAAGCCTTCGGAGCGGCTGATAGGGGAGAGAAGGGGCGAACCAAAGAGGGGCCGGGCGTGTGCCCTTCCGCTCCCTGATGCCTGGCGAGGAGCGCGCAACCTCCGCGCTATATCCGCGCCCAGCGGCCCTCCCGCAGGATTTCTTGTTTGCGCAGATTTTGAGAGCCCGAAGAACTGCAGTTCTTTACCATGACTGGTACCTTTGGAGAACCATTATTGACATCTGGGAATAGGACCTAATGAATTGGATGACGATATTCCATTTAAAAATATTTATAACTAAGTCCAGTAGGTAGAGGGCTTTCAGCTTGTAATTCACCGATTTTCTAAATAATGTTATACGTATCAGTGTAGATATAAATATATAGGCAGGGCGAGACAGGAGGGAAAAAGACAGAGGTATTTTGATAAGGATGATGCATATATTATTGTTCTTGTTTGCTAGACAGACTGGAGCGCAGTTTTTATTTCATCTATATTCAGCCTTCCCGACCTGCAAGTTAGAGAATAAGAAAGAAAGAAAAATTTCCCCTCCCATTATTCTTCTCTCCATCTTAGCCCTCCAGTCAGCTTTTTCCTTGGAAATAAATTCTAAGGAAACTGGGGAAGTTTAATCTATCCTGTCTAGCAAATAGGGTGTTCGAAGCTCCTGCTACAAAATTTGTAAAGTTATCCAAAGCAAATATTTGTATGCAAATCTATTTTGACACAGTAGGTGAAGATTGTCTCCGAGTCATTTAATATCTGTGTTTAGATTAGCAGCACTGTTATAGCCTGTTCAAAGACCATTGTTGGGGAGGGGGTTACTTGTGAGTAAACTCCATCTCATTCCCAAATCAAGTGGTTAAGGCTGGGTCTCCAGGTCAGGTCAAAAGAGGCCTCTCTAGAAATAACAACTGGATAATAAGGTCTTCCCAGGGAAGGTGTTAAGCTATGCAAATAATCCAGACTGGTTGGTTAAAGTACTTGAATGCAGAATGATCTTCAAGCCAATTGGGCTGCAGTCCTATGTAGCTTGACTTATCCCACCGAAGCCAGTGGGGCTTACTTTTGAGGAAACCTGCACAGAACTGCACTGTTAGTGTGCGAGTCAGGCTAGTACAGTTACTCCACAGCACAAATGCTTGTGGATCACAGAGATCGGTTTATGCAACATTTGCTAAAGCAAAATGAATTCTGTGATGATCAATTTAAGAGTTTAGAGTTTAAACCAGGGTCACTAAATTCAGTGGGACTTGTGCTATTGATTGCAGCGTGATGTGATTTGCATCTGTTTCATACCTGAAGAGTATAAGCCTGCTATAAAAGAAACAAGAACCTCGTGTCATGTTAAAAGCTAAAAATGTTTTTATAGCATGAGCTTTTCTTAATACAAGTCTATTATTGCATCTGATCAAATGGATTCCAGTCCACTCAAATTTAAGACACAATAATTGTGTATTTTTAAAGGCTCCACAAGACTTTTCGTTGTATATGATACAAGAACTAACAACAGCTAGTACAGTATTCTTCTGTATATCTGTCGGTGGGTAAACATTTAGTGATGCTGCTCCTGGTTCATTCCTTTGGCATTGGAAACAAAAGGAGGTGATTTGAGTCTGAAGACAGCAGTGTATGTTTATACTACAAATATATCGTATATCAAAAGATCCAGCCACTTTGCTTCAGTCCTATGAATGCTCACTTGGATGTAATTCCTGTTGTAGGTAATGGAGATCATGTCCCAGAAAATCAAGTGGACGATTACAGTCTTGTAGTCTGTATTTCTAAACATAATTCTTTGCAAAGCAGCCCAGTTTTATTCAATATGGATTTACTTGACAAAAATAGTTGCAGGAGTGAACAGTTCTGTCCTTTTCAGTCCCCCAAAGGCAAATGAAGCAGATGCTTGATGTTCTCCCACTGACATCAATAAGACGATCAGAGATGCAATTTTGCACACATTTATTTATTCATCTCATAACAGACAACCCAGAAAACTACACGATGCACAGGCCAAAGTCTGGCTGGCTGGATCATGTTAGACTAACTTCAGCATAAAAGTACAGTACATAAGATTTGCTCAGAAAACCTTTTGCAGCATCCTTACCTTGAATGTATGGACAGCAATGGAAAACAAGGAGGCAACTGGGCTAAATTCCATTCTTAGTTCCTACTAGAGCAGACCCATGGAAACAATAGAAGCTTGCACCAGGATTTATAAAGGCAACATCAGTCTTCTGGGGCTGTTGTACAGTGGGATTTAGCCGAGTGTCTTATGGGTCAGTGGAAGTGCGTGTATATGTATTACTTCCAAAGTAGAACCCCACCAGACAACCTTCCAAACAAATATATTTTAAAATTGAGTGTGTGTGTGTGTGTGTGTGTGTGTGTGTGTGTGTGAGTGAGTGAGTGAGAGAGAGAGAGAGAGAGAGAGAGAGAGAGAGATTGAGAAGAAAGTAGGAAAGGGCATGTCCTTTGGTCTCTTCCCAAAGTTATCAGGAGACCTTCCTTTATCACCGGAAATATGTGATAAAGGGTGTAAATGAATGAATGCAGCCTTTTATAAAATGAGAAGGAGCTGAACCATTTTTTATTTTTTTTATTTTTTTATTTTTGGCTGGGCTAGAAATCCTGGTAGTAGTGGTAGGGGTGGATTGCAAATCACATATAGATTCCCCTCGCCCTACAGAAGGGTAGAGAGATGTCTAGACAAAGGGTTAAATTATAGTCATGCTGATTGGGTTGGATCTCAAATCTACTAATGTTTAAAGTAGACCCATTGCCATCCTTGGACTAGTTAGTCTTAACTCCCGTTGACTGCAAGGGCTCTATGCTGATTAAATTTGCATTTAACACCTCCTCTTCCTCCTTCTAATTTCTTTTTCTTCAGTCACTGAACCAGAAAATAAATGAAATGCCTTTCCAGTCTGTAATCCTATACCCATGGGGGAGAGGGTCATTCTCATTCAAGTCAACTACTCAGAGCAATGTTTTTGGAGGAGCCATATAGAGCCTGGCACTGTCAAGTGTTGACTGTCCCATTTATGAACTTATCAAATCTTGAAAAAAAAACCTTACTTGTGGACATGACTAATTTTAAAGCCAAAAGGAAGGCCTAAGTAACTTTTTCTGGGTCAAATATGTTTATAATCTTTGGGAAAATATGTGCCCCATTGCCTTCAGTAGGGAATGCAATTTATGTTCTTTTATTTTCATTTGGAATTCGTACCCCTTAGTATGAGAGTATGGATTTTAAAATAAAAAACAAGGAGGTAATATCTAAATCCTATTACCTGTTCAGCATAGGATTCTGTGTCTAAAGAGGGCTTGCTACCTTCATGAGTTGTTTGGCCTGGAAGTACAGTACATTATATTAGAATTAGTAAGGCTTTCTTCTGAGTAAACAATAAACACTGTTCAGCATAGGATTCTGTGTCTAAAGAGGGCTTGCTACCTTCATGAGTTGTTTGGCCTGGAAGTACAGTACATTATATTAGAATTAGTAAGGCTTTCTTCTGAGTAAACAATAAACAGTATGTCAGAGTGCATCTATGTCCAGGATTATTGCCTTTCTGGATGGATGGCTTTTAGGGCTGCTAATTTTCTCTGGATCAGGACCATAGGCGTAGGACCTACATTTTAGGTGAAGGAGGAAGCTGAGTTGATTTCAGTAACTCTTTCATGGAAGTTGGCTTGGGACTGGGATATTAGAAAGATGCTTTGATCCAAAAATGACCAAAAGGGGACATTTATAATATTAAGGAAGAACAAGGAAGAGACAGAGAGAAAGGAAGGAAGGAAATCCCCCCCCACAAAAGTTGCAGAATGTTTTTCTTAAGCTTCCTTTGTGACCTTCTGCCCATTTCTTGAGGTTTACACATTGAAGAAACATGTTAGCTTTCACTTTGGATTATGTTGTAGGAACAGAAATAATAAATGCACAAAGCAGGATATATTGTACTCCTTTCCTGATAGAAGGAGAGGGTTGTGATCAAACTTGAAACACTGTGCTTTAGTTATGGGGGGACAAATCCAACAGATAAATGGGAGAAGGTAAGGAAGCAAATGAGGAAAGAAAGAAGAAAATCAAATAGACAGTCAGCTTTAATTGATAAGAAGTCTAATAATGATGCAACACATATATCCCTTGGTTACTTCTTTAAAAAGAATAGCAAGAAAATCAACGTGGGATACAAAGCTATGGGAAGGGGATCTTTTGAATGACATCATTAGTGAGGATTGGGGGAGACATGGCATGACCCACTAGAGCTATACACACATGCTGCAACTGTTGGGCCTCTTTCAGCCCAAGTTCAATGCAGCTGGTTTCAACAGAAGAGAGCTAAGAAAAAAGCATGCCTTGACTTTTGAAACCAGTGGTACTCAAAAGTGCAAATGGATGAAGATAACAGCTGTTGTCTTCATCCATACTCTAGTTTCTCTTCAGATCGTATAATGGCGGTTGGCACAATTCTTGCAAGAGAATCAGTGCACACCAACACATGGGGGGGGGAATGGTAGTTCTGTGCTCCAAAGACCTTACAATCTAAACATGGACAATGGGAAGAGAATTGAGAGAATAAAATCACAGTCTTAGCTTGCATTGTGACTGGAGATAAAGGGTGAGAGGTTAAGAACGACTTGACATTGTATGTATGCTATGGGAAGTACATTAGGTCAATGGGCTAGATTCCATGTTGGCCCCAACTAGAGCACTCCCATTGGCATGCATGGGGCATCCATTCCTTCCCATGGGTGTTTTCTGGCATCTATATCTAATTAGATTCAGCCCATTGTTTGCTGTCTTCATAACAGTTATTTCTTGCAAAGACTCTGCGCTCTTTGAAGAATCAAAGATTGGCTATTTTATGCAACAATAAATGGAAAGTCCTGCCCTGATTACTGTGTGAATTATGTAAGTGTTGTCCTATCTGTGACAGCAGTTACAATAGCTTTCTAGCAACCACTGTAATTATGGAATAGATAGCAATTATCAAAACAATTAGAAATGCTAGCATGAATGGCAATTACAGGGCGATAGTTTCAAACCATTCTTGCTGATAATAGTAACTATCCTGTTACTGTTAATTACTATTAATGATTCATTTGGGGGTTTGATAAGGGACTTGGTACCCAGGAATATGAATGAAACTCCATCTGATAATAAATAAGTAATGCTCTGTTTTGCTGCATTCCATGCTGTGAAATCTTATACCTAGTTCCCTATGAATAAGCCACATTGAACTCACTCAGTAAACATGTACAGGATTGCACTATAGGAAAATGAATAGACAATTCATTTGATACATCAAAACATAGAGTGATGACTGTAGATGTTTTTATACAGTTGTAGACAAGTTCTGCTAACCCTTTCTGGACCAATAAGTGTGTTTAGAAAGGTAGTCTAAATGACCGACTCTGAAAGTACTCATCATGCAATGCAGTCAGAGGGTACTGTACTGTATAACCAGAAAGAATAATAGTCACTGCTTAATATCAGTAGCACTCCGCTAAGAAAGTGTGGTGCCATTGCGGAGTTAGCAAAGGCATCCTTCAGTCTCGAGAGATGTAGTGGACAGAATATTGGACAAAGACTCAGGTTCAAATCCCTGCATGGCCATGAAAACTCATGTGGGACATGGGAAAGGTAAATCATTCCTTGATCATCTCATATAACTCAGATGACAGCAACAGGAAAGAGTACAGTCCACCTGGAAGTTTTTCTTAACAACAGAAATTGTACAGTATCAGAATAAAGGCCATCTCTTGTAACCATTCTATTTGTCAGTGACGAACCGGAAGTCTTTGGGAAACACTTCAGAAGGATTTGGTCACAGCCTCTTCCTCTTCTCCATAATCCCCAGCAACTGGTATTCACTGACATTTCCATGTCGGTGCCTCTGACCTGGGAGATAATAGAAAGCCCTCCTGATTAGTAGCTTTTGTGATTGGAAAATAATAAAAATGCAGTTTAAGGTGATTTGGACATCAGAACTATTGATTTGGAAGCTGTCCTGCCCAGACCTCATAGTGACTAGGGAGAAGGTTCTTGGGGCACTGCTCCTATTCATCTCGTTGGGTTGTGCTTTTAGGTAACTGGCACTTTCCAAGCACATTGTTTTGGAGAAATTGCCTCCATGTCCATGGCACTCCCAGATCACAGGTGTATGTATCGTCTGATATCCAAGCCCTCCCCACTGTGTTCTTTGATTGTAATAATAACCTTGCATCAATACATTTCATTTATTTCTCTTTTTTAAAAAACCAAAGAACTTAAGATGATGATTGTGGTAATTCAAACCCAGATCTCCAAAGTCCTGATCTGACAGTATTGTCAGTCCAGCAAGGCTGGCCACTGCTCTGAATGTTGCATTGAAAAAGAAATTAATTGCATTTATTGTTGCTTCTCAGCAACCAAGTAGCTCTTATGCAGTTACTCTTCCTCTTATCCCATGAATGATTCTATGTCATTAACGTGTTCCATTGATCTTACCTGCAGGCCAGAACACTAGAGATAAATGCTTTATGGTTCCCTCTAGTGGCCAATTCTGATACTGCACTTTGGGAACCAGTTTTCCAGGAAATTTGGTTGTTAATTGATAGGACCTTTGAAAGACTGTGAATTTATGGATATTCTTTCAAAAGCAGATCGATGACACATAGTAAAAATAGAAAACATAAAAAAACATAACCAAGGAATACTTCTCTTGCGAATCAGGATAGAACAGAATGACACAACATTGGAACAGTTCCTGTCAAAATTGTAAATGCTATAACACATTTACAGTCACTTAGAAAGTATATTTCTAAAGTATATTTTCATTTGCTCCAGGCAAGGGAAGAGAGGGGTTTAGATGAGAAGGTTCGTGGGACAGCCTTAGACCAAAAGTTTTGGTTCTACAGATTTCCAAGAGAATGCTGGCCATATGCTACTAGTTCTAGCAGCGTCATCTTGTCTATGTTTACTTTGAAAAAAGTTCCACTTTGTCTAACATTCCTGACTACCACATAAGCGTTTATATGGTTGTAAGCTTTAACTGAAGCTGGATTATACTGATACAGTAGTTCCCTATTCTCCTCTTTGCAAGCTATCAACAGAATGACACAAGTATTTAGCATAGATCTACACAGGCAAGATGGCTGTCAATTATGTTTGTGGGCCTTGATGCTCACCGGTTTCTTAACAAAACAAATTTCTCCATTTTATGATTCAGTGTCAGTGGAGTGAAGTGAATATTACAGCCCCTACTAACAGGTTGGGTTGATTTCAGTGGGTCTGCTTTAGAACTCAGACTGGACTTACCGTTCTTGAATCAGGGTGAGAATATTGGATATTTCCTTGGGTACAATCTTCGTATATAGTACCGGGTTTAGAATGGAACTAACAAGCAATGTTCTGGATTCATTAAAAACTCTCTTGATCTTGCATTGCTGCTGAACGAGTGAAAGTGATATGGCAATCCCTGGCTAAAATCCTGTTGGTTAGCATAGTAACTTGAACCAGAATAGCCCCATTTTATCAATGACGATTTGGTAAGTCAACTCCTCTGTAAATTTCACTGATTCAAATGAGCCTTCTCTAGTCATGACTTACTACTCTAAGCAACTGGATTTCAGTCCATGTATAGATTTATTAGTTCATTTATTACATTTTTGACATAGCCTTTCTGGGGCCTGATGCAGCAACTTTGCTGAAGCTAAACCTGATAGGGACTGGCTAGTTCTTGGGGGTGGAAAAGAACCTATTTATGGATGGATCTTCATGGCAAGTCTATGATGATCAGCCTGAAATTTCCAACACTGAGTGCTGGGGCGTTTTGAATTAAGAAGATGTCATGATTCCCTAGGACACAGCTGGGAACTGGTGGGTCATCTAGATATTGTTGGAATACAATGATGATGATGATGTTCTGTCAAGTCAATCTTGACTTATGGTGACCCCTTTCAGCACTTTCCAGGTAGAGAATAGTAGTGGTTTACCTTTCCCTTCTTCTGAGGGTGTCCTGGGACTGTGCAGCTTGCCCAAGGCCACACAGGCTGGTTCTATTTGTAGGAGGCACAGTGAGAAATCAATTAGGATTAATTCTTCCAAAGAGAACAATCAATGGACACGTGTGTGCGTGTGTGTGTTTGAGAGAGAGAGATCAGTTGGGATCAGTTACTTGGGATCGATGAATCAATATCTGTGTATGCATGTGTAATCAATCCAGAACACTCAATTGTGCCCAGGGGAGTATCTGCCTGGGTGCCATCAATTCGGATTAGATCTGAACAATTTAATCGCTCTATGAGAGATCGGGATCAATTCGGATTAATTCCGGACTGCTCAATGGCTGTGTATTCGGTCAGAATTAATTACTTTATAGATCTCTCTCTCTCTGTGGGAAAGGCTGTTCAGTTCGCAGTGATTCCCCCTAGATTGCGGAATCCAGCGTTAAGCGTGTCTTTTTGCTCCCCTCGGGTGGTTTGGGGGGGGGGGGCGGGACGCGCGCATCTACCGGGTCCCTTCCACTCGGCCTGACCCTTCTCCGCCTCTCGGCTCTTCTCTCTCTCCCCCCCCCCTTCTCCGCAGGTGTGGTTCCAGAACCGGCGCACCAAGTGGCGCAAGAAACACGCGGCCGAGATGGCCACGGCCAAGAAGAAGCAGGACTCGGAGACGGAGCGGCTGAAGGGCGCCTCGGAGAACGAGGAGGAGGACGACGACGACTACAACAAGCCGCTGGATCCCAACTCGGACGACGAGAAGATCACGCAGCTGCTCAAGAAGCACAAGACCGGCGGCGGGACCGGCGCCCTCCTGCTCCACACGGCGTCGGAGAACGAGGGCTCCTCTTAGGCGGCCACAGGGGGGCGCTCGCGTCCCCGGCGCTTGCGCTCTCCTCGGACACACGTGTACAGATCTATTTTTCTATCGACCGGGACGAGGACTGGCGAGGAGTTCCGAAGGCGGTGCTCTTCCTAAGCGGCTCCTCCGGCCTGCGGTGGCCCTCGGCGGACAGTTGTGCTCTCCCCCCCCCCCGAAGTCCGGAGACCTTTCCTTCCTAGGCAGCCCTCCAGGTTCCCACGAGGGGGATTGGGACCCCCTCCACCTAAAGGGGACGCCCCTCGCCCCAGAGTGCGGCTGCCCCCTGCCGGCCAGACTCCTAACTTTTCCTCTTCGAGCGGCTCTTTGTAAATGAGGATGACGGGGGGGGGGAAGCGAGTTACTCAGATGGAACCCGCGAACTTCTTTGGTCGTGTGAATATTTAACATGTATCATACTTTCGTTACGGCTTGTGTGCGTGCGCGCGCGCGTAGAAAGTTTGCACCGGTTTTGCTTCCTCCCCCCCCCCCGGCTGTTTTTTTTCAAGGTGCTTCTTAACCACCTTCTCGTTTGGTTTTAGTTAGTAGTGGGATTTGTGGAATATGAAAGCGGGGACAGATTTCTTGAAAACAGCTCGTAATTTCTCTCTAGTCGCCCAGTATCTTGTAGGGTGATGATAATCCATGCCAGCCAAAGGGACATTTAAAAAACATTGGTTTAAATGCAAGTGATGAAATCTTCTTCTGGCGATATAAGAATAGGTACATTTTAGTGTTAGGCAGGAGACTTTCTCCGGCAGAACCAGTGTTCTGTGTAACCACGGGTATTTGCCCAGTTGAGTTCAGTCTATAAGGAGAATTTTGTGAGTCTAACGCTCCACGTGTTCACTTGGGAGTAAGTTCGTTGGTTGTTACCGAGACTTACTTCTGAGTAAGCATATGAATCCCAGGTTGTAGTCTTAAAAATCTCCCTTTATTTCCTCTTGCCATTATGGGAGTCCTAGAAAATAAACTAATTAACTTTTTTTTTTTTTTGCTGTTCAACAAGCAAAACATCGTGAGTTTCTCACACCACTGAGGCTATTTTAATTATTAATGCGAGATTTAATTTAATTTTTAAATTAGAGTAAGCCCTGGAGAGGAGATTTCAAAGAAAAGAGGAAGAGTGACCCTCCCGTTCCCAACAAATTAAATGGTTAAATTTGTCCTTGATATTTGCTCTAACTTATTTCTGCTCAAAACAAAATTTCCTGGTTTGTTTAGTTGCTGTATTTGAATATGAAAATGTGGAGTGTTGGACTTTTGTTTTTTGTGTATGATAATGACTACGGACATTTTTTTTCCTTTTTTTAAAAAAAGAAAGCTATTAATAACGTTGTATCACCATCTTAACCTTTTATTAATTTATACGAAGACGTTTTCGGTTTGTACAGAAAACCACGACCACACGCTTTGTAAAACCAGTTCAACGCAATGCACTTTGTTTTATTTTGGTCTAAAAAGATAAATCAATTAAAATCAGTTATAAGACGTCTTTTGCCTGGAAGAAAGGAGGGAGGGGAAGGGGAGGTTCAGAGGCTGTGATCTTACCCGAGGTTAAATAATAAAATTCGTCGTGCAGAATAGATGAATTTTTCTAAAAATTACTTTTCTCACACTCTGTAGCAGGGATTTTTCAAATAGGAAGTTTAACATTCCTTAACGAGGGAATTGGAAAATGAAAGTGGAAAGAAAAAAAGCGCTGGTTCCTTGCTGTCTCCACACCTTTTCCCTTAGGAAGCGGCGGGGAATTGAAGACTTCCTACCGGTTTTCCCCTAGTTATTCTCCTTTTGAGGTCATTTCAGGTGAATCCCTCGCCGGACCTTATTCAGATCGGGGAGGAAGGAGAATAGAAAGACGAAAGAGGCCAGAGAGATGTTTTCTAGGGGGAGAAGGACGGTCAGAAAGACCCGGTGGAAAAGAAGGAGAAAGAAAGGAATGTAGAAATGGAGAAAAGAGGAGAGGGCAGGGAAACGAGAAAGAAGAAGAACGAAACAATAAAAGGAAAGTATAGCTATAAAAGGAATGTGAAGAAGGATGGTAAACCGTATGAAAGGCGCAAAAGAAAAGCGCAAGGAAGAAATCCTAATAGAATGAAAAAGCAAAAAAGGAGCAGGGGAAGGCTAGGAAAAGAAAGAAGTTGGGGTGGAGAGCAAGAAACAGAAATGGGAAAGAAGTGAAAAAGAGCGAGAAGACATGTTTTCCACTGAGCCATTTAATCCCGGCCACCTGGTTTTGTCTGATCGGGGTCAACAGAGCCTTTCTCCTCCACCACCAAAACGTCGTCCCATCAAGAACCAGCGAAGGGGATGTTGGGATTTAGGCAATCGCCCGCGGGGGGGGGGGGAGGTTACGAGGACGAGACATTGTGACCGGAAAAGTGGCGCCGCTCAACCAAAGCCCGGCAAAGGCACGGGGACGGAATTTATTTATTTATTTATTTATTTATTTATTTATTTATTTATTTATTTATTTATTTATTTATTTATTTATTTATTTATTCCTTCCTTCCTTCCTTCCTTCCTTCCTTCCTTCCTTCCTTCCTTCGATTTATACCCCGCCCGCCCCCTAGACAGCGTCTACTGGGGCGGCTTACAAAATCATAAAATCATTAAATAACAATAAAAACATCACAATCAAAAATAAACAACATTTCTAATCACAAAAAAAAAACATTTGAACAATCGCGCTGATGGCAACGATTGCCATCGCCCCCGCCAGACAACGGCTTTAGTTTGAATATAATTAAAATAACGAAACAGAAGGTTTCATAGCTGGTCTTAACATGGCTCGAACCCACCACAGCAAGGACGAAAAGCAGCGGCGGCGAGGGGGGGGAGCGTTTCAGGGCAGAAATGAACCTCCCTCCATCTCTTTCTCTCTCTCTTTTTTAACGGAATATTCCTTACAAGCTGTGATTCCGGCCGGTAACTGGGAAGGTTTTGGAAAAGGGTGAGAGATAAATCCGCGGTGGAGAGGTCTATCGGTCAGGAGCGAGAAATTAAAGCCTCCTTGTATAGTAGCAGTCTAACTTTCCAAAGTCAAATCCAAGAGCAAACAGTGTGGGAAGGAGGGTGCCCGCGTGACCCTCTCTGAGGCCTCTGGATAACCACGGTGGGAACCAAAATGCAGGAATAAGCGGATTTCATTAGTAGGACTCTTCCTAGTACGTGGAAACGTTACTTTTTTGGATTAGAATTTCCAGTTATCCTCCAGCCATATTTAATGGGGTTTCCTTCGGATAGTAGCTCCAGAGAGTGTGTTGGAAGTCATTTAACAGGGGTGAGACAGCCCGATCCTCAAGTTTACTCAGAAGGAAGTTGCTCTGAATCCTAGCCACGGGGAATGGTGGATTCTGGGATCTGTAGTCCAAGAAAATACATTTTCCAAGCTTTGCTTCTGACTGCTCACAGGTAACAACCTTCTGGGGAAGGTGAGCAGCCGTTATGAGAAGTTCAGTTTTGAAGTTACAACTTCCATTTGGGCTAGGGGATTCTGGGAGATAAAATCAGGAAAGCAAGTTTTCCAGACTCCGCAAGTGGACTGAAGATGTCAATATACACAGGAAGAACAAGACCCATCCCTTGTGATCAAGGAGAGTGGGACGGACACGGGGGGGGGACGTGATGATGTGTTAACTAAGGGGGTGGGTAGCCCTGCAAAATCACCTCAAGAAAAGTGTGTTGGAGGCGTGTGTGGGTGAGTGACTGAGTGAATGAACATTTCGTAAATTTTGCTTAATTACATCCCCTGCACCATCATCCTTCAGCGCCTCTTAACTTCTCACAAGGCAGCTGAAGTCGATTTTAAAAAAAACATGAAAAAATTAAAATTAAAGATGAGAACATCAGTATCAAAGTTTGACAGGCTTTTGATGTCAAATACACTGCCCTCCTTTCCTTTGATATAATTAATGCTGTTATAATCATGTTTACTCAGAAGATATATATTTATTTACTAGGGAGTTAGGTTATTTACTAGGAATTAAATATCTATGGGAGGGCCACTGTGGCTTACTAGATAGTGTGTTGGGCTAGAACTTAAAAGTGCTGGGTTCGAATTCCCACTAGTCCATGAAAATTCAGTGGGGAGGTGGTGGTTGGCAATAGTAATCCACTTCGTGAACATCTCACATACTTTGAAAACCCTATTAGGGTCATCAAAGAACTGTCTGGAAGGTAGCAAAGCACTCAACATTACCATGAAGCAGTGGCTTTACCTTTTTTTCTTACCTCGTTGCCACAACATCTCATCATCTGTTGACGGGCAAGCCCAATAACTGATGTCAAAACGGGCTGATTAGTCGTCCCTTCAGATAACTTTTGCCCCAAAACCTGTTTCTTTTCTAGCCAGACTGTTCAGTGGTCAGGGATTATGGCAGTTGCAGCTGAAAAGTATCTGGAGGGCCACAGTTCTTACCTCTGCTGCATGTAGTTCAAGAGCATCATTTTCAGGAAATGTGAATATTTTTGTATCTTTGCTTGATCTTATATTGTGTCCCTTCATGAGACAATCAAGGTACTGTTCCAGCTCCTTCTCTCCAGTGACTTCACCTCTTCAAGGTGAGAGGAGAAGTCTCTTTCCTCTTTATCCTTCTTCACGAAGATAGCTGATGCACAGTTAAGTGGAGAGCTGGTTTTCTACATTTGATTGGTGCAGGGCACATCATGGTTTTTTGGGGAAAAATCCCACCCAGGCTCCCTTTTCTTAAAAATAAATAAATAAGAAAGCTACTATTTACTAGAGAACTGCACTGTGATAGGAAAGGTAACAGGTCTCCTTCAACCCTCAGTGCTCACTGGAAGGAGAGATCCTGAAGCTGAGGCTCCAGTACTTTGGCCATCTGATGAGAAGAGAAGACACTCCGGAAAAGACCCTGATGTTGGGAAAGTGTGAAGGCAGGAGGAGAAAGGGACGACAGAGGATGAGATAGTTGGACAGTGTCATCAAAGCAACCAACATGAATTTGACCCAACTCAAATGTGGAAGACGGGAGGGCCTGGCGTGCTCTGGTCCATGGGGTCATGAAGAGTCGACACGACTTAACAACTAAACAACAACAACAACAAACAGGACTCCTAGTTCTAACCAAGCAAAGGAGGAAGTGGCAGAGAGACCCGATTCTGGATTGCAAAATCAAGAAAGGGCCAGAGAGAAGGAAAGGAGGAAGTGACATCAGCAACCCGAAGAATATCACTTTATATATTAATCCTGTGCCATCAAGTCAATTCTGACATGGTGATCCTTTTTGGAGTTTTCTAGGTAGAGAGTACTCCAAAGTGATTTACCCTTCCCTTCCTCTAGGGGCACTGTGGGGCTATGCAGGTGACTCAAGGCCTTACAGGCTGGCTCTACTACTGGCAGGATGCCCAGTGGGGAATCAAGCTTCTAACCTCTGGGTCTACAGCCAGATACCTAAGCCATTGAGCTATCCAGCCAGCTTCTCAATCTATACACTCATTCTATAAATGCTATGCAAGCATCGTAAGTTGATTTCAATGTTTTATGAATGTGCTTTTTATAATCAATCCGCAAACACACGCACACCAAATACATAGTTTAAAATGCCACGATTTTGGTTGCTTCTTTTCTTTTAACTCAGCTGGTCATATTTTTTTACCCTGCAGTTTTTAATCTATCTCAACAGTGTCCCTCTCTTCCTTCGCCACCCCATTTTTTGGGTTCTGGATGTTTTGGATTGATGGAACTGAGGAAGCTTCAGCCCAAACATCTAGCAGGAAGAAAAGTTCAGTATCCCCGTTCTCTGAGTACGGGGATCGGGGGTGGTGGAAGGGGAGGAAAAAGGAAAAGGGGAAAGTTAATTTTGGGGAAATTAACTTGGGAAAGTAAATTTTTGTCTTTGTTCTTAAAATTCTTTGCTTTTGCAAAGGCAAATAGAATTTTAAGGCACCTCATTTTACTTCTCTGCAGGAGAGGAAGCTGAACACGTTCCATATGTGTTGTCTCCAATGCATTTTTGGTATCACCTGGCAGGACAAAGTTCCAAATACAGTAGTCCTAGAACGAGCTGGAATTTTTAGCATGTATACATTACTGAAATAGCGACATCTATGTTGGCTTGGGCATGT
Source organism: Pogona vitticeps (assembly GCF_051106095.1). NCBI lineage: Eukaryota > Metazoa > Chordata > Lepidosauria > Squamata > Agamidae > Pogona > Pogona vitticeps. Next base: position 12,829,791 of record NC_135787.1, on the reverse strand, counting down.
CGTGAGAATGGCTGATGGTCAGATTCCAAAAGATCTCCTGTATGGAGAATTAGTGCAGGGAGAGCAGCCCAGAGGGAGATCACAGCTGCGATACAAGGATATCTGCAAGCAGGATCTGAAGGCCTTAAGAATGGATCTCAACAGATGGGAAACCTTGACATTTGAACGTTCAGCCTGGAGGCAGGCGGTGCAGCATGGCCTCTCCCAATTTGAAGAGACCATTGTCCAGCAGGTCGAGGCAAAGAGGCAGTCCCGAAAGCAGCAAAATCAGGGAGCTGGACAGGGGACAGATTGGATTTGTCCTCAGTGTGGAAGGGATTGTCACTCTCGAATTGGCCTCCTCAGCCACACTAAATGCTGTTCCAAGTCCTCTATACAGAGCACGTTAACCATAGTCTCTCTAGACTGAAGGATGCCTAAACTATATACAACTATATAGAGGCTGGTTAGCAGAGCCAGAGGTTGGAAATTTGATTCCCTACTTGTGCCTCAAGGGAGAAAAATCAGCCTATATGGCCTTGGGCAAGCTGCACAGTCCCAGAGCTCCGCCCAGAAGAAAGGAATAGTAAACCACTTCTGAGTATTCTGTACCGGGAAAACACTGAAAAGGGTCACCATAAGTCAACATTGACTTGATGGCACACAATTATTTATTTATTTAACAGATGGACCTTTTCTGATTCCTGCCTATTCGAAGCTTCACTTTTTGGATGTCTGCTTGCTTCTTAAAGAGTTTGCAGGGGTGCCCAGAGGCTGGAAAAGTTACCTTTTAAGACTACAATTCTAAATATTCGGACAACTTTATTTGAATGGCTCTGTTTCTATTAATCTCTCATTTCCATGCCTGTCAATGTACTGTGTAAGTAGGCGCTTTGTTTCCATCCTAGTGGGACTCAAGTTTCTTGACAGGCTGAGAATAATCATTGCCTCCAGAGAGTCTGTTATCTGCCAGTCTGTTGGAGGACGCTGCCTTATCATTGCTGTTGAAGAAATATTTAAGTCGTAGTCCAGTCTGTTCTTGTACATGGAACCCGGGGTATAGTGGTAAATGTGGAATGGCAGATGCTCATCATAATGATCCCTTTTGCAATCCTACTCACCCGCTAAGGAAAGTCTAAAAGTAGCAGCCACTGGCTTGGCCCCTGTCAACAACTGAGGAGCAGTCTTTTGTAAAGTTAATGGCTCTTAATTGTCCATTTATGACCACACTGCCTTTATATACTTCGCATTACGACACAGCTGGATTGCAATAATATATTCCTGAGAAAACCTGTTTCTCTCCCAGGTCCTGTGAGGACTGCAGCTAAGTTCACAGAAACCAGGGAGGTTTGAAGGGGCAACAGACAGATGTTATAGTTCCTGCTCATTACAGATCTGCAAGCTCTGGCCCCTTTAGATCATCACATGAAACAGAAGACTGATGAATATCTTCTTGTTCTTCACCTCAGGATAGCCAAAGACTGAAGGACTGGCTTATCTCTGTTTGAACCAACCTTACCATCAAGAGAAGGGTCTACCTATTACATCTCTTAGTCCTGAGCATATAATCCAGAGAGTGTCACTGGATGCCTTTCTTTGCTGTATGACTGTACTCCAAACCTGGATATCAGTGGCTAAGATAAGACTAATCAAGGATGGGCCTCTAGAGGTTGTTGAACTCTAACTCCCACCATGAGCAGAGGGATCCTGGGAATTTTAATTCAGCCACCTCTACTAGGGCCATAGGTTGTCCGTACCTGTTGTAGACATACAGCAAAAGGAGGTAATAAGGACCCTACAGCCCAGAATGACTATACCCATTCAGACTTTTTATGGGAAGGCACCATTCTGAATTCTCTCCCACGGGATTTTAAAGAATGAAATCAAGAAAGAAAAGTGAAGACTGCAAGAAGAACACCACCTGTCTAAGTTTTTTAAAAAAACTCCAAGGAGTTTCTCCTCTGTCTTTGGCCTTTTTCATGCGGAACATTTAAAACCTGGGACTCTGAAAGCCCATCCTCTGCCGTGTTCATGCTTAAGAAGAGGGCTTGGGCAAGTTGGACTCCCAACTCCCAGATTTCTCTACCCAGTAGAAACCCCTAAGCAGGGCTTGAAAGCAATCCCAACCTCTCACTTGTGTCATCTAACAGAGAGTCATCTCAGGGGGCAGTCCATCTGCTGATGGAGGTTCCAGGTAGCCATCAAAGAAAGAGCTCTGCTCCACAGCCTTGTTGAAGCTGCGAAGAAAAAAAGTCTGAGGCAGTGGCAAGGAGTTCCACCAGTTAACCTAATGCCACATGAGGCATTTATGTATTTATTTAAGAGATTTAGACTACACCTTTTGTTAAAATGATCTTCAGAGTGCTTTGCAAAAGATTAAAACCAACCCCCACCCCAAGAGTCTTTTGTCCGACTCCTCTTAACTTTTGAATTCCTCAACAACTGGCAACTGAAGTCATCATGACGATGGTTTTGTAGGCAGTGAAAAAGGGGTCCAAGCACCACATGCTGTTTAGACATCTCTCAGCGCAATAAGACTTGCAGTCCAAACCTAAAGCTAAAGTAAAAGCCTGGGAAAAACCTGGCCTCCACCCCAAAAACTCATAAATAATGTTTCCATCATTCAGGCTTTAAGAAAAGTTGATAGAAGGATAAAATGTCAGTGATTTTTATAAGGTTGGAAGTTCACTGGCTGATATTTGAGACTTTCGGAGCATCCCCTATGGCAAAAGGGAGGGGGGATGCGATGTGGAAAATTTCACTAAAAAAGATCAAAGTAGGTTAATTGGTTGTGGGATAAGTCTTTGCAGTCCAGTCCTGAGGCAGGTTTATTTTGTTGTATTTTTGATTTTGTACCCGGGGGGGGGGGAGATTTTGGAAACCTTACCCCTTATTGTGCTGGCTGGGGTGTTCTAAGAATTTTGATTAAAATAGTATTATTCCCCCCCCCAAAAAAAAAATTCCACCTAGAGAGGAAACCTCATGGACGTCAATGAAACCCAGTTTCAGTCCATAACTTCAGACTTTTAAGGTATGATCCCTTATTTAATGGCAGTTTCTGGAACTAATGCAGATGTTGTCCAAAGTAATTTTTGCAAATATAAGACTGCTACAGATCTGATGACAGGTTTCTTGGTCAGGGACTAAGTTCTTAGGTCTGGGACAGTGTAGAGAATGGAGAATAGTAGTCAGGCTATGGTCTCTTCATTGCTACCACTGTCAGCCTGCTAGGTGATCCTCAGGAGAAAAGATAGAAAATCATGCAAGATGTGCCTCTTACCAGTAAACTGGTGAAGATTGTCTGGGACATCTGTACCTCCTGTTCGAGAAATATAGTGCGATGCTTCTCACAATTTTTCCCACTTATAAAAAGGCAGTGCATTTTGGAAGATAAATGGTCCACAGGTCCGAGTGACCCCAGTATGTGGTAGGGCCAGTCCAGGACATTTGGCTAACCAAGGCAAAGGACATTACGGCTGGGGTATGGCCTCCTTGGTCTATATATGGAAGGGGACTGCCCATTGTGGTCCACAACGTTCTTCACTGCATTTGCTGAGGGATTCTGGGAAGTGCAGTAAACACATTTACCATGTTGATGTTCTGCAAGTCCCCAAGCAACTGGTTAGTTTAAAGCAGCCGTTCTCAACAGGAGCCATGTGGCTGCCTTGGGGGGCCTTGGAACATTTGAAGGGGGCCACAGACTGGAAACAATTGTATTCACACATCACCTTATAAGGTTTGTTATGTGACTTATATGACCCGGATTCAGCCTATATTTCTTTCATGTTGTGTTTATAGCTGTGGCCAAAAAAAGGTTGAGCATGGCTGGTTGACAGGGTAAAGGACAGGTCATGCAGCAAACACAACTTCATAAGAGCCCAAAAAGAGGGCATGGTGGGGTTGTGGTTCAAGTGGAATAGCCAAAAGGATGGTGTAGATCCCTCTGGTACCAGTCGTGTCGCTCAATCAGCTTAACTTGCCGAAAGGTAGGACTGGCCGTGCTTGCCACCGGGGCATTTGGAGAAAGCTGACGGCCATTCTACTGGTGCTGAACCATCAGTGTGTATACAGGAATCAAAAATTGATTCCTAAAACATGTCTTGGGAGGCGCTAATTCAGATGGCCGGGCTTTAGGTACTATCGCCCTTCGCTTCCTCCGAGCAGCCTCACCTAATTCTCGAGGAACGTGTGCTTGTGTAAAGGAGCTGCTCCATTTAAGTAATGGGCCATCACTGTCTGACCTTCCGCTTGGGCAGGGTAACTACTCAGTTAATGCTCAAGTGGAGTTAATAAAATTGCAGCCATTTGGTTAAACTGAAGGTGACAGGAGTCCAAACCCTTATTTCAGAAATGGCTTACTCTTCTCTGAGAAAATGCCTTGATGGAGAGAGAGAGAGAGAGAGAGAGAGAGAGAGAGAGAGAGAGAAGCCTGGAGCACTTTCAGCTATCTGAGATGCCAGATATGGTGAGATAAATGATTGGCTATGCAATGCCATACTTGTATCACCGTACCACTATGTACTCTGCAAAGCCTGAAAAAGAAATTGGGAATGGAGGACTATGACTCCCACAATCCACCCTCCAGCATGCCCATGCTGGCTTCTGAATTCAGAGAGCAGCTACTGAAACAAAGAACATTCCCAGTCTCCAATCCTTTGGTTCTGATCCAGAAGAAGGTTGGACGAAAGACTTTCAGCCTATACATGTTTACCTGGGAGCAATAAACCGGAATAAAATCAGGCTTCTAGCAGGAATGGAAGTAGGATCATAGTTTCTTTCTAGAAGGATTGTGTCTTTTGACCCAATGATCCTCAGGGTGGATTACAATAGGTTACAATAACACAGACAGGGTTGTCTTGATAGACTTTGCAGCCTGATTCAAAAGGCAAAATGGTGTCTTTGATTCCATTTCTGGAATACAATTAGACAGGCAGTGGATACAACTTCACAGAGGGGGGAGCAGGTTAGCTTAGGAGAAGAAGGCTGTGCTCATCTAAGATGGAGAAAGCAAAGATCTCAGGAGGCTGTGGACTCCGGTTTCATAGGGCTGTGAATCTGCTTTGGGTTTTAGTTTGAAGTTCTCCAGAGAGCTCTCCAAGGTGCTGAAGATAGGTTGGAGAGAGGGTCCAGAGCTTTGGACACTAGTTACGGATTCACTGTTCCTGCAAAGTCAGATTCGCAACAGAGTGGAAATGGTGGATCCTGGTCCTTTCCAGCATCTGCCGACAGAAGCAGAGATTTCATTTTGCCCAATGGCAGAGCCGGCCCCTCACACAACACAGCTGAGAGATGGGTCGTTCTTTTACCACTGTAATCAGGGCCACCGGCATTCAGAGCTGTATGGAGAGATATCCAAACCTGCAGAGCCCATCAGGGATGGAAAAACGTACAAGCCATCCAGTTTTTGTGCCCCACCACCCCTGAATTTCAGCAATGCAACAATGACACAGAAGACCCTCTTTTCACGTCAAAACAAGGCGCACGCAGAATGCTTGCTTTGTTTTTAAGCAGAACCACACTTCCAGAAACCTCTTGATGGGGTTATTCTACTTTCAAATTTTGTTTTAAAAATCATTGCAGGAGGTTTGGTGCGGAGGTGGGGGGGCAGCCCTGAGTTGGTTCAGCTGGGAGTAATCGGCCCTCCCACCCCACAAACGATGCATGCCCTTGTGTAACCTGACATGCCACAATCCAGGAAAGATGGATCACATGATCCTGTTGCATATGCAGATTGGCTTTGGATTTCTCCTGTTGTTAGTTGGAGGAGTTGCAAAGGTATGATGGCATTCTCTTTATCCTATAAAACTAATACTGTGTCTCTCCTCCCCCAAAGGAGACCACACTGAGGTCAATGTGATTTGACATTAGCAAGACTAGCTGCCATGGCATCCAATTGCTTTTTAAAATACTCTATCATACTACGCTACCCCAAACCACCCTTCCTGTTTGAATTTACTTTCATCTTGGCAAACACTGATACGCTGAAGCTGTCAGAGCCCATAAGCTCATCCTGACAAGCAGCTCCAGAGTGTTATTCCATAAACATTTCCCCTAAGAGGTGGAATACTGTCCCAGAAATTCCTTACCAGCTGCAAATTTTAAAAAAAGGAAGGGAAGAAAGGTGAGGCGTTTTGCACTCTTACTGTTCTTGTTTTGCATGCAGAGTCAGAGAAGGAGAAGTCAAGGGCTATCAAACGTACAACAACTGTTCCTTTAAACCGATCACTATGGGCTTTGCTAGAAAGAGTGAAAACATTAGTCTTTCTGAAAAGAAGTGTCTTTGTTAATTGGGTTGCTCATAGTTGACCTGCTATTGTTAAAGCAGAGGTGGGCATCTTCACAGCCATCCCTAGACCTTGATGGGCCACAGCTTCTCCTGCAACCACATAACCTATTTTCCTCCCTCAAAAAAAAAGTTTTCTTAAAACAAAACAAAAATCCCCATTGTGCCCTCTAGTGGTCAAATGAAATTATTTTTTTAGTATTTATTAACATTTTGGCTACAGAGAGAGAAGAAATGTGGCATCAGCTCCTTTACGCTGGGCAACCACACACTTTTCCTTACTTTCATCTAGCCTGAAGTTCTTAAACATGGCAGAAATGTGTCGCCATCCCATCCCTCCTTTCATCAGTCCCGGTGAAGGGCAGATTATGGCACCACAGCAGAACAGTGACTGAAGGGCCATATATTCCCCTGGAGTAAAGGATGCTATCTTTTCCTTCCTGTTGAAATTACAGTCAACTGCCACTTCATTCAGCTTCTTTACATGGAATGGTATGGGAACCATTTTATCCATTGACTTAGGAATACAGAAGCATTGAAAGCTTCTATAGAGGAGACAAACTCTTGGTAGTCCTACCCTGGTGCTGCTGACACTGAGTAGCTGCAGTTCTCCAGAGTTTCAGACCACCATCCTTCCAGCTTTACCTGGAAATCCTGAGGACCGAACTCAGACTTTTTGCAAGCAGAACATGTCATCTACCACTGAGAAGGAGATGGGGAGGAAGTGGAGATGCATTCTCTGATACACTGACCTGGAAAAGAATCTCTTTTTGAGATCAAGGAAGTTTGCCTGTGGCCTGGCTTGTGTACACAAGATTGCAGCATCAGATACCATTACAATCCTTGGGTCCCTTTGAATATTCGTGGCTGCTGAAGACTTTTTGGGAAGGTGGAATGGTAGTCTCAGTCTTTTCTGAGGATCTCGGATTCCAGGACTAAAATCTGACATAAAGTCTACGGTCTGCTCCATGCACATCAAAACTGATCATGGCCAGTTGCTTATCTTTTTCAGAGTTTCATTGATTTTCAGTAGCATTGGGTGAATCCCATCAGTTTAGGTCAAGAAACCACTCAGATAAACTGAGTGTATGCCTTGATGCCTGTGATATCTAGTCAATTATTGGGATGTGCATTTGGATTCATAAATACTGAGAATTCACAAAATGATACCATATTTGGCTAGTTCCAAATATATCCAAATCCAAATTTGATCATTCCGAATATCTGCAATAAAAATTAGGTATGTGCATTCAGATCTGGAAATGTTTGGAATTCACTGAATAATGCCAAATTCAGATAGTTCCAAATTTATTTGAATGCAAATTTCTATAATAATAATTCCTAACATTTGGAGTCCCATTTGCTCCTATAGATTAGAAATCAAAAGGCTAGGAGGTTTCTGCTTGCTAGAGAAAGATGTTAAAGTGAAACCTACTTCTCAGGCAGTCTGGAGTGATTTCTTGAGAAATGAAACTTAAAAACACTCTGGCACCAAGGGTAGTGGGGACAGAGAACTCAGTGTCTTCTGACTCCAGTTGCCATGGGTTTCCCAAGGCAGTGGAGCTGGGATGAAAGCAAAACCTCCAAATGCCTGTACTAATGAAGCCAGAAGGTATTTTTTCACATTGTTTCTTTCAAATTGAAAGATGAGCACACAGTAGCTGCTTATAACTCCCATAAGCATTTGCTGTTAAGATATGCTCTGGTGTAAGCCTGCATTGTACCAGTTTTCTCAGTGTCCTTTTGTGAACCCTCATTTACATTCTATACATCTCTTTGCATATTGTTTATTTAATATATTTAGGAATAAAATTTAGGATTAGTAGATTCATAGACTAATACATTATAAATCAACAGAGAAATATTAATCACTTATGCTTTGTACACATGGGGCTGTGTACTCAAAGTACTTGTGCTATAGGAACAAGTAAGCCACATTGCAAGCATTTATAAAAATGTCTGTTATTTTTCCTAAACTGCAACTTTCTAGAACTTGTTTACTCAAGGATAATCCTATGCAAATAAATTTCCCTGACCTGGAGGTTGCTCCAGTTTTGCATTCCACCTTGCTCCCTTCCCCACCCTGACACACACAACTTCTCAATCATTTATTTAAAGTCGTGTCAAGCAAGCCCACCCCATTCATCTTTATGCAAATCCATCCCTGTCAAACCATTAGTGTATTGCTGGGGCTGGTTATTAAAGTGCCTTCTTTTTAATTCCGTACCGTCAAAGGAGAGACCTATTGCTCAAGAATTATAGCAACTATTAGAGTAAAGCATGGGCAACAGGCGCTTGGAAAATAAAAACCAACAGATAAAGTGGCAGGGTCACCTCGAAGATCAAACACTTAACAAAATAGCATTGCTGCAGAGCTGATGGGTGGGAGGCTGGGGGGGGGGGTTCTTCCAGTACTTAAGGGAGAAAAGAATCCAAGGGGTCAACAGACATGTTTGGTGGAAGGAGAAGCCAATTTCTTGACTCCCATGTTGCTTTCTCACATGACGTTCTGTGTTCTGTGAGAGAGGGCAGTGAGAGTAAATACAGAGGTGCATGGACATGGAGGTACAATTCTGGATGGTAAGGCAGGTTGGAGGAGTATGTGTGTGTGTCTGTCTGTGTGTTGACACAACATGCTAATTTTCAGGGCTGGCCCTACCATTAAGCGGAATGAAATAGTGTTAAGAAAGAGAAGCAAATTGTTAAATCATTTAATTTGTTTTTTATGGCATTCGTAGTGCCATGGATGGCAGAGGTGCCCTTATGGGAAAGGTTTGGCACCTGTCCATAAGAAACAGAATGTACGTGAAAGCTGGGGAACCATTCTTCTAGGAGACCTTTGGCCAAAACTGAATGGCCAGATGTTTTGTTCTCTTATCTCCAATGATCCATCAGCTGGGTGGAGCTGATGGAACTTGTAGACCAAATGATCTGAAGGGCTAGAGATTCTCCAACTAATCAACTAGGCTGCAGACCACAACCCATGGAAACGTCTTCCATATAAAAGTAGTTGAAGACACAGCTGCATTGCTCCTTATTTTTCAGAGGGTATCTAGGTAAGCAAAAATAATGTGCTGTAGCATCTTAACAAGTCCTGTGGCATTTGGGTTCTTAGGTTTGGCTAGCAGCAGTTGTCCAGTTTTTTTTTTAAAAGAGGAATCTAGGAATCTGGGATCCATTTCCCAGCAAACAATGTGCTTCACCAGTGCAGTAGCTCTCTACATTCCATCCAGGAATAGAGCTAACATAGTAGATTCCTGTGGTAATAATCTCTTTTCTTTTCTTCCCCCCACTCTAGCAATTAGTAACTTGCAATTATTTAAATTCTAAATCAGCTATAAAGTTTCTGTCGGGTTTCTGAGTCTCTCCATCTCTGTTATTCTCTCTCTGTCCCATCCTGCCAACTCGTCAGCATCAAACCTCCATTTTTTTCCTATTAATTTCCAGGTTATTAATCAATTTCCAGTGGTGGTGTATTTTTATTTTATTTTTTTTAAGAAACAGAAAAAGGCATAAGGAAAATCCTCTGGAACAATCTCATAGTTTTAATGAGCGTGTTGCCCACATCCTCGCCACCCTAGCATGGTAATTGAGCAGATCTATTAACTTGTTACACTAGATTTGTTTAAAGAGACTATTACACAGTCATTTAATCAATTTGTTACACTGGAGGTCCTGACTTAGGAGACACTTGCCGTATGATTCCTTAATGACTGAATTAATTTGTTTTAATAAAAACCAACATTGTGTACAAGTGCATTTCGAGAAATGAAATTTTGGAGAGCAGAACAGTCCAATGCTTCATATGATTAGATCCCCCCTCTTACTGCGGTTTTTTTTTTCCTCCGCTTGCAGTTGCCTTCCTTAGCTGCATGGTATAGGGGCACATTTTTCTTTTTTATAGCATCATTAATTTAATATGGATCATTAGTTCTTTATACACATGCATGTTCTGACAAATGTACCCAATGAATAATGCACCTAATGTGCTCGGGGCTCAAATGCATCACATCATAAACAGAAAAGGCTTGGAAAATAAATAATTATCATAAATAATCATTGGTGTAACAGCAATTAATATAAGACCGGGTCTGTTCTTTCACACCTTGGTGCGTTAAAAGCCTTGTTTTACACAGCCCACGATCCCAACGCTTAAAGCAGCAGAACAAACTGGGGGGCTAAGCACGATGCGAATAGATTTAAGGGGGAATTAGAGGTTATCTGGAGAGCACAACAAGACAAGAAAATCGGCTTTGCTTCTGATGGACCTTGACACTTCTGGAATAAATGTAAATAAACACCAAGGGAAAAAGGACTTGATGGTATTGATTATGCAAAATAATCACCACATTACCAATGTTAATGCAGTATGTTAATGCAGTACATCACACATTTTTTCCGGAGGAGAAACAGCCCAGAGGCAGGAGTATATCAGCCATACCTGGGAAAAAGTCTTTGGAAGGAAAGAACGAACAAGCTTCAGCCTGCTGAGTTCATCAAAAATGCTATAAATGATTAAGCCAAATGAAATTAATATTACTGAGACTGATGTAAACATTTCAGCTGAAATCTGCAGGCTGCTGGCCTACGTGCTGTTAAGCAGATGTATTAAGGGATTCTGAGTAATGCAGTTGAGGACTCCCAGAGAGCCAGATAAGTACTCAGTGGCATCTCAATGACTATTATGGGATATTCTAGATATATGTCTTATCAATAGATGCTGTGGTCTAAGGTCACGTGAACCCAGTCCTACTTTACAAAATCTATTCCCCTGTAAATTAGAGTTGGAACACATCACTTCTCCAATGTTTATATTGGTAAAGAGCTTAAAAGAAAAAAACCCAAACAATCCTTTTTCTTGCACTTAAGAAAAAAAATCCCACAACAAAATAAACAGAAAACCCCAAACAGACCAAAAACAAACAAACAAACAAAAAACACCACTACTAACCAATGAACCAACCAATCAGAAAAGTGAATGGGAACATTTTGCTTGGTCAACTTTTTGTCTTATTCCATACCATTTTAATGTACTTTAAAAATTATTATGCTTAGAAAAAAAAAAAGAAAAAAAGACACCCCCCAAACAAATAAACAAAAAGCAAATGGAGTTTAAAAAAACCCAGTGAGAACAACTGCTAAAAGAAAGTCCCGATGTCTTGGGAGGGGGGAATCTAAATGTAAACTTCAGTGAAAGATGACCAATTCAATATCCATACCAAATTGCTGTCTATATACCACATGTTGACATTTTGAAAGAATTATGAAGATTAATAGAGTGTGGCATTTATCCTTCCATTTTTTCAGTACTGTATTAATCATTTAGCCACTATAGAAGCACAGAGATTCCACTTCTGTTTACTCTGGGCTAATTTTCAAGGAAATTGACAAAATCTGTACATCTCCAAAATTCAAAGATTGCTCCCACACAACACTAATGCACTCAATAGTCTCCTTTCAGAAAGCAGCTGCGACCAGACATGGCTTTAAAAGATGCTCAGGAACTGTCCAGTCTATCTGTCCAGTTGTTATGATCTTCAGGAGAGGCCTGCTTAAAAATACAAGCATCTGTGGAGGCTTGCTTCACAAACACATGGGAGAAGGCCTACTCCTACATGGCCCCTAGTATAGAATATACTTTCCGTAAGGCTTAAAGCACTCTATGGGCGATTTACAATTTAATTATGCAGGCTACACATTACCCCCTCCCTTCAAGCAGGCTGAATACACAATTTATTGACCTTGGAAGGCTGGAAGGTTGAGTGAACCTTGAGATGGCTACCTGGGAATGAACCAGGGCTGTGAGCCTAGTTTCGGCTGCAATACAGTAGTTTGACCACTGCGCCATGGAGCTCCTCTGAAACCAAAGATACCCAGCTATTTGAACGATAGAAATGAAAATGGAAGAACTGAGTGGCTGGCACCAAGGGGGAAGGCACGTGAAAGCTGAACCCAGCCACCAAAAGTTCAAGATCTCCCGCAAATGCTCCCCGCCACTGCCCGAGGCCATAGCTGCTGGCAGTTATTCTGTATGTGGAAACTGGGTTCTTTTTCATGGAGATCCAGAAATACATAAATACTGTCATGGATGCAGACAAGGACTTGATCAGAGTGACACCAAAAAGATGAAGCATGGGTTACACAATTATCTCTGGGGAGGTACAGACAAGGTTGGGGGGGGGAGCAGTGAACAATCCTAAGTTTAACTGTTAATACATTTATTGATTTAAATGCATTTAATGATCTTGTTTGTTTAATTTAATTGTTATTATTTTATGTTTGAATCTGTTTTTGCCCTTTTTATTGTGTCCAATGATAGTAAACTGCTGTGAGCATTACCTAGTGAGAGGTTATAAAGGTAATGATATACAGTGGTGCCTCACTTAATGAGCGCACCGTTTAACGACGAATCTGCATAGCAATGCATTTTTTGCAATCACAAATGCGATTGCATTGCGATGTTTTAGATAGGGAAAACATCGCATTGCGATGATTGGTAAGCATTTTGCTTACCGATCTTCGCATTGCAATGTTTTACAAACAGCTTATTGGCGGTTCCAAAATGGCCGCTGGGTCAACAAACTGGCCGCCCGCAGCATTTTCGCGCCTTGCCCTCGCTTACCGGGTGGCGAAAATGGCGGACGGATGGAGGATTCCCTGCATAACAGTGAGTTTTTCCCCAATAGGGGGGTTCCCCCAGCTGCATAGCGACGAATCCGGATAGCGACGTTAATCCTGGAACGGATTAACGTCGCTATGCGGGGCACCACTGTATATGATATTTACCTTTTTACCAAATAAGTTATAGCTTTAGACCCATAGATATAGTGAGAAGAGCCACAGTCCATTGACTAGGCGAACAGAGTTCTTCCATACTTTCCTCAACTTTTGTACATCATACAGGTCGACAAACATTAAATATTTATAAACAAATAGTACATATTTCTTTTTCTGCATTGATTCAATAAGTGTCTCTAAATGTTGAGGAGATACTGAGGTCCTCAAAGCTACAGGTCAATACAAAGATCAATACATGTCAATATATGGTGAGCAACGTGCTTTCTTGACGGCCACCTTAAGAAATGGAACAAGGCATGGCTAGGGAGAACATTTCTTCCTAAAGACTAGACTTCTTGAGCCTTCTCATATTTTTATTTATCTAAACAAAGTTTAAACTGAAATTCTGTAACCTATAAATAGTAACCTAACTAGTTCCGATCAACTCACTAAAATTGACTTTGGAGTAGGCCTACAATTAGTTGGTACTGGTAGTTAATTTGGTGCACCCTCCATGTTTTGGCCAACGGTGGATATACATTTTTGGGGCCCTGAAACTTGAACTGTTATGGGGGACCATCGCAACCAGCAATGAGGTCTGGGTAACCATGGTTATCTTCTTTGATGGGCTTGTTGCATGACAGATCATCACATTAAAAAAAATTAACCACTGCTTCTCATATATTTAGAATGAAACATCCTTACTACATTATATGTTAATAACCTTTTAATTTTAACTATTATTTTATATTGAATTACACTATGTTTATATATACATATATAAAACCCTTCTGATACAGTAGACCCATTTTTTTAAGCAACGTACAGTAAAATAACTTCTGGGCCTCCTCCAAGATAAGCGCCCTGAAGCTTAAGCTTCATTAGTTTCATAGTAGATCTGCCCTGCAGTTGACCAATGGGATTAAAATCAAGATTAAACTATCAGGAGGGGGAAAATACAGGAAAAATCAGATACAGTGGTGCCTCGCATAACGGCTGCCCCGTTTAACTACGAATCCACTAGCGATAATGTTTTTGCGATCACTTTTGCGATCGCATAACGATGTTTTCTATGGGGAAAATCGCTTTGCGACGATCGGTAAGCTGTTTTGCTTACCGATTATCGCATAACGATGTTTTTGCCCCAGCTGATCGGTGGTTCCAAAATGGCCACTGGGTAAAACAGGGATGGATTCCTCGCTTACCGGGCACCCAAAATGGCCGCCATATGGAGGATTTTCGCTTAAAAGGTCAGTTTTAAGCCCATAGGAACGCATTGAAGGGGTTTCAATGCATTCCTATGGGCTTTTTAAATCTGCATAGCGACGAATCCGTATAGCGACATTTTTGCTGCACGGATTATCGTTGCTATGCGGGGCACCACTGTATATCATTTCTTGCAGCCAAGGTTTGATTTTATTTTTATTGAACAGAACATAGTTTATTCCTCAAAAATTAAAAATGTTGAAATGTGTCATACCTAGAGGCAGGTGAGTTAGAAATTAATGAAGGGAAGCTTTTCTCACCAAAATATTTCCATGTTGGAAAAGCAAAAACAACTAAACATCTGTACGGCTGTTTTAGCAGAGAAATATGAGGAGGAGAGGGACTCCTCAAGAAAGTTTGTGTTTATTATTTTTAGTGGTCTATAAGGTATCACCTGTTTTTGCAATCTTTCTGTTATTCTTCTATACTCAGCTTCAGTGATTGCTTTGTTTTTGAACACAAACCTAAATTGCTGGAGAAAAGATGCACACAGCTGCTGATAATATATAGTTTGACCTTCACCTTTAGTAGGTACACATACCCAATTTCTCCAATTAAGCTGTAGAGCTACTCAAAGAGGAACAGCTTTGTTGCGTGAACTCTTCTGCTGAATTTGTAACTCTTGAGCCCAGATTGAAAACTCTTAGAATTATTTCTGTTTTTCTGCCATAGTGTAGCAACACATTGAGGTTATGACTAGTGGATCAAAATGCCTAGTTTAGAGACTGACCAAACAACCAACCAGCCAACCAACAGGCAGGCAGACAGACAAACAGACAGACAGACAAATTGATTGTTACTCAGGAAATCCATTTGGATAGTGAGGAAAGAAATCTTCTTAAACTTGCTTACAGAAGCCCCTAGAGTTGACTGTCATGCAGTCAAGTCAGCCTTCTGAACTAAAATAAAGGAACAAGAAGAAACAGGAAGTAGCGTTTGGAAGAAGAGTAAGATTACCAATCTACATATAGATCTAAAAGAAGACAAGGATGGAAACATCTGTGCTATCTATCTTCCTGTTGCCCCTACAACAATGTCTCTTACCACGTATTGGTGCTATGTTTTAACAGATGGTGATATGGATGCCGAATACTGTAATATGGCATTTTCGATTTGAGAGACACCCAAAGTGGTCCTGTCTGTGCATACACCTGTGTGTAGTTATAAAAAAGTCTTGGGCTCTGTGCATGTATTGTTGACTATAACTATATTTCTATCCAAGGGTCTAAGTCAATACTGGAATCCCAAATTTCCCCTTCCTTTGGTCATCTCTCTCTCCCATCAAGAGACTCCAGCGCTGGCTATCTTTAATGGGTTTGACCTTTTGCTGGTTTTAGCAGATGCTGTTCATGGCCGTCTCAAAAAGCTTGTTTAAAGTTAACAACATTAAGCATTTAAGGTCACTAGGCCATCTCAAGGTCATTTTAATTCTGCCAAAAGGTTAATTAGATCACTGCATTAAAACAAGAATAGAGTAGCCTTAGCTATCCCTTAATGAGCATGAGCAGTTTTGTCCTCTATCACTTTTAACTGCCCCTGCTAAGAAGGAAGCCCACCCTATAAATATTAGGAAACATTTTTATATTTGTTTATTTGTACAGAATTGGTAGAAAGATTTGTTCTTTAAATCAGCTGAAAATGAACAAGGTTCTTCTGCAAAGTTTTAAAAAAATCATTTCTGATAGTACCCAGAAAAGATATCTGCATGGAGGTGACATCATCATCATCATCATCATCATCATCATCATCATCATCATCATCATCATCATCATCATCATCATCAAAGGCAATACTGTCCATCCCAGTCTATCGTAGTTTATGTGTGTGTTGTTTTACAGAGTGAAATAAAGACAACCATCCGCCTCTGTGTGTAAGAATTTACAGTCAAAATTGCAGGGGAAGAAAATGGAGGAGAGGAACAGGCGTGGAAAGAAGTAGGTATAACAAAGCCTGCAGTGCAGTTTTAGAGCAGGGAGCTTTAATTAAGTCATAGTACAGTCCTATACAATGCCCCTCAAAGGTCAATGCCACTCAGTTTCTTTCATTCTTTATTGGATTTATTATGTCCTATCCTCCTGGCAAATCTGGACTCAAGGCTAGTTCCAGTAAGACTGAATAAAATACAGTAAATACAATAAAGATACAAAACAAATTCATTGTGAAAGATAATCAGTTTACCAATCACCAGTGACAGAGAGACACAGAGTCCACCCCCTGATTAAATTCAACTCCATCTCGCAGCACCTGGCCGAGACCCAAAAGGTTTTTTGCCCAAGCATAATGGGACTTACTCCCTGGGAAACCTGGTAGAATTAGCGAACAGCATATTCAGCAAGTAGTACAAAATGAACGAGAAATGAAGAGTAAAAAGTAGACACCTATACTGCCCTCACCCAATCCAGTCCACACCAGAATCCAGGGCACATAAATTGGGACCTCCTGTGCTCTTTTAGAGATAATCCAATCCTTGTAGACACATCCAAACCAGTTATTGGTGTTCCCAGAAAAAGCTGTAACTAGCCATTTTGGCATCTGGGGCAAATGGTTCTGTCCACTGTGTGGCATGGATACAAGTCCCCTGTGAGAAAGCAAAAGGTTATGCTTTTGAAGAAAAGTAAAGGGAGCAAGGCCAGGACGTATTGCCATTCCTTACTAACACAAATAGAGTCCCCTCTAAATTTTGCATCCTTCTAAACATCAGGGACATGGTGGCACAGCGGGTTAAACCGCAGAAGCCTCTGTGCTGCAAGGTCGGAAGACCAGCCGTCATAAGATTGAATCCACGTGATGTGAGTGAGCTCCTGTTGCTTGTCCCAGCTCCTGCCAACCTAGTACAAATGCCTGCTCTAAGGTTTGGAAACAGGGATGAGCACCGCCCCCTAGAGTTGGACATGACTGGACTAAATGTCAAGGAGAACTTTTAACTTTACCTAAACGTCAAAGCGCCAGTTGTTCCTCCCTAATTACAACCCTCATTTCCAGATCTGGGTGAAAAAACAAAACCCTTTCCCGCAACTGGAGAAATGCAAATGGTTATGGCATTAGGATGGCGTGAAATGGGGGCTACACAGAGCTATCAAAATTATTTATGGCAGAATTATTTGCACGAGAGATGAGTTCATTTACCAAATAGATGCTTGGTGCTTCTGAGCTCTGCCTCCTTTGCTTCGCACGTACTCAAAGGCAGTGCCTGGAGAAGGTGGGTCAGGGAAACAGGCTGAACACCTCTTTGGCCAGTAAACGAACCAGCAGTTCATCCTCACCTCTAATTTTAGCCATCCAGCCACAGAACAGCAGAAAAAGAGACACATGAGAGAAGTATTATGAGCTTTTTGCAATGATATCACTGCACCAACAAAAACAGAAAACCCAAATTACATTAGGTAAGAAAATCTTGCTGTGCACCCAGGCACTTTCAAGCACTAAGAATATTTCTCTTTGAATGATAGATTATCCGTAACACCTCTGTATAATCTATTTATACCTGGGAATACTGTTCAGTTATATACATTGTGAAACTCGAAAGAAGATCATGGCTCTAAATATGAGTAGAGACTATTTTTCTTGTCACAGAAATGTCAAAACTGTTCCGTACATATTGATGGCAACAGAGTGTTTTGACCTCGGAATGATTCTTTTTTACAAAATAATAATTTATTTTATTAATATAAAATATTTTACCCCATCTTTCTTCTTAAAATAACTCTATCTATCTATCTATCTATCTATCTATCTATCTATCTATCTATCTATCTATCTATCTATCTATCTATCTATCTATCTATCTATCTATCTATCTATCTATCTATCTATCTATCTATCTATCTATCTATCTATCTATCTATCTATCTAGTTGTTTTTATCTCTATACTTTGTACACCACCCAGAGCAGATTCCTGAATCTAGATGGGTGAGGTAAAAATGGAATCAATCAATCAATCAATCAATCAATCAATCAATCAATCAATCAATCAATCAATCAATCAATCAATCAATCAATCAATCAATCAATCTATCTATCTATCTATCTATCTATCTATCTATCTATCTATCTATCTATCTATCTATCTATCTATCTATCTATCTATCTCTGTCTTAATAATAATCAGCTCATTTTCCAAGCCCCAATTGCCAGCTCATGTTTATTGCTTGCTTGTGGTGTTGAAATTTTTATTTTGAATGATAAAGCCTTTGAGTACTCTGTGCATACACCACCCAAGCCTGGCCTACCACCTTGCTGTTTTCCAAAGACACGTAAACCCATTGCATTGCTGCTCCCCAGTCCAGTCGCAATGATGAAATGAAGTCAAAGCTTTCATTGCGATTTCATCAACATATGCATGAGTTGTACTTGTGCTGTGCTGCAGAAACACCACAAATTGGTTTGAAGATTGTCACCTCCCCTTCTTCTCCCGTGTGTTGTCCTCATTTTCTCCCAACCCTCCCTGCCCTCTGCCTATGAAATCAGCAAAAGGAGGATTCGTGACTTTGCCGTGGTTGGGTGCTTTCTGCAGCACTGAAATGTTCAGCTGCATTAATGCACATGATACCATGTGTGGTGCTCATATTGTTTTATTTATTTAATTAGTTAAAATATCTTTACCCTGCTTTTCTCCTTAAAAAGGACCCAAGTTGGAGTACATCATTAAAAGACAGTATGTAACACTAACAATGGGGAGTATACAGGATCAAATGCCATATGAAGAAACATTAGCAACACCAAAAGACATTCGAAGAAATAAGGTGCAACAATCCATTTTAAACTCCACTCAGGCAGCCAGTCACTGAGGGACAGCTTGCCTGAAGAGAAAGGTCCTTGTGGAAGACCAGTAAAGATGGGGCCAGTCTGGCCTCCAGTGAGAGGGAGTTCCATAGTCTAGCAGCAGCAACAGAGAAAGCCCTCTCTTGTGTTCCCACCAAATACACCTGTGAAGGTGGCAGGACTGAGAGAAAAGCCTTTCCTGATGATTTTAACACCCAAGCAGGCTCATAGAGCGTGGTCCATGGCGTGCTCTGGTCCATGGGATCACAAATGGTCAGAGATGACTTAACAACTAAACAACAACAAGGCTCATAGAGAGAGATGTGGTCTTTGCGATAACTTGGGCCAAAGCCATTTAGGGCTTTATAGGTTAGAAAAGCCTATGCCTATCTGGAGAGGCCTTAAGATGGCCAAAGATAGATCTACCTGGGTCTTGGTAGACCAGGCTTCTGCTTTAGACATGGAAGAGCAGGAAATACTGTATCATTGTCCAAAGGGATGGTTGCTCTAACTGGACTTTGGTGGATCAGGCTTCCCTTTTCAGAGCACCAGCATCTAGAAAGTTATTCAATATTTTTAGGTGTGTTTTTTTTGTCATAAACTACAAAGTTGATTTAGGGGTGCATTTGGCACAGTTTCTCCTGGTTGCCAAAAACTGCTAGTTATGGCTATGCTGCTACTGCAGTGGCTCCCAACCTTGGGCCCCCAGACATTCTTGGACTTCACGTCCCAGAAGCCCTTGCCACCACAGCTAGTGGTGAAGATGTCTGGGAGTCCCAGTCCAAGGATGTCTGGGGACCCAAAGTTGGAAACCACTGTGCTATTGCTTCATGGCCTCCCAACCAAGTAGAGTGGTGCCTCACTAGATGATGATAATCCGTTCCACTGAAATCGCATGGTCTAGCGAAAAGCATTTCCCCATTGGAATGCATTGAAACCTGTTTAATACGTTCCAATGGGGAAGAATCGGCGATGTCTAGCGAAGATCGGCCATAGGAAAGCCGCTTTGTGAACTGTCGATCAGCTGTTTAAATCACTGTCTTGCGAAGCTTAGATCCCGAAAACACCTGTTTTGCGAGCGGGGAGGGAGCTGTCAAAATCATCGTCTAGCGAAAATTGGTTTGCGAAGCAGGGACCAAACGTTGTCCAGCGGAATTCCCCCATAGGAATCACTGTTTTGCGAATCGCTATAGCGATCGCAAAAAGCCAATGTCTAGCGAAAAACTGTCATGTGGGGTAATTATCTAGCGAGGCACCACTGTATTAATTAGGCCCAGTCCTGCACAGCTCTTGAAGTCAAATGATGTAACGTTGTTCATGGTGTTATGGTGGTAGCATTTCCTACAAGTGGCCCACTTTTAGGCCAATTGAAGAAAAAGAGAATAACTCTGAGAAGTAGAGGTGAACGAAGGCAAAAGAGCAAAGGGTCTGTTGCTTGATTCCCTCTGCTTATGAACCTTTGTGCTAAGCCATGGATCGTCTTGTAAAAATTAATGCCTCCCACAGTTTTGTAATTATCTGTGAACATTGACGAGCTCTGAGAGGGCAGCCTTTGTGCACTCGCTTTAAATTCCATGTCTGTAATTAAATATTAAAATAAGAAGAGTTATGAACTTAAATCTTATGATCCCTTAAATGAAACCATTATCAGAGTGAATGGCTTCTCTTTACTACAGAAAAGGTTAAAACTGTATTCTGGTTCAAAATGGGATTTTGGAGCGCTATATATGGGGAGTGCTTCCTTTCCCATAGATACCATCACGAAGAGAATAAAAGCCATTATAAACATTTGATGTGGAAATACACAGGGAATAGCAGACTTCTCACGTAAAGCTTAATTTAATTGTTTCTCGTGGAAAAGATCACTTTTGACTCACATTGTTCAGGTGAAATAAAGAAACCATTGCTGATTTAATTAGGACTCCGTTTTCTTCTAGGCTTTGCCTTCTGTATTCTTGAAATTGCTTTGAGTTTGGGACAGCACTGTCAATAGATAAAGCAATTTTTAAAAAGGAACCATTGTAGCACACATTTTTTTTCTTCTTCTTTCCTTTTGCCAGTTTCAATTCGTTGCTCAATTTAAGTATGGAAATAACGTTTGTCAAAGGCTTCGTGACATATGAATTCTGCCCCGTGCACACACACAGAAAAACAGCTTGGATTTCTAACCCATTTATTGTACAATATACAGGTAATCCAATCTACTGCCGGAAACAGGGTTTGTGAAGCTGTGCTCTGCTACATTACAATAGCTTGTTTTCAACTTGACAGTTTTCTCATATTTTGTTTCTCCTTGAACTGGGGTTGGCAGAGCAGTGGTGGGGTGGGATGAGAGGGAGAAGTAGACCATGCAGAATTTTTGCTGAAGGAAATAACTGCACTAACTTTATCAGTCCGAAGGATTTAGGCATCCCAACCTGAAATTTAATGGTCATCTCGAGGCTCAAACAATCTTGAATAGTCGTGGAGTGGTACTTCCGGGGAAAAGTCAAACTGTGCACAGAACTTATGGATCTGACCTGGGCTTCAGAGAGACTTTATGTAGGGTTGCTAAGTATTAAATTTTCCAAATCATATGCATTGCAGTTAGAAGGCTGAGATTTTATTTTCTCAAAAAATCTTAAAATACAACAGGGCAATATATGGATATAATGAGGAAGTTAACTTGATCCAGGAAAGCTCACATTAAAATACAATAGTCTTTAAAATGCCACAACATTTTTGTCTCTTGGTTTTGTTTGTTTGTTTTGCTTCATTTTTTTGTCTGATAAATCAAAGAATATTTCTTTTGCCACTTAGGATTGAATTGCATAAAATTTGGAAAGAAAAGTTATCAGAGTGGCTTTAAATTAGTCTTAAAGAAAAGAGCCTTCATAGTGCAGTGGTTAAACTGTAGTGTTGCAGCCAAAACACTGATATCTTCCCCCCCCCCTTTTAAAAATACCCTTTAAAAGTTCATTTTGAAAATGACTAGTTGTTACTATATTTAAGCAAAATAGGTACTGTTCATTACACCTAAAAGTAACTTTGTAACTCCTAAATATTTCTCATTCCCCAAAAAGCAATTAAGGCAATGAATTACTTGTACCTAGTTGCTTTAATGAGGGACGTGGTGGCGCTGCAGGTTAAACCGCAGAAGCCTCTGTGCTGCAAGATCAGAAGACCAGCCATCGTAAGATTGAATCCACGCAACGGAGTGAGCTCCCGTCGCTTGTCCTAGCTCCTGCCAACCTAGCAGTTTGGAAGCATGCAAATGCGAGTAGATAAATAGGGACCACCTCGGTGGGAAGGTAACAGTGTTCCATATCTAGTCACACTGGCCACGTGACCACGGAAACTGTCTTCGGACAAACGCTGGCTCTACGGCTTGGAAATGGGGATGAGCACCACGCCCTAGAGTCGGGCATGACTGGACAAATTGTCAAGGGGAACCTTTACCTTTACCTAGTTGCTTTAAATTTCTGATAAAAAGTAGTCAGAGCTTGCAAGATAGTGAGATTATATAGCTTTCTTTCAGTCTACTCCTCTTTCTTTATTCAAATCCTTTTATCTGTTGGTCTCAACCACTTCATCTCTCTGGGATGCATGAAATAAGGTGAAAGGATGCAGGAAACTAAACTGCACAGTGCCCTTGGGCCAAAGGTTCTTCACCAAATTTAATGTAGGCTGTAATCACAGAATCATAGAATAATTAAGCTGGAAGCTGAATTGGTTTTCCAATTTTCTGCTGAATGCATCCAATGTTGGAGCACTCAGCATCTTCCAAAGTCATTGGTTCCATTGTCGTACAATTCTAACAGTTAAGAAGTTTTTCATAATATTCAGCATAAATCTGGTTTCTTGTAGCTTGAGCCCATTATTACATGTTTTCCACTCTAGAATGATCTGGGATAATGTAGGCAACTACTAGATAGGGTGGGATATAGAATTTGCATTAAGATTTCATGACAAACTCTGATGTTCTGTTTAGCATGATATTCCTATGTCAGATGTAAAAGTATGTTTCAAGGAAACCTAGGTTTCTTCAGAAACGTATTGGCTTGGAGACAAAATGAGCCAGAATTAGTAGGATCAGAATAAACAAGATCAAGTTTCATTTTTGATCTGGCTTTAAGGCTGAAGCACCTGTCTTTGCTCATTCTCCACTGGCAGCAAGGCTTACTGCCTGAAAATGAATGTGCCTGCAAGTGTGTTGTGTTAATTTGCTTTCCAACCCAATTGATGCCCTGCCTGCTACATCAGAACTACCCACCTCTGTGACATCACAGAGGCCTGAGAGAGGACATGGGAGGGCAATTTGGAGCTTTGGAATATACTCCAATTTGGCCCAAAGTGATCAGCACCCCTTACAGTTTGACTTCTGCCCTGAATCTGAGTTGATTTGCAAATTTGCAAAGTTGCTGATTTAATTTATATTGGAAAATTGAAATGGGCACCATGGTTTTGTATGTATTCTAATCTGAACGACATTTGGAAATATGATAGACCCCAAAGGCAGTAGTAAACCTGCCAAATTTCAGAGAGACAGCTTCATGAGAGATAGTTTTATGTATGTGATAGGCAATTTTAAAGTTTGCTTTTAAAAAAAGTGCCAGTGAGCCGGAGTATTTGGGGCCCGATCCGATTCCATTCGTGCTTCAGATCCAATCTGCTTTGCACGTTTGCTTTGCTATTCCACCCTGACACTTCAGTACAGCCTCAAGACACTCCACATTTGGACCATGTTGGGCTGAACCAGAACAATTCAGTTCAGAATCTGGAATTTGTCCAATTCTGGCACTCAACCATACTTTCCACCGCTTTAACATAAGCCCTGGCCATTGCATTTACTCCTATTTTTTCAGATAACTTGTTGAAGCACTTGCTAAGTGGTAAGCAACATTGTTCTTATTCTTCCCCTCCTTCTTCACCATCCTCCCTCCAGCCCCCATTTATGGCAGAGAAGCAACGTCTGGCCCAAGAGATGTGACAGCTAGCCCTAAATTACTTCCTATTGTGGGCAGGGTATCTATATCACCTCTGGATAGAGGAGAAGGCAACTCTGCTCATTGCTCATACTGATTTACACAAGGCAGTGTAGTGAGCATACAATTAATAGTTGACTTCATTGGCAGCCAGCTGTTAGCCTCATAATTTACAGTAGGGACAGCTTCGTTTAGGGATAAAGAAAAAAAAGACCTGTTTTAGCAGGAACTATAGTTTTACTGTTTCAAAGGTTACATCCAACTTTCATTATTTTTGAAGTCTAAGTAATTAATGTCAGATATTTGCTACATAAGCCTGGCTCACCCCACCTTCCTACACACTACAAAGAAGTGCCTTTTTCTAAAGGAATGTTGGAAATGCATCTTAACTCAGAAGTGAGCAACTTGTGGCTCTCCTGATGTTGGTTTCAACATCCTACAATTTCTCACTGATGGGACCCCCGGGCCAAAAACATCTGGAGGACCCTATGTTGCCCACACATGCTCTGAGTAAATGATCCACACAGGCTCGGGTTTGCCAGAGCTGAGAAGGGTTGTTGAGGTGTGAAAGCTGGACAGTTCAAAAAGGTGGCAGGAAATAACTGATTTGTTTGAAATGTGATGCTGGAGGAGAGCTTTGCGGGCGCTATGCGCAGACAGAAAGACGAACAAGTGGATGCTATAATAAATCAAGCCCAAATGATCTGTGGACACAATAATATTGAAAAAGAGGCTGTCCTACTTTGGTCTCATCATGAGAAGGCAGGATTCTCTGGAAAAGACAATAATGCTGGGAAAGGTGGAAGGCAGCAGGAAAAGAGGGAGGCCAAATATGAGGTAGACTGACTCCCTAAAGGAAGACAAGGGCTTGAGTTTACAAGAGCTGAGGAGGGTTGTTGAGAATAGGGCATTCTGGAGCTTGCTCATTCATGGGGTTGCCATAAATTGGAGGCAGCTTGATGGCACATAACAACAACAAGCTCTAGGCCAGAGGTAGACAATTTTTATGATTACTGATTGTGTTTTTTTGTTTTCTTCTATACACTGCGCAGTGTAGCCTCTGGCCAGATGGGTGGTATGAATGAATAAATGAATGAATGAATGAATGAATGAATGAATGAATGAATGAATCAATCAATCAATCAATCAATCAATCAATCAATCAATCAGTTAATCAATCTTCTGAATTTGAGGACCAGTTCTTTCCCCCAGAGACCCACCATGAGCCACATCAGTCTGACCAAAGGGCGAGGGGGGAGTTGTTGATTTTGGGAACATTCATATAATTCCAGTTTCCAGTATACTACTTCCAGTTTTGTTGGGTTTATTATTATTATTATTATTATTATTATTATTATTATTATTATTATTATTATTATTATTATTATTATTATTATTATTATTATTATTATTATTACTGTTTAGGAGACCCTGCACCAGGATAAAAGAGGAGAGAAGAAAATTCTCATTCGGACTTTGTTTTGGAATGGTTCTGCCCAGCCAGCATGAAAAAAATGTTTTATTTTAAAATGATTGTAAAAAGAACTTTCCACATCTGACATCTGTGAGGATACAATACACTTCTACTTTGCCAAAGGCAATAAACTTTCTAACAAACACAAATTCCTCAAGGTTAAAAACAAGTTTCTCATAGTTAATATTAGAGTAAGTTGTGCACTGGTTTAGTAGGAATTAAATTAACAATAGGAAAACAAAAGCTTCAACTTCTGCTGCAATGGGCCTTTTAAAACATGAACCCCATACCTTTTTAATGCTGTTATATTTGTATGTTTTGACATGACTACTGCTCAGATTTAAAAATCAAAGGTCATTGAACAAGGGAATTTCTCTTGTTTGGGGTTCATGAGCTTTGGCAGTGTCTCCAAAACTCCGGTGATGAACCATTTTGGACTCTTTACAGTACAAAAGTTTAATTAGTTAGTTAGTTAGTTAGTTAGTTAGTTAGTTAGTTAGTTAGTTAGTTAGTTAGTTAGTTAGTTAGTTAATTAATTAATTAATTAATTAATTAATTAAGAACTCCATTTCCTTGATGGAGTTTCTCTTCTGCACCTTTTTTGGAATTTTATTTCACTGCTAAATAGAAAGGTTCTGACTAAAGATGGGCATAAATCCGGATAATTGCACTGTGCTGGAATGCCATACTGGCACCACAGGTGCCACATGGTTCTGTCCCCCAGTCCCCCCGGCTGGATTCCCCCATTCACTAGCTAGTGTGTGCTCCACTCCTCTTTCTATTCAGTCATTTCACCAGTCATGGCAAGAGCATGGACTTCCCTTCTCTGCCTCTTCCAGCAGCTGCCCACTCAAAGACAGCACTGCAGCAATTCCTGCCCCATCTCCTCGTCTGAGTGGCCAGCTGCTGGAGGAGGCACAGAAGGGAAGCCTGTGCTCCTGCTGCAACTGGTGAAACAACAAAAGAGAAGGAGGAACAAACTGTGTGCCAGCTGGTGGGTGGGCAAATCTGGGTGGGGAGGTGGGGATGGGACTGCAAAGCACCTGTGGTGTCAGCATGGCAATCTAGCAGGATCCAATGATCCAGCTTTGTGCCCATCTCTGCTGAAAGACTCTGGCTGGACCTCATATTCAAACAAAGGGAAGCACTATAGCAGTCCCTAGAATTTCTCTAGAAGAATGCAAAACTAAAAAAAAGAAATCTGCTTTCATTTGTGTCAAAAAGGTATGGATTTCTTTTTAATTTTCCCATTTAAGAGGCTTCAGTTTTTCTGCCTCAATTCAATGGAGCCCTGTTGAATTTCTGTTGGTGATATTTTTGAGTTTTGGTTGGCAGAGAGACAACAGCCCCCCCCCCCAAATTACATATCTCTCCATGACCTTACAATTTTGCTGTTGGTTGTCCCTGCTTGCCAAACTGAAAAACTTCTGTGAGAGTTGTTACCTTACGATGCATCCAGCTGGACTTTAACTGAAATGTGAGAAGCTGGGAAGGCTGATAGCTGCCATGGAAATGATTGTACAAGAGAAAGAACATCCACTAAGACTGGCTGCCTTATAAGTAAGGCGAGCACAAGAATCATAAGCTTCACCCATAAACATTTATCAGAATTCATCTCCTCCTTTGAAATTATTTGAGCTGTATGTTAAGAGCAAGTTATTATTACAATATAAACCTAAATTCAGGTTAATACAAATCAGAAGTTTTATCATGCAGCTCTAAAACTGGACAGAAATGAAATGTATTGAAAGGCAGCCAATTAATTCAGATACACAGGTGAGAAACAGGGCTCCCGAGAGATTAATCATTAGTACAGTGCCAGACCATGGCAGTAAATACAGAATGTATTAAGTAATGTGCAGTTTTACTTACTATTGCAAACAATTGGGAACTAAGAAACTCTTCCTGATTATCTCCAAATCACCCAAAACTCTACCAGTAGGTCCTGTTTCTCTTTCCCCCCTTCGGATTTGAATATGCAAAGATTTTTTTCTAGGACAGATAGAGAAGTCCCACGTGGGGACTGGGAAGCATGAGGCACTTCTGTCTGAGGATTCAGCATCAGGTCTGATATAATTAACATTATTGTCCTTCAAGGACCTAAAAGCAGCAGAGAAGTGAGTTTCTTCTTCATCTCTAAGGCTGTGACTACATAGTCAAATTTGCTTGGCTTTGCTTGGCTTGTAAAAATGGTTGAATTCAAAACAATTTTTGCTGATCGTATGGCACAAACTCTGATTCAAATGAGTCCAGCTCTTTTTGCTCCCAAAGCAGATTCTTTCCTCTGACTCTGGGAAGCGTCTACTTCTTCAAGCCAGAATGATTCGAATGGGCCTCTTTCCTGTGTGGTTAGTTGTGACACATTCTTGTAAAGACAGGAGCATGTCTGTAGGTGGTGCTTCGGTGATGTAGGCCGTTGGGGCATGATATGGGGGTACATGTTCCCCACACCCCGTCCTCTCCCCTGATCATCTTCTAAATTTTAATTTTTTTAAAAAAAAAATCTTACATATTTTATCACCTTAGCACTGGGTCATGGTCATTATTATTTCCTATATTTAAGCTCCTGTCAATTCTCCATAAGATCGGCAGAGGCGAGACCAGAGGAAGGAATGAAGGAAGAGGAGGCTGTGGATTTGAATGCAAATCACATCATATCCAATACGAATGATGAACTCACAGATCAATCCTTAGCCCCTGTGTGAGCATTGACTGTGATTTCAAATGTATGATAGGCTGTGGATCAAACTGCAGCAAAACCAAATTGCTCCAATTTAAATTTCCAGTGTAGTCGTACCCTAAGACAAAAGAGATATAAAGGACTAACATACAAATGACAGCAATGAGGAACAGGAAGGATACAGCCATGTAGTCACCTGGAAGCACAGCCTCTTCTTCTTTATATCCTAACATTGATTTTGCTCTGATAGTTCAATGGTAGTTCACATTATAATAAAATACATCCACAGCTAACTTAAATTTGATCATGGCAAATGATGCCCTACCAACAGGATAACCTTTTGTGAAAATGTGTATGTAGCCACACTTAACTTTATTGGCATAAATGATCTATTTGTCTATCTATCCATCTATCTATCTAATCTCCTAACAGAATTATTTTTGGGGAGGAGGATATTGTTTTGTTTGCTCTTTCGTTTGCTGACAAAAGAGTTGTCAGAAGTAATGTTTATAATAATTTAACGGGTTATTTGCTTATTAGATATTAATCATTCTGCTGCGGCTAGGGGTCCATGCTAGTGAGCTTTGCCTAGGACACTGATCCTGATCTCAATTAGATTATGTCTCTCTCCTTTACCTCCCCATAAATCATTCCGGGAAACTGAAATTAACAGCTACTGGAGCGCATTAATAATCTACCTCACACATTGGAAAATGCATTAGCTGGAACCCTCCCATCGCTCCGACTGTTAAGCACATCATTTTGTTTATGAAATATAAACATTTCATGGAAGAGCACTCACACATTGCCGCAGGGCTGGTGACAGCTAAAATGATTGCCCACAATTGCCAGTCAGTCATGCGCCCAAATAAAGTTTGTTTAAACCCATGAGTCTGTGACTACCCCATTTTCTCAGGCGTTAAAATGAAAAACACAGAGAAAACAAAAACAGTAACTTTAAAACAGTAACTTTAACACCATTTTTAGCTGTCTCCTGATAAAGCAGGAGGAGGAGGAGGAAAAACAGGAAGCAGATTTTCTAGATCAATGGCAGCTAAGTGGATGTAAATCTTTCTGTGTTTCATAGAAGGCATAGAAGCCCTCCATGACACACACACACCATCACCACCATACCCTCTAGGACAGTAGCTCCCAACCTTGGGTCCGCAGATATTCGCAGATGTTCTCAGAGTGTAGCTCCCAAAAATCCTGCCCAACACAGCTAGTGGCAAAGGCTTCTGGGAGTTTTAGTCCAAGAACATATGGGGACCCAAGGTTGAGAACTGCTGCTCTAGGGGAAAAACATTGTCATGTCCCTCCATGGATGAGTGTGGGTGGACAGAATTTCGTTTGATTTTACTTTGGAAGAAAGCACTTTGCAGGCTATCCACCACACAACTCCCACACGATCAATTGTACAACTCGGACATGACACAGCACATGAGAGACAATCTTCAAAAAAGTGTACATGGCTTGGACAATTGCCCCTACATGCTCTGTGACCTCAACAACTTCTCCCCATATCAAGAAAGAATCCAGAATCTATGCCATCCATCTCCTGGATCCATTTTCCCCGTTAGAATTTCCCATCGCTCTGCGCCTTATAATTCTCCTGCACTTGAACAAGTGAGGGTGTAGGAAACTCTCTGAAGCAGACCGTCAGTCTGTGAATGGCTGTAGTGGAAAGGGGAGAGGAAAAATCCATTGGCACTGGATACCAAAGTACACCACTGAATCTTGCCCATAGTGTACATACTTGTGCTGTGCTGTTGTTGTTTAGTCGTTAAGTCATGCTCAACTCTTCGTGACCCCATGGACAAGAGCACGCCAGGCCCTCCTGTCTTCCACAGCCTCCCGGAGTTGGGTCAAATTCATGTTGGTAGCTTCAATGACACCGTCCAACCATCTTGTCCTCTGACGTCCCCTTCTCCTCTTGCCTTCACAATTTCCCAACATCAGGGTCTTTTCCAGGGAGATTTCTCATGAGATGGCGAAAGTATTAAAGCCTCAGCTTCAGGATCTCTCCTTCCAGTGAGCACTCAGGGTTGATTTCCTTCAGAATTGATAGGTTTGTTCTTCTTGAAGTCCAGGGGACTCTCAAAAGTCTCTGCCAGCACCACAATTCAAAAGCATCAATTCTTCGGCGGTCAGCCCTCTTTATGGTCTAGCTCTTATGTCCATACATCACTACTGGAAAAACCATAGCTTTGACTATGTGAACCTTTGCCGGCAAGGTGATGTTAGTTGTCTACCACCTTCCTATCATGTATATCAAGGGTGGGGAACTTTTGTACTTCTAGACATTTTGGACTTCATCTTCCAAAAATCCCAGATAACATGGTCGATGGAGCTGACTTGAAGGAGCTAACCATCTGCTTAAAAACATTACACTGAACCATTGCAATAAAAAAGAAATGTGTGTGGGGCTATATAGCAGATAACTGCAATTCAACACATAGTTATTTGGGAGTAAGCTTTATTGAATATCATCTTCTTGTAATTGCATTTGTAGAGCATGTTTAGTGTAACAGAAGATATTGGGCTGCTTGAGTATTTCCCTCATTCTCTGGATTCATGTATGCTAATTAGTCAAAATCAAGAATAATTCTTAAAAGCCCTATTAACTTATTATTGCTAGAGCAATAATGTCAGCCAGAGATGATGCCATGGCTCCCACTCTGGAAAAAAAGGATACAGGATCATCAGTTTCTCTGGGTAGGGCAGGGAACAAATTATAGAGACCTTGGTGAGAAAAAAATGGTACCCCTTGTCTTGTTTGCACATGAAAGTAAAGTACCATATTTTCCATGTATAAGATGCCCCCATGTATAAAACACCCCCCACTTTTCTAATCCAAAATTAAGAAATCTAAGTGGGGGCTTAGCAAGTGCAGGGGGAAAGGGATCAAAGTGCTGCAGGATAGCTTTGATCCCTGGTTTCCCCTCCACTTGTTTTTGTTCCCTCCTCAGCTTACTTCCGTGTATAAGATGACCCTCAATTTTTAGTCTAAAGATTTTAAACGAAAGTATAGTCTTATACACGGAAAAATACGGTATGTTGTGTGGCTTGAATGTTTCTCCATGACATCTCTCACTGAGAAGAATTTTGTGAAAATCCTTCACATTCTATCGCTTAGCTTTTAGATAAATGGACTATTGTTCGCACCTGCCATTGTCATGGTGGTGAGTGTGGGGGCCTCCCAGTGGTCAGCCCTTGTATCTCCAATACAAATGGGTGATGAATCAGACCCTGAACAAAGGTCGGGAGCCTACGTCATGTCAATAACATTGGGTTAATATCCTCCAGCTTGACGCACTCTGAGCCATCTGCATTACAAAGCCCATTTTTTTCTGTTTGTTTAAAAATGGAAATTCACTGTCCCCAGATGCGCAGTTTGGATCAATACTGCAAATTAAGCCTGTAGTTCTTGACTTGGACTGCAGCAGACTTTCCAATAAATATACGGGAGGAATGAAGTGTTCAGTGCATAACTGCTGGTGTTCAAACCCCCTTCTTCTTACTTTTATCCCTCTGCCTGAAGACAATCGTCATCTTATTATCTTCTCCTCAGACAAAGACGCATGTAAAATATACTGTAACGATATGTGTATCTTTTATTCTTGATTATATTCACTGGGGATTCTAGCTTGGGTTTCCTGAAGCTGGAAAGAATTAGACTTTACCAGTGGCATATTTGTTTCTTCACAACCACACACATAAAGAGAAGTCATTGGAGCAGAAATGAAATATGTAATTGCAAATATGTACAATTATACAAAATGTGGGTCAAATTTTGAATGTGTTTCAAATTCATATTTTTGGTGATATTTTGTTTCAATATTCACATTCTTTTACTTGGTTGGGTTTTTTTAAAAAAAAAAACTCTGCTCCCACCTTATTTATTTATATTATTTATTTGTTCAATTTATATACCACTCATCTGGCTGATGGCCACTCTTGGTAGTTTACAACATAAAATAACAACAAAGAAACATCATAAAGTGCATTGAAACAACAATAACAAAATAACAATAACAACAATAAAGCAGTTTTAAAATGCATGCTAAAATACTTAAAAATATTTAAATTGATGGTAGTCGGTCACCTTAGCACACTTATCATATGCCTTGCTATGACATGTCAGCCGTAAATCTTATGTTAAAATATAACAACATTTTGCTGGTTGTGTGAAATGTGTACAATTTTGTTTCATTTGTATTTTGTATGTATGGAATTTCAGTTGCATTTTGATAGGAATGCAGCAAAGACGCCCTTTCCAGAAAAGGTTGGGAGTTAGATTCATCACTGTGCCTTCTTGATAGAGGCTGGAGTTGATGATGCATAGGGTCCCTTCCAGTTCTGCAGATCTATGATAAAGATGAAAACACAGATACAGTTATCCTCCAGTATTCACCCTTCTTAGAGTTTTGTGATTTCACCAAACATAAAGAAATTGCATGCAGAAACAGACATGTGAATTGCTCTTGTGACATGTATAAAAGTATAGAAAAAGCTACTTTCAAAGAAATATATATTAGGAATTGTGCACAAAAATGTGGATTTTTTTAAAATTGCAAACTAATGTCCAAATGGGTGAGAATGAACATCACTGTGGGGAAACATTAAGGAATCAAAAACTACATATTCATACATCTTTACCTCCAGGTAACGTGAAATGTGGAATACAGTACTCAAATCAAACATTAATGTCAAAATTAACTCAATTATCCTTGATTGCGTAATATCTTTATTAGATCACTAAAAGGGAGATTTTGAAGAGGAAATTAGATTGTATCCTAGAAATTCACATGGAAATAAAGATAACATATAGGGATGCTGCAAGAATTCCGTCTGATATGAATTGACCTCATTGACACCTCCCAGATTACAGTGTAGATCTGAAGCCTGTTACCCAAAGGATTCTGCATTTCTCTAGATGCTGCACTTTTTTTTGCTCAAAAAGCAAATCAAGGTGTCTCTAAAAATGCAAATGTCGGCACATGTGTGTGCATACAGATGTACTTTGAGAAAAACTCATTGAGAAATATATGTTTTGAAATAACTTTGAAATAACCTAGAGTGGTCGTAATTGACCAGATAGGTGGGATATAAAATAAATAATTAAATAATTAAATAATTAAATAATTAAATAAATAAATAAATAAATAAATAAATAAAACTTATGTTCAGAAATTCATATTTACTTGCAAATCTTCATGCAGATATTTTTTAAAAAAGAACTGTTGATTTACATGGAAAGAAAATAATAGAGTCACAGAATCTCAAAACCATAGAGCTAGAAGTTACACTTAAGGATCATCTATTCCACACCATTATTGATGCAGGAAATCCACAACTTAAGTCCAACCTTTGTTCAAAAGGCTGTGATAAAGTAGAGTTCACCAACCTTGGAGGTCAGCTGTTCCATTAGTGAACAGTTATATCCATCAGGAAGTTCTTCCTAATATGTGCTGAAATCTCCTTTCTTGTAATTTAGTGAAACAGAACTGAATGAATAAATATATGCAGAAAATGACAGAGACCACAAATGGACTGATTTGCACATCTCTAGTAATAGAGTGAGCTGGCTGGATAGGTTGAGAGTTCAATTCCCCACTGTGCATTCCAGAAGAGCCAGCCTGTGTGGCCTTGGGCAAGCTGCACAGTCTCAGGATGCCCCCAGAAGGGAATGGTAAACCACTTCAGAGTATTCTCTACCTCAGGGGTCCCCAACCCCTTGTCCGCGGTACTGGCTCATGGTCTTGGTAGGACCAGGCCACACGGACAGATCTCCTGCCCCCCACTCCCCCCCTGCACATCCACAAGCATGCACGGCCCGCCCACCTGCACTCATGGGTGCCCCGCCCACCTGCACATGCATGCAAACACTCCTGCCCATCCACGAGCACACCCCGCCCACCCACGCATGGGTGTGCATGTGCCCTGCCCACCTGAGAGTGCACCCCACCCACTCACAAGCATGGTGGTGCCCCAATCCCCTCACACATGGACCCCACACACCCCAACCAGCTTGCAATTTGGAAAAGGTTGGGGACCACTGCTCTACCTGGAAAGCCCTGAAGAGAGTCACCATTAGTCAGAATTGGCTGGATGGCACATTATTGTTATTAGTAATAGACTAGCTAGTATGACAAGCAATATTTACTAAGAGTATCTTGCAATGTGGAAGTCCAGGTATATATAAAAGTGGCATTCACAGGAGGAGGGGACCACTTGGCAACAATCAGCATCCATAGAAGGAAAACAGTCTTTCCAAAGTGGCTTTGATAATGATAGAGCACAGTTGCTTGTCCATTGAGTGGAGTGGCAGGAAGAAATGTATCTTTTGTCTTCCCACCCAATAGCTGCAGGATTAATTTATGTTAGACTTGACAAAGCAATGGAAGCCATCGTTCCTGTCCCCCCCCCCACCTTTGGAGTAGCCAAGATTTATGGCCTCTTCTGCAACTGATGAGGTTTCCTCTGGAAGAAGAACTTCTCACTCCACCCTCAAATTTGTCTAGTGTCCATTTCTGCTGCCACCGTGCTTTTGGTTCATCCACTGGGATATCCCTGATATTGAAATGGAAGGCTAGAAAGAACTGTAGCTTGGAGGCAAATTTCAGGGTCTGCACTCAGAAATTAGGAGTGGATTCTTCCAGGGGTGGGGTGTCAACCAAACCCCAACCCTATTCTCTCCATACTGCACCTCTGGTATTGCCCACCAATGCTATTTCATTGCTGTTATTATTACAAAAGAGTACAGCAGAAGTGTTTCGCAATCACTTGAGGAGCCAGTGATTCTTAACATTTTTTTTAAAAGAACAAGATGGGGAAAAGGGGCTTACCAGTCATTTTATAATCATACACTTACAAATTAACCCATCAGGACTGAAAGTCAAAGGACCTGTGTCCCTCAGATATCCACCAACGTCTTCCTCTGTACTGTGATAGCAAGTGGAGAGAGGTCAGTTCTAGATTTTGAAGAGAATAAGCTGCCTTGTATTGGATCGCCCGTTTCCCCACCGCGGCTAGCAGCATCTCATCTGACCGGCAATCAGTTCTCCAAGGGTGCGAACAGACAGGCATTTAGCCCGTTGTTTGTTTTGCTGTGTGGACAGGTTGGTTTGCTCCTTTTTCTGACAATCATCTGAACCAATATGTTTTAATAATATTTTAATTGGCTTTCATTCTTGTCTGTTTAATTATTTCAAATGATTTATTAATTATATTTATAGGCTTGATTTAAAAGTTGCAAACCTCCTCGAGCCCCTTGCACAGAGCGAAAAGCCATATATAAACAAAAAAATATTGTGTGGTCCTGGAAATATTAAGCTGAACAATCATGTGCACTTCATACCAGAGGATGTACTGTGGAGAAACAGTTGCATGCCACTCCCTTCATATTTTGTTTTGGCCCTTCCCTCTGCTAATATTTAAAGGTACAAAAACTGAATATCTAGATAGTACATGATTGACCCAACTCCAGGAGGCAGTGGAAGACAGGAGGGCCTGGCGTGCTCTGGTCCATGGGGTCACGAAGAGTCGGACACGACTAAACGACTAAACAACAACAACACGATTGAAGGGCTACTGTTTCCTCTCCAGCTGCCAGTGTACATGTAGCTTTGAGGGAAAGCCTCAAAAATTTATGATGGTTATTAGTGCATTTCACTCGGTGTATAGAAGGAAATATGAGGAACATATTTCATGATATTTCTTGATAAAGTGAATTTCTACTTAACAGGACAAAATGAAAGTAAAGCAATATATCAGTGCAATATATGCAGTGGAAAGAAAGCCCGATTGATCTCAAACAAATAAGATCCAGTGCAGCAACCAACAAGCCAATAGAAAACAATTATATAGAAAACATTAACAATTAAAATAAAATCAGTGGTTTTGTAAACATGTCTTCTCAAATCTGCAAATTTTTAGGACTTGAGTCCTAATATTTAGGCTTGATTCTTTAGTCCATCCCCATGTACCAGCAATGCTGAAAAGTAAGAAATCATCATCATCATCATCATCATCATCATCATCATCATCATCATCATCATCATCATCATCATCATCATCATGTTGCCACCCACTGCATCAGTAATCTTGAGAAATAAGGAGCGTATTTATGATACTGGTAATAATTTTCTGAATTAATTGTTTTCGGTATTATATGTATATTGGATATTATGTTGAAACGTATTTATTTCTGAACTTTCCTCTTATTGGGTGGTGATGATGACTTCTGAAATTAGTATGGAGAGGAGGATGACCTGATGTTCTTCTATATCCTTTTAATTTCTTGCCTCAATATTTGATACTTGGCAATTTTTGTATTTTCAGTACTTTTGAGGTTGTTTGTTGATGGGATTCCACTTTCTATATGATATGAGGTTCATGGTTATGATCGTGATTATTACAGTAACGATACTGTTCTTTGTAGAACTGACCACATTTGGCAATTAACAATTATGATCTATCGAAAAAGTCCATTTATGACAGATATGCTTGAAATGTTTCAGTTGTGCTGCTGTTCTAAACGGTTCACACATAACTCATGTGCCAGCACGTGCAATTCCCTAAAGTGTACAGAGTCAGACCCAACCCCATGGTGCATGCATATGTAATGCTTATGGATCATTTAGGCAAAAGGAGAAAAGCTTCTCTTTCTCTCATCCTTTTCTGTCCTCAGAAGTCCAGATGTTATCCAGAACAGGTGTCTGGTAACACTGATTTCCCCGGATCCAACCAATTATTTGGGGTTATAGCCAATAAGAAAGCTTAGCTTCATCCCTACAGAGACCCATCTTTTTCTTCTTGGAAAAGGTTGTGGCCTAGGATATTTGTCTCTTCTGCCCCCTCATAGGGTAGGTCAATTTTATTAATAGAGTAACCTCTCTACAGACTTTCTACACAACTGTGGCTACTCCACCCTTGGTTGCTGATATCATACCATTGGAGGCAACTGCTCACAGAACTGACATTTTCTCATAATTTCCACCAGCCTCTTCATGGTCTTGTCCACTTCCATAGATAAGATTGTGTGGGTGCAGACAAATGTAGCCACTAGGCCTATGTGCTACTGGTCCCATGTTCCAGAGTCCAAGGGTTCTTTTCACTAAGACATTCTCATAACTTTGGTATCATCAGAGCTATTCATCATGGCCACTGTGATAAGAATCTTGACTTCAGAATTAGCCAGCTAATCAGGGGCTGAAAGGTCAAGATCTAGTAACAAAGGGTACCTATGAAGAAACAAATAGGACTGTATTTTCTCAGGTTAAACACTCCAGCGCACTGACAAAGACAGCAATTATGTGCTGATAAAACATGGACACCACCACTTCCAGGCAAAAGATTTCCTCCCACCCCGTGGGAAAAAAATCTTACCTTGCAAAAAAGAGGGATCAGGTGACCGTGCTTTTTTCTTTGACCGCCAATGTTTGCTCAGTTTAGAAAACACAAAGCATCCTCTCTGCCTCCCAGGATTAGGGCAGCTCACAAAAAAAAGAGAGAGAGGATATTACATATGTCTCCTTAGTTTCCCCGTCACTGAAAGAACATTATTTGCCAATCTGGGGAATCAAAGAAAAGATTTGCAATGGAAATTCCTAGTTCTTCATCGCATCAAACAACGCCTCGTCCCAGAAACTGGAAATGTTACCTTTCCCTTTTTCTTTTTAGAGTGAAAATCTTTGCTCACGCAAGGTCTCATCCCAAATAGGAAGCCGCTTAAAGGCCAACCAAGGGTGCAGCACAGAGCCTGGCCAAGGCTTGGTTTTGAGGAAGAGATCTCAACAACCACAGTTTCGGTTTCCCTGTTAACTTGGGAAAAGCCCGAAAAGAGCAAAACATCCCTAATTGTAGCTCTGATGGGTCGTCCTGACAATATAGTAACTTGCATCCACGCCCCTGATGGGAGGGAGCATTCTATAGGAAAATACGAGAACATCTAACATAAGGGTCAGACTAGAGACAGGAAATACTACCTTAAAAAAAATCACAAGTCTCATTGTACTCTAGCCGGTGGACACAACAGTTGGACTTATCTGGTAGATTTTGTTGAATCCTACAAAAGTGACATCTCTGGATCAGACTCCTTGACTGGGATCATGCAAGGCATTAGACCTTTTTCTCCCTCCTGTAAGGAGGTATCCTGTACCCCTTATGCAAGGAGAAGTTGGACTGTTAGAACATCAACCTATGCCTGCACAACAGTAATCCTGCTGATCCAGCATTACTACGCTGGTGGAGAATTCTGCTCAGTCAGCCCTCAGGAGGAACTTGGGCGACCCTCTGCAGGAATGGCTCCCATATTTGTCTTTGTAAATAAGCATGTAATTGAATTGCCCCTTTGTGCATATGGACATTGCCTCTGCGCCCGTTGTTTTTTACTGATAAATGATCACGATTATTTATCCTTTTTATTTCTCAGCTTTGCTCATGTGCATGGGGTGGATCCAAAATGCAAGCATAAAAATGAAGAGTCACGTTCTAAAAGTTTGTGGGTGAGATGACATGTTCGCAAAATGTTTGATTTATTTTATTTCAGGAAGCAAATTAGCAGATATTGGTAACCAAAGATTTTGGAATAACTCCAGTTCTTGAAATTAGCACGGGGAGGAGGAGAATCCGATATTGTTTCCATATTCTTTTAATTTCTTGCATCTTCCTCCTCCTCGTCTTTCCACATTCTTTTAATTTCTTGCATGATGATGATGATGATGATGATGATTGATTGATCTGTAAGACCATTTAAGGAACCACTTCCTTTGGTAACAGCCTCAAGGCGAAGTTCTGAATGCTAACATTTATGATGTATAAGGTCCCTGGCTACCACGCGTGGCTGCCGTTTGGGCACACCTGCCATTAACACTGGCGTGGCAGTTATTTTACTGGGGGTGACAGATTGTGAGGTAGGGAGAGTAATTCAGACTATTACCTAGGTGAAGGCATGAAAGCTCCGTGATATATGAAGACCACTTAAATTCATTGTATCTTGTACATCACATATTTGATAGATTATAGCTGTGGCATTAAAATGGAAATGGTTTCTCTGAGGCCTGACAGGGGCCGGGGTGACCCGTGACCTCCCTCTGAGGAATGTGACTGACCGAATTATCAGTTAAGAGAAAAATCTGCGGGGAATAGACTCACAGTGATGGAGAATACACCATGCATATATATATATTTAAGGAACTTTGGGCTTGATTGAAAGCTGTGGCGCATTCAGTCCGGTGGCGCTTTCTTTTTTTGGCTCCCATTTTCCACCCTCTCCCTCCTCCCCCCACGACTTCCCCAGCCTGCTTCGGCCTCCCCATCCCTCCGCTTTCTTACCAGCAGGCCTCCCGATATTGATTGAAAAATTGTTATTAGAGATAGAAGGCCTCCTGCACGCTGCCTAGTGATTTAATCTGGAAAACATTTAATTTTATGAAGCGGTAAATGATCGTGGCACGCTCCCTCGTGTTCGGGAGCAGCTGGCTCTTTAGCTGCTCACCCTGACGGGTCCCTCGTGTCCTCTTTGCAATCATGGGCTCCCTTCCCCTTTGCTTAACAAGTTATTTCAATTTCTAAAACGAATGCTGAACAAGAGAAAGACAACATGCAAATCGGGAGCCGGGAGCGCCATTCACACATGAAAAAGCACCTTTTTGGAATTCCCTCAACTCTGCCTCCCTCCCCCTCCCCCTCCTTTGCATCTGTCAGGAAAGGGAGGGAGGGTGTATGTGTGTGGGGGGGGTACGGTGGCGTTGGGGGGGGAGAAACGGAGTCTATGTGTTCTCATCAAATTGTTTTTACCAATGACCTGACACCACCATCTATAATTAATTACATAATTTACATTAGACTATTGACTAAACAAATACATAAATCATAGGCTGAGTCAATAGATTCAGACATATTTAATCATGTTCTAAATAATGATTACTGCTCCCATAATGCAATAATTATTTTCAGCAGCTGACTTGAATTAATCTTCTGTCAAAGTGCCATCTGAGGAAAGCCGAGCAAGAGGAAGATGAAGGAGGAGGCACGGATGAGGGAAAAGCTGTCTACTCATCCTCTTCCCCTCTCTTTTTGTTTAAAAAATTCCCTACCCCCCCCAGCCCTCCTCCTCTCACTCAGGGGGCTGAACTCCATCTGATTCTGGAGGCTTTCTAGAACATTTATGCGCATTTTGCCCTCATTGCTTTCAGCAGGAGGTACAACATCTGAGCCCCTCTGGGAAACCACGAGCACTGATTTCCTTAGTTTCCCCCTCCCCAATAGTCCTTTGGGGTGGATCAGTGCCAGTCTGAAACATGTATGCCAAGATCAGCCAAGTACATAGGGCACTCTGTTAAAACCTGGACTGGTTTGAAAGGGGAACGTACTTCCCCCTATCTGTTTCATCCTCTGGAAAAATGGAAGTGCATTGAAAATCCAATAAATCAGACTGTAGCTGTCAATTATGGGTAAAGCTGGTCATGTCCTTCCTACCGCCATTCATCTGCTCCTTTCCAAAACATGATATCGTATACTTATTCTGTATACAGTTGAACATATTGGTTGAGAATGTTTTTATGGCTTTATTGTTATTTATAGCCGTAGCAAAACCAATTTTTGTTAAGTGGAATTTTATTGAAATCTGCCCTGAGAATTTTAATGTAGTACATAAATATACCACAATATTTAAACCAATCAATAATATTGTTACTGTGTTTCGTTTTGCTCTTAATTCAGTTTGATTAAAGCTTCGTTCTTATATATACTTACCTGGGAGAGTAAACCCCACTGAATTCAATAAGACTTCTGAATAGGAATTTATAGGATTACCCTGTAAAAATATTACTTCTCTTTATTGTCAGTGACTGAAAATGTACATTGAACAGATACCTTATTTGTGAATGAATCAAATCAGATCTTTGCATAGCTTATACAGCTTGTACGTTGTCTAAACCTGAACATTCTCATAGACTCATAGAGTTCATAGAACCTGGGACCGGTGCTTTTCAACCTGTTCATGAATGAGCTGGAGACAGGGATAAGCAGTGAGGTGGCCAAGTTTGCACATGACACCAAACTTTTCTGGGTAGTGAAAATCAGAAGGGAAGAGCTCCAGAAGGATCTCTCCTTCTGGGAGAACAGGTGACAAAATGGTGAGAATGTTTCAATATAAGAAAATGTAAAGTAATGCACATTGGGGCAAAAAATTTCAAAATTTTAGTTATCAGCTAATGGGTTCTGAGCTGTCCATGACAGATCAGGAAAGAGATCTTGGTGTGCTGGTGGACAACTCGATGAAAACGTCAACCCAGTGTGCGGCAGCAGTGAAGAAGGCCAATTCCATGCTAGGGAGCATTAAAAAGGGGATTGAAAATAAAACAGCCAACATTATAATGGTACAAAATGTCATTGTAAGGCCGCACCTGGAGTATTGTGTACAGTTCTGGTTGCCACACCTTCCAAAAAGACATAGTGGAACTGGAAAAGGTGCAGAAGAGAGCAACTAAAATGATAACTGGGCTGGGGCGCCTCCCTTATGAGGAAAGGCTACAGCGTTTGGGGCTCTTTAGAGAAAGGGTGCCTAAGGGGAGACATGATTGAGACGTATAAAATTATGCAGGGGATGGATAAAGTGGATAGAGGGAAGCTCTTTTCCCTCTCATGCAATAGTAGAACCACTCAAATTGAGTGCTGGGAGAGTAAGAACAGAGAAACGAAAACATTTCTTTATCTAGAATGTCGTTAGTCTGTGGAACTCCTTGCCACAGGATGTGGTGATGGCATCTGGTCTAGATGCCTTTAAAGGGGATTGGACAGATTCCTGGAAGAAAAGTCCATCACAGGTTACAAGCCATGATGGGGATGTAGAATCTCCAGGCTTAAAAGAAAGGGACCTCCAAATGCCAGATGCAGGGGAGGGGTATCAGGAGACAGGAATCTAGTTGTCTTGTGTGCTCCCAGAGGCATCTGGTGGGGCCGCTGTGAGATACAGTAAGCTGGACTAGATGGGCCCTTATGTTCTTAACTCTAGAGTTCAAAGGTATCCACAGGATGATACAGTAAATCCACATTTAGAATAATGTGAGCTCTTCCGTTATCCCTATTACCTGGAAGTCTCTAATTTTAGACGATCCACATTGTACCTTGTGTGGCGGAGTGGACAGAGTGGTGGGCTAGGAGTCAGGCAACTTGGATCCAAATCCTCACTTAGTCATCGAAAATCACAGAGGGAGGTGGAACTAGAAATCCACTCCTTAAATAACATGCGTCCCTTAAAAATCCTGTCAGGGTTGCCATAACATGACACCACACACACAAATGCTGTTGGGGGCAAGCACTGTCTGAAAAAAGCCATTGCCTGTCCATGACGGAGGATCTCTTTTCTAAAGTTAACATCGGAAAGGAGCATGTGGGCAGAACAAGGGGATGCCTTCATCCCACATTTGGAGAGAGGAGCTGCTCTGATCCGTAGCCATCTATGCTAGCGTAACCTTTAACAAGAGCAGACACTCTTTAAACTGCTGGTAGACACGTGTTTGCAGAGGGCATTCCTGTGTGCCGTTCTTGGTCCCACATTTAAGAAGGCTGTTGACAAACTGGTGTATGGCTTGGGGACTGAATGGGAGGCCTGACCCTTTCATCAGGCAGGGCCATATGGTTGCCTCTGGTTCACCTGCCACTTGCCCCCCACCCACCCTGGAATGGCTGGTGACGGCTTAAACTGGGCCACTTTATTGAGCAGGTACTGATACTCAGTGCTATTCCCAATCGAGGGCCTGAGGTAGTGCAGGATTAGGTTTGAGGCCGAAGGTCACACAGGACCCTCCCCCCAACCATATATGGCTGAGTCCCATGCCCCATTGTTGTGCGGTCCCTCAGACAGCACGACTCTGGCCAGCACCTCATGCGACCACCCCCTCAGGCCTGTAAGTTGGTGACCCGAGGCCTGGGGAGGGACCCAGCACATCCTCCCCCGGCTCTGTAACCGGGGTCAGATGGGCTATCACCTTCCATGTACTCCCTGGGCATTCACCAATCCTTGTTCTTTCCGCACTACCGGCCAATGTGACATATAATAAACCAACAAGCATCACACAACAAACCTACACCAGTGTGGGATAGGCGAAAAACCCTGCAACCTCCGGCCATTTTAGGTAACAGGGGAAAAATTCCTATCTGGCCCCCAAATGGGAGACCAGTCAGACTCACACTGGATTAGGGGTAAA
Organism: Pogona vitticeps; assembly: GCF_051106095.1. Classification (NCBI taxonomy): domain Eukaryota; kingdom Metazoa; phylum Chordata; class Lepidosauria; order Squamata; family Agamidae; genus Pogona; species Pogona vitticeps. Next base: position 12,786,391 of record NC_135787.1, on the reverse strand, counting down.
TGGATGGGAAGATAGCCTCAGAAGGAGGCCAAAATGGAAGGGGAGTGTGGTTAAATACTGTAGCATTCAGCCCTGCCCTCACCTGTCCGTCACAGCTGGGCAGTGGAACATCAGCCAATGAGGGGATGGAAAGTGGTGCAGAAGGGGGAGGAGCTGGAATATATAGGGGGGTGTATGATGAAAGAGGGAGATTTGTGAGAGATTTTGTGAGAGTGAGTGATGAGTGTGTTTATGGGCCTGTGAGCCAGATAGTGAGAGAAGAGTCTGTGTGTCAGTGAGAGAGAGAGTTATTGATTAACCACTTGTGATTTACCTATTTTATTTTATTAATCAAATAAACAAGTTTAAGTTTTTAAAGAAACACATGATTCAGTGATTTATTGGTATTGAAACAGCAATATCTGGTGGCAGCTACCTGAGAAGAAGAGTGAGCACTCCTGGAGGCCTGAGTTGGTAGAGGCTTCAGTGTGCCCGCTACAAATACCGCGTTCCAAAACCCCACCTCCACTGGGTGACGCAACGTGCTGTTGGGTCTTTCCTCATCCCATGTGGGGGGGGCAAAGAGGCTCCATTTGCCAATGTGGTGTGTGACAGCGGAGCGGCCATTCTGATCAAGCTTGGAACAGGAGTGAGGCAGGATCTTGTTCTTTCCCTGAGGCAGCCAAATGGTTTGGGCAGGCCAGGATGTGGAAGAGTCTGGAAACCAGGTTCTGTGAGGAGGGGTTGAAAGTGGTGAGGACCTCATGGATCGGAGCATGCCAGGCCCTCTTGTCTTCCACTGCCTCCCGGAGTTTGGTCAAATTCATGTTGGTAGCTTTGGTGACACTGTCCAACCATCTCGTCCTCTGACGTCCCCTTCTCCTCTTGATCTCGCACTTTCGCAACATCAGGGTCTTTTCCAGGGAGCCTTCTCTTCTCATGAGATGGCCAAAGTATTAAAGCCTCAGCTTCAGGATCTGTCCTTCGAGTAAACACTCAGGGTTGATTTCCTTCAAAATGGAGAGGGTTATTCTCCTTGCAGTCCAGGGGACTCTCAAGAGCCTCCTCCAGCACCACAATTCAAAAGCATCACTTCTTTGGCGGTCAGCCTTCTTTGTGGTTCAGCTCTCACTTCCATACATCACTACTAGAAAAACCATAGCTTTGGCTATGCGGATCTTTGTCCGCAAGGTGATGTCTCTGCTTTTTAAAATGCTGTCTAGGTTTGTCAAGAAGCAGGCATCTTTTAATTTCGTGGCTGCTGTTACCATCTGCAGTGATCATGGAGCCCAAGAAAGTAAAATCTTTCACTGCCTCCATATCTTCCCTTTCTATTTTCCAGGAGGTGATGGGATCAGTGGCCATGATCTTAGGTTTTTTTTAATATTGAGGTTCAGACCATTTTTTTGTGCTCTCCTCTTTCACATTCATTAAGAGGTTCTTTAATTCCTCCTTGCTTTCTGCCATCAGAGTAGTATCATCTGCATATCTGAGGTTGTTGATATTTCTTCTGGCAATCTTAATTCCGGTTTGGGATTCATCCAGTCCTGCCTTTCGCATGATGTATTCTGCATATAAGTTAAATAAGGAGGGAGACAATATACAGCCTTGTCGTATTCCTTGCCCAATTTTGAACCAATCAGTTGTTCTATATCCAGTTCTAATGGTTGCTTCCTGTCCCACAAATAGATTTCTCAGGAGATAGATGAGGTGGTCAGGCACTCCCATTTCTTTAAGAACTTGACATAGTTTGTTGTGGTCCACACAGTCAAAGGCTTTTGCATAGTCAGTGAAGCAGAATTAGATGTTTTTCTGGAACTCTCTGGCTTTCTCCATAATCCAGTGCACGTTAGCAATTTGGTCTCTAGTTCTTCTGCCCCTTTGGAATCCCGCTTGTGCTTCTGGGAGTTCTCGGTCCACATACTGCTGAAGCCTACCTTGTGGAATTTTGAGCATAACCTTGCTAGTGTGTGAAATGAGTGCAATTGTACCATAGTTGAAGCATTCTTTGGCATTGCCCTTCTTTGGGATTGGGATGTAGACTGATCTTTTCCAATCCTCTGGCCACCACTGAGTTTTCCAAACTTGCTGGCATATTGAGTGTAGCACCTTAACAGCATCGTCTTTTAAGATTTTAAATTGTTTGACTGGAATGCCATCACCTCCACTGGCCTTGTGGTTAGCCATGCTTTCTAAGGCCCACTTGACTTCACTCTCCAGGATGTCTGGTTGAAGGTCAACGACCATACTATCTGTGTTGTCCAGGACATCCAGATCTTTCTGGAATAATTCCTCTGTGTATTCTTGCCACCTCTTCTTGACATCTTCTGCTTCTGTGAGGTTCCTACCATTTTTGTCCTTTATCATGTCCATCTTTGCACAAAATGTTCCTTTAATATCTCCAGTTTTCTTGAACAGATCTCTGGTTTAGCCTGGAGATTAAGAAGAGGCATAATGTCAGCTGTCTGAAGGTCAGTCACATGAAAGATGTTCTCTGTTGCTTCAGGCTGTGGCATGAGAGAACAAACTGGTGGAAACAGCAGGGAAGCAGACCTTGCCTAAAATGTAGGAGACATTTGGAGACACTTCCAAATGGTCAAAGCTATTTTTCAGTGGCACTGATTGCCTCAGGAGGTGATCAGCTCTCTTTCATTGGGAGGCTAGGTAACCATCTGTCATGGATGCTAGTAACTGTATCCTATACTGCAAAGGCTGCACTGAGCAGAGGGCTGGACTAGATTACCTCTAGGGTATCTTCAGAGTGTACGATACAAAATAGTGCCACACGCAGAAGCTGAGTAGAGGCTTCAGAAATCTTTACCAAGAAATGATAGTGATTTGTTAACTGTAACTGCTTTGTTAACTCTGCTTCTATAAGCAGAGCTTATCCCTTCTCGATGGCTAAGCTGGGCAAGAACTGGGCAGGAAAAAAAAGTGGGATTCTGGGAGCAGATTCCTATTGTTGTTCGCAAAATGTTGGTAAGGTGTATCAGTCCCCCCATCTATAATATGGGGTTCATGGTGCCTGGCCTATCTAGCAAGGTTAATATAAGCCTTGTAACACTGTAATGTATGTAAAGCGCTTAGAATGTCCTAAAGTGCTGTATAAATGCTATGATTTATTATGCAAAATTATAAAACTCTGAAAGGCTTGCTGTGAACACTTTAACAAGCCGTCTGGGCATAGGTCGGCTGAAATTAAATTAAATATTAACATCTTTTGCTTTAATGTTGCATGGCCGATGTAATCCATGCGCCGTTAATGAACCACAATATATTTACACCTCAAACAAAGAAGATCCTTGCTGCCCAGAAAGTAGTTAAATTGCCCTCTTCCTGGTGAAATTTATTGCCATTTAAACATGCCAAAAGGCCATTCTGCCGGTCATTACAATAATCTATCATTTCTGCAACTGCTGGTATCCTGCTCTGTGGTCAAATTCAATCTGAGAAGGGTCAACAGGATTTTTTCCGCCAAATGCTTCCCCTCTTGACTGCCATCAATTTACTTTTGTCAACAAAAAGGGCATTACTACCGAATGAAATAGAAGATCCCCCTTAAGACCTCTGGCAAACAACAGGAGCTCCTCTGATGAACAGCGTCTCGCTCGCCAGTGTGTGCACGTGCATTTTTCGTGTCACGCAGTACATGCGAGGGCCATAAGTGTATCAGAAACGGGAGCCATGAATTTTGCATTGCCTCCTGTCTCCATATGCCCCAGCAAATGAAAGCTATACATAATTGCTGCAGGTGCTATTAATAATCCGCCGCTCCCATCCATCAGCAAAGATGCCATTTTTAGGTAGGGGCGTATTTGTCTTTCAGAGTTTATGATTACCTTTAAAAATATATTAATGTTTCTGACATTCTTTTCTATTCTTCCCATTGCCCCCTTCCCTACATGCCAGAGTGCTTGCTAGCTTCTTTTTGACTTCTCTTCCATTCTTGGAACAGATCCATAACTGGTTGTGTTGCACTTCACAGTAAAATAATCCCTTTAAGCAGGGGTGGCGATGGGGGCTGTTAGGCAATATTGAAAGGTGTCCTCTGTTATCCACTGATTCTTCTCCTGTCCTTCAAGTCTTTCCCCTTTTTTGTCTAGATAAGTAGGAAGTAATAAGGCAAAGAGGGGACGTGGTGGCGCTGCGGGTTAAATCACAGAAGCCTCTGTGCTGCAGGGTCGGAAGACCAGCAGTCGTAAGATCGAATCCACGCAACGGAGTGAGCTCCTGTCGCTTGTCCCTGCTCCTGCCAACCTAGCAGTTTGGAAGCATGTAAAATGCAAGTAGATAAATAGGTACCAACATGGTGGGAAGGTAACATCGTTCCGTGTCTAGTCACACTGGCCACGTGACCACGGAAACTGTCTTCGGGCAAACACTGGCTCTATGGCTTGGAAACAGGGATGAGCACCACCTCCTAGGGTCAGACACGACTGGACTAAATGTCAAGGGGAACCTTTACCTAACAAGGCAGAAAAGAGTTCTACCTGTCTTATTATGAATATGTCTGGCGATAAACACCTACACTTTGGAAGTAATGAGTTGCCAAAAGTAATATAGTTACCTGTGACAGGTTGCCTTTGAGGTGAGCAAAGGTGCAAAAAAGTTGCAATTCAAAAATAATGAGTGGAAATGGTGTTCCTTTCCAGGTTTGACAAGTAATGGTGGACAAAATCATGTTCATGTTGACCTGTGTCAGCCAAAATGTGTCAAGCATTCTGCCCAGAAACAAGGAATTGCTCTATTCAATTCCACAATACACCATACATTTCCAACATGACCAATTGCATGATGCACTGGTGGGAGTGATAGTGCCGAGGCAGATAGCACTTCCATCTTGGTTCTGTCACAATCACTGCAACCATAACCTTGAATTATGCACATGTCCTGTAGTTGCACAACAGGGTTATGGTCACTGACCAGTTAATTTTTATCAGGGATATGCATTGCCTCTTGACCTGGTCTTTGCACACACTGCCTTGTGCTGTTTTGGAGAAACTCCAACCCAATCCTTTTGTCAATCAATGATGGTATTTGCGAGTTTCCAGCTGTCAGTGAAAAATCACATTCCTGCAAATGGCAAGGCTAAGTCATAGGCTGAATGGTGTAGGAGCTACAGAAGGTCCAGGGCAGTGGCAGTTGCAGAGCTGGCATCATGAGCATGCTGGTGACATTGAACCCCCTAAACTCCCAATAACCTCTCCCAGCAGTTTCATATAGATATTTAATAGCGTGCAGTACAAAACAGAACCCCAAGGGACACCATAGGCCCATGGCATAAAACAGCCATCTCCTAGCACCACATTCTGAGTTCTCCCCTCCAGGAAGGACCACCATACCCATCATGAAACCCATCATGTTTCCAAGTCTCATCTCAAAGACATGGCCCAGAAGGATACCAGAGTAGTAGATGGTATCGACAGCCACTGAGAGGGCCACCAGAATGAACAGGGGCACACGCCACCTGTCCAGTTCCTGGCGTAAGTCATCCACTAAGATGACTAAAACTGTCTCCATCCCATACCCCGAAGCCAGACTGAAATGGGTCTAGATAATCTGCTTCGTCCAGGAATCCTTGGAGCAGAGAAACCACCACACACTCTGATGCCTAGACCAGAAATGGAATATCTGAGATTGGACAATAGTTGTCCAGTAAAGTGGGATTCAAGGAGGGCTTTTCTAATTACAGTCGTGCCCCGCTTAACGATTACCCCGTATAATGATGAATCCGCTTCACAATGATGTTTTTGCAATCGCAATTGCGATTGCAAAAGGATGTTTTAATGGGTTTTTTCCGCTTTGCGACAATTGGTTCCCTGTTTCGGGAACTGATTCTTTGCATTATGACGATCAAAACAGCTGATCGTCGGGTTTTCAAAATGGCCACCGGCTCCTCAAAATGGCCCCCCGCTGTTTTCTAGGACGGATTCCTCGCTTTACAGGCACCAAAATGGCCGCCGTATGGAGGATCTTCGCTGGACGAGCAGGTATTCAGCCCATTGGAATGCATTGAACGGTTTTCAATGCATTTCAATGGGCTTTTTATTTCGCTTGATGACGTTTTCACTCTACAGTGATTTCGCTGGAATGAATTAACATTGTCAAGCGAGGCACCACTGTATGATCTTATTACTGCCTCCTTTAAACATGCCGGGATCCTACCTGGCTACAAGAAGCCATTCATCACCCCCTTAACCACTCAGCCTTTCCCTCTTTGCCTGCTTTTATAGGCAAGGGTCTAGCACCCATGTGGTTGCTTTCACCTCTAAAGTAAGGTAACAAAAGTTCTCTCTTCCTTTACATCCTCCCACCCCTTCCACATGGAGGAAGGAGACTTCTGGGTATGTTCTCTGCCAAGTCAACTGAAACTTTACAGTACAGTATCTTGCTGAGAAAACTCAGTCACAGAGCATTGCATACAAACTGTAACATTTAACTCCATGTTTAAAATAAAAGCCATTGGTTTATCAGATAGGTTTTGATAAGGAACCTTTATGTTGGAACCCAACTTCAACAGGGACACTTTTATAAAAGCTCTTCACACTGCCAATCCCCCACCCCAAGCTACAGGGAACACCACTGTTTGAGACAAGCAGCAATGGAGGTATATTGTAAGTAAAGCTTTTCAGAAGCTACTGATCTTTATAAGCTGATGCCCAGTTCTGAGGCTGAGAAGAACATCTGATGGTCTAGCCATACATGGTGATGCTGGCAGGGTAGGGAGACTGAGATAGCCCTCTGCAAGTTATCTGTGCAAGACTACTGATGACAGCACTCTATCTCATTCTGGGCAGTCTCTGGATTGGAGGGAAGATACTGATTGATTGATTGATTGATTGATTGATTGATTGATTAGATTTTTATCCCGCCCTTCTAGACATATGTCTACTCAGGGCAGTTCACAATAAAAGTATTCATAAAAACAATTAAAACAACAATTTACATTGACAATATTAGTATTAATCAAGATGGAAAATATGAAACAAAAGATCAAGTAGAAAGTAAAACTCAAGTATTGACAGGAGGGAAGGCCTGCCTAAAGAGCCAAGTCTTTAATTGGCTCTTAAAAACACCCAGCGAGGGTGCCAGGCAGATCTCTGACGGCAGGCTATTCCAGAGTCGAGGGGCCACTGCCGAGAAGGCCCAGTTTCTAGTTCTTTCTTTCTGGGCCTCTCTTGGCATTAGGCCCCTCAGCTGTCTTTCCTGGCTATAGCGAGTGACTCGAGTAGATCTAGGTGGGAGAAGGCGTTCTGCTAGGTATCGAGATCCTAAACCGTTTAGGGCTTTATATGTCATCATTAACACTTTGAAATCAATGCGGAAATGAATGAGCAGCCAATGCAAAGTAGCCAGAGTGGGAGAGATATGCTGGTGTTTTCTCGTTCCACTAAGTAATTTGGCTGCTGCATTCTGCATCATCTGAAGCTTCTGCATCAATTTCAAAGGTAGCCCCACGTAGAGCGCATTACAGTGGTCTAATCTTGAGATTACAAGTGCATGGACCAGAGTGGTGAGGGACCCCCCATCAAGGTACGGTCGCAGCTGGGTGATCCGCCATAGATGAAAATAGGCGGAGCGGGCCATGGACGCCACCTGGGTTTCCATGGTAAGCGCCAGGTCCAGATGTACTCCCAAGTTTCGAACCTCATTCTTCGTGGTGAGAGTCACCCCCCCCAAAAGAGAGGGAGTTTCCCAAGCCGCCAATGGAGGGGCCACCCACCCTCAGCACCTCCGTCTTGTCCAGGTAGACTAGGTGTCAGAAAAGAGGGAGAGAGAGAGAGATTGAAAATGGGTGATATATAAAGAGAAAGAAATAAAAATGCAGCAAAGAAAAAAAAGCTAGAGACAGAGAGAGCAAAAAAGATAGAGAAAAGGATTGGTCTGGTTCCCATCTGGCTTTGGATCTGCCCACTGCCAGCACGTACCCTCTTTGATAGAAAAGCCTTGGGGGCCCTTGATAGGAAAAAAAGAGAGAGTTCTCACCCTGCGTTAAATCAGGGTGACCTCCATCACAGGTATCAAGGTTCCTGAACATGGATCCTTAGAGGTTGTTGGGCTTCAACCCCTAAAAACATCCATCCAGGATGTTGAAAGGCCACAGATCCTATTTCAACCTCTGGTTAACCACTGAAACATATCAGCCCAATCCTGCAGGGAAGATCGATGTCCGTAAGGGCAAGTGCGCAGCCCATCGTGTGTTGTCACTTGTTGCCCCGTTACCCAGCTGACTTCAGTGCCAAAAGTTTAAGAAGCTCACCTAAGGAGCACACGGGAGAAGGCCTTCTCTTCTGTGGCTCCCAGACTATAGAATGCACTCAGATTGATTTTTAAAAGGGAGTAGAAACATATATTTTAAGACTAGCTAATGATGATTCGCTTGCCTTCTCATAGTTATCCCCCCAATAGAGTTCCAGTTGCACAAAAAGTAAGGTATTAAGTCAAATAATGACATTTCTAAAGCAGCTTGCCTTGTTCAGAAACACTATAAATGTGTTTTAAGTGCCCATTTAAAACAGTTGGAGTTTGCTACCTTCAGGGGCAGTTTAAGAGAAAGAAAGGAAAGAAAAACTGAAGGATGGTGGGGGGGACGGGACTGAGAGAAGGAGAGTTTGATGTAGCGTTGTCTCTTGATAGAAGTACGGACTGCTGCTTAAATTTTCACCTCTTGAACTGGCTTTGAGCCATTGAAGACATTTATTCTGTTGTTTCTTGGCTCAGCAGCATCTGTTCTTTTCTGCTTGCCACTTATTTAGTGGTAACCGTGGCTATTTATACAAACATGCACACTGTCTTGTGGAGACTGGGTATGCATTTTGCACTCCAGTCTCTGTATCTGGCTGCCAAGTATTGACGGAACCACTGTATCTAAAAGATCAGTACCCACACTTATCTACTGCCTGAAAATATTAAATTAAAAAAACCCAGAAATACATGTTTCAAAAATGTATTATCAGAACTGGCCACTAGAGGGGAAAAGGGACTATGCCATATATCTGTGGCTTTTGGCCTTTGCAGCAGGAGGGCTTGGCACTGATTCCTTGTGGGTACCACGGTCCTATTGTACTGGACACAAAGGCATGCGAATGATCCTTGATAGAAAGTAAAGGGGATTTGACCAATGAACTTTGGAGTTCCATGACCATGGTTTGTTGAACTTGCAAAATTCCAGTAGCCTTTTGTATCAGTTATTGAAGAGAAACAATTCTACCTGGCTTGGCTGCAGGTTTACTCAGCCATTGGTGATGCTGGTTCTCGGTTTATGGGAATTGTAGTCAAATAATATACATTTCCCCTCTCTAAGTTTGCAGATAATAAAAAATGTAAGTGGAAGGGATTAGAACAGAGTCTTTAGTAGAAAAGTATCTCTGTCATGGGTAGCTCTCCATCCCCTTGCTTCAAAACAATTGGGGGTGGTGGTGGATCAAACTGATTCCTCAGCCCTCCCCACATTCTCACAGATCTAAAGGATCACAGATCCAAGGGATTCTGAACATCATCCTATCTTGGGTAGAGAGCTTTCTAGAAGGACTCTCTCCTTGAATGCTGTAAGAGCACAAATCCAGAAAGAAAGAGGCCCAAACCATGTATTTTCCAGGTTCTGGGTGTCTCTGTGATGGATTCCAGAAAAGCACAGAAATGTAAAAATTGACTTGGCTTAGAAACAACAACAACAATTGTCCTTTTTCTTTTTGGAGAATATCTTTAGCTGACCCGCGCCAAAGCTAGTTTGACCAACACTAATAAAGTCTGCCCTTCTGCTCTGTCAATTGGATTGACTTTTCAAAGCCAATGTTTACATAGTCTATTCTGCCACCTCAGTGCAAAGCATTATTCATTAACTGGATATGATGTGATGCCCTTCTTTACTGCTGTTCCACTTCTGCTTGAGTGGCGTGGCTGTGCTCAGCTCAACAGTTGCTACACCCACAGATGGCTGGGCTCTTCAGAACTTTTCCCAACATAGATCATCAGAGCATTCGAGTGCACCAGGAACTGTCTTTTTGTACTGGCTTAGAAGAGATCTATGTAATATTTAGCTGGCTTAGATTATTCAGAGAGCAAGGACCTTTAGGATTCATGAAGCAAGTGCTCAAATTAACTAGGTAGATTCCCCGCCCCCCCAGAAAAACTCTCTGCTAAGATAACATTTCTTGTAATATTGGTAAAAGATCACCCCCCCAAAAAAACAATTATTGTACTTACACACAAACCTATGACTAATTAATTAATGAATTGACACTTATGCCTTACCAATTAGGATTTCTTTATTCCGGTGAGATTGCAATAGAATTTACTATGCTATGATCTTTGGAACTATGGGGGGGGGGCAGCTTTCCACTTTGTGCGTCTGTGTTTGATGGCTTCGTGTTGGAATGCTTACATTTTCTAGTGGCAATCTCCACAAATTAGGAAAGTGAGTGTTTTATACAGACAAGCACTTTGTAGTGCGTGACCGTTGCAAATCTAGATTTCCTGCTAAGCAATGTGTATATCGTAATGTGATCTGCAAATTGAAGGTAATTTCTGGCTTCCTAAACCTAAGAGCAAAAATCCCCCTTTCACAACCAGTTCAACGACTGATCTTACAGCCAGTGCGAGAACAGGCTTCTGACAGGCAGCAGGATGGGGAACACAATGAAACAAATTCCTTTCCCCTCTATGGTTGGGCAACAGATACTATCCTGAATGTCTGGAAACCTACTTAAATTTGTCACCTATTCCTTTCCATTTCTACGACGATGATGCTATAGAAGTACAGTATAAGCAATGGCATCTAAATAGGAAACAAACAAGCAGAAGTAAATAAAGGATAATTCTAAGGTATTGAAAATAATGGGCAGAATCCTTTTGATTCCTATTATCATGTAAAAACAAAAAAAGCAAAGTGTGCTGCTTATATATTCCCCCACAGAGCACTCTCTGGGCAGTTTACAAGTTAGTTATGCAGGCTGCGCTCTCTCTCTCTCTCTCTCTCTCTCTCTCTCTCTCTCTCTCTCTCTCTCTCTCTCTCTCTCTCTCTCTCTCTCTCGGAAGGATGGAACCTTGAGCTGGCTACCTGGCATTGAACCTATACTGTATCTTGATCGGAATTTGGCTGCAATACTGCAGTTTAACCACTACATCATGAGGCTCCTTGCAATGGCAATCGTAGAAGGAAGGGGACCAGCTTCACGCGTTGTCCATCACGTTGTTCCTAGTCTTCTTAGCTTGTGCAATCCATCACATGTCTGCTTGTGTGACCAAGCACATGACCGGAAGCCTGGGAACAAGGGAACTGAATGTACAATTGCCTTATCCATGCGGTTTTTCTGTGTGGTTTTGCTCAGTTTGGATTTTAACCAATGTTTCAAACAAAGTATGTCTTTCCATTTAAATACAATTGTTTTGAACAGAAGGTTCTAAAAATGTTGGAATGTTTGGGTTAAAAAAAGGGAGGGGGAAATACTGGAACAGTTTTTTTAAAAAAAGAAAACAATTTTTAGAGTGTTTGTTTAATAACTCGGTAATCTTCCAAAGGAATGTGGGCTGAAAAACTCTTGAGAAGGAACACGTTAATGGAGTCAATTCTCCACAGCCAAGAAAGATTTCCAGAGTGAGGTCCACTTAACTAAAATGCTAGATGTGCAAGCTGGTACAGGATCGCTTCACAAACAGGGAAATCTTCAGTGCTTATAAACTAATTTAAGAGAGAATTTAAGACAAAAAGAATTGTGATTCAAAAATGCAGAAAATAAACAAATATAGGCAGGAAGGCAGGGAGAGCAAACCAATACTATTATGCATTAGTCCTCTGTTTACTGTGGCACACAGTTCTGTTTGTATTTATCAGATAGTACATTTGCAAACATCTGGAATGTAGCTACTTCTCCTGAACAAATGTGCGCATGTAAAGTAGGATTTGCTGCAAAATTACAATTTTCCTGTGTCCTAATTTCCACAGGCTTCTGTCTTCCATTCTGCTCTCAGTGACACGCCAGACGGTAAGGGAGACTAAAGAAAAAGTACTTGTAGTTACCTGTTATTCTGTTTGTCGCATACCTTTACAGCTGATTTCACTCGATAACCCATTAAAAGCAGGAGACCACCAACAACATCAAATTCAGGGAAAGCACTTTGTGCGCAGGGAGCGGGGCCCAAGCTGCTTGCCTTCCCAGTTTCCAGGTACCCCAGTGTGCAGATTTTATGAGGGTAACTTGAAATACAAGGCGATTATGTCTGTGTCCCTAACAGACGTCTCATAAGAAGCTGGGGATACAGGAGATGCTCTCCCTTGCAGACGTTCTACTACACAGCGACCCAACACACAATGCCCTCAGCAACAAACCCTGTTTATCACTTAGAGATGCAATAAAAATAACAAATGTCAGGAGTAAACCTAATTCACTGTGCTACTTAGTATTTGAAATACATAAATATGTCAAGCAAAAGACCTCTAATAGACCCTTTTATCCTGGTAATAGTGTACATATAATTTTCCTCTCATTAGTACAAAAACTGCCTAGGGAACCATCGGCCCATCCTTCATCCATTTAATCTGCATTAGTTTACTTTTTGCCTTGTGTTTAATCTGCTTCCCTTCAAGGTATTTTGAATAAATCAATAGGAATACATGATTGTTTAATGATTTTTGTAGAAGAGCTCCTTTCGAACGCAGCTGCATGATTTAGAATGACTAATTCCACTTTTTACAATTGATCCTGCCTAACGTGGAAACATTCATTCCAGGTACGTTAAGGAGGAAAGGAAGCTGGAGTGAGTTGATTAATAATCCGTGAGATCTTAAAGGGACCAGCCAGGATATAAAAAGGACAAGCTCACATCAGATATCCATTGCTCTCAGCTATGATTATTCAATTCCTTGTTAATCAGACTGGCCCCAAATGTTCTGCTGCGTAAAGCAAACGACAAAATGGTATCATCTCAGCTCCCTGCAGACGCTGATTAGACTGGCTGTAGAACCTTATCACCTATCCCTGGTGATGGGACAGTATCATGCTTAAAGTAACAGGTTATAATTTACTGTATGTTGTTGTTATGTGCTATTAAATTGCTTCCGACTTGCAGTGACCCTGTGAATGAACAATCTCCAAAATGTCCTGTCTTTCACTGCTTGCTCAGCTCTTGTACACTCAAGCCTGTGGTTCCTTTCAGGACCCAGTCCGTCTCATATTTGGTCTTCCTCTTTTCCTGCTGCCTTCCACTTTTTCCAGCATTATTGTCTTTTCCATATAATCCTGCCTTCTCACAATGTGCCCAAAATAGGACAGCCTTGGTTTCAAGATTTTTGCCTCCAGAGATAGCTCAGACTTGATTTGCTGTAGGACTCACTTGTTCATCTTTCCGGCCATCCAGGATATCTGCAAAGCTCTCCTCCAGGACCACATTTCAAACAAATCAATTATTTTCCTGTCAGTTTTCTGAACTCTCTAGCTTTCGCACTCATGCATGGTGATTGGAAATACAAGAGTGTAGATGGTCTTGGTCTCCAGTGACACCTCCTTACACTTGATGATCTTTTCTAATTCCTTCATTGCGGCCTTACCCAGCCTCAGTCTTCTGATTTCTTGCCTTCAGTCTCAATTTTGATTGATGATTGAACCAAGGTATATAAAAATCTCCCTTTCAGTTTGTTCATGGTCAATGCTAAAGTTATGCTGCTCTTCCGATTTTATTTTCTTCTTAATGTGCCACTGTGCTCCTGCTTGGGTGGTTTCTTAGCACTCTAGAGCCGTCTGTGGGGTGCAGAAGGGGAGCATATGGTGCCAATGGTGGAATCTCTCCCTCTGAGTTCAGCTGATTCCCACTGTCCTGCCAGCTGAATGCCACCACTGGATGATGCACTATTAGTTCTATTTTTACTGTTATAAACATTTATTTTTGTGTTCAAAAGTTATATTGGGATTTTACTGCTGTTTACATTCTGGGGAGGACTCTCATGAAGGCAATATCCAAGCATACAATTAATGATACTGCCATTCTCTTACATTGCAATCCTATAAACATTTCTTAAGGCATTGTCCCATTGAACTGGGTTTTGCTTCTGAATAGAGATATATTGGCTAAAAATCCAGTAGTAACTCACAATTACAGTTTGTTATTGTTAAAACATTGGGGATTCAGTGAGCCAACATGTATTTAAGTCCCATTGAACCAATGGGCCTACTCTAGTTGCATCTTACTACTGGATTTCAGTCATTAGATTAAGCCCAATTAGTCATTTCCTAATGCCTGTTGCAGTCAATAAGAAATTATATTCTGAGGAATCTATTACATCTAAGATCGGGCTCTGTATAAATGATGCATGGTGTTCATAATATTAAGCAGCCCTTATTTCAATATCACCAAGCACAATGCTATGGAGTGCACAGTGGTAAACAGACCACCATCATATCAGCACTCAGAAATGACACTGTTATAGTACTAAAGGAGAAAATATTGGCAGTTAACTCCGATAAATCAGAAATGCTCCCTAATCAAATCGCTGGGAACATTGAAGAGGCAGGCTGTGTAATGCTTCTCTTGCAAATTCCAAGTGACAGATGACATCACAGCTACGAGTCAGCAATCTATTACTCTAGAGTAGAGGGGGAGAATGTGGGGGCCACCAGATGTTGCTGGAACAACAACTCCTATCATGCTTTACCTCTGGCTAGGGCTGATAGGAACTGGAGTCTAACTGTACCTGCAGGCCCACGTGTTCCCTCACCTTGTTCTAGACAAGGGGTGGGGAATTTCAGCTCAGCTTCTCTCTCCATCCATGAGCAACACACCAGCCATCAAATTACAATGGTAACTCTAATTACCAGTATTGTGGTAACTGGTGAAAAACAATTTAAAGTGTTTCTTGCTTTAAAAGCAAAGCAAAGCAAAGCGTGCTGCTTATATACCGCCTTCATAGTGCTTCAAGCACTCTCTGGGCGGTTTACAAATTAATTATGCAGGCTACACATTGCCTTCTCCCAGCAAGCTGGGTACTCATTTTACTGACCTCGGAAGTATAGAAGGCTGAGTCAACCTTGAGTCGGCTACCTGGGATTGAACCCCAGGTCGTGAGCACAGTTTTAGCTGCAGTACAGCAGTTTAACCACTGCGCCAAAGGATTGTGTTGCCAAAATCAGGCAGGGTGATTTCGTGAAGCGGTTTGGGGCAGAGTGAGGAATGAAAAGGACTCAGAGACCATATATGGACCTTATTGTTGTTGTTTAGTCGTTTAGTCATGTCCAACTCTTCGTGACCCCATGGACCAGAGCACACCAGGCCCTCCTGTCTTCCACTGCCTCCCGGAGGCCTTTTGATTTCCACTTGTGCTCCAAAGTTTGATACCCTGTTATGAAGTAGCTTGATTTATTCCCTTTTGAATCTGAACTAGTCCAAATTCAGCCTCCTCAACCGACATACCCCCAAACTCCAGCAAAAGCAAGTTTGTTGAGTCCTTCTCTTGGCCTTTCACTCCATGGCTGCATTCAATTTAGTGAGCCACACAGGACTGGACAATATCAAAATCAATATCAACGAGACAGCAGCTTCACATTTCGAAGCAGAGATTCCTTAAGTATCACGCATGGGCTTTTCGCACCTCCTGTATCTCACGAATTGCCTTGCTTGTTTTGTGATTGGTGATCGCACAATAGACATGAGCTTTGCCTGCAAGTCTGATTGTTGAAGCCCGAGGAAATATTGTCACAGGAAGAAATAATCATCTAAGAAAGCTGCTAATCCTAGTTTGATCCTTAATAGTTCTGAGGAAGCTACCATTCCGTGCAGGAAGAATATAGAAAAATCTGCCATCAACCAGGACCACCATGACAATGGACATCATTCTTATGACTTCTTCTCCTTTTTCTCCTTAAAGGACCTCATTGTCTGTACATCTTGTCCATACAAAGCATTCTTTGTCTTCTAAGAAAATACTTTGCCCTTTTTGTGGCCTCTTTAGACATTTTGCTCCTTATTATTATTGCCAGTCACTGAGGAGTCCCACAAAATAAAACCAAAAACAGGGAGTGATGGAGAGAGAGAGTGAGTGAGATTGAAGACTGAAGCCCAGCCTTTAAGTGTTTTATCCTTCCCATTTCCTCACTAAAATGGAAAGGGCTGCCAGAAACACAATCAACCAAGCAGATCAAGTTTTTTCCATCTGACGAAGCTTGGCTAGGCAATGCAAACCTCAGCTCAAAACTTGCTAGTTTCCTGCCCATAAATATATCTGAAATGTTCTGTCTGCAAATTATAGTGTAAATGGGACCATTCTAACTGATGCATTAATCCTTTATAGATGGTCCATAAAGGCCTTTTCACATACAATATGTCTTCCTAATTTGGATATCACAATCAGCATGGGTCGTAGGAAGATTCTTTCATTAGATTGTGCTGTGAATGCCTAAGGAATGTTGAATAACTGCGAAGAAAGAAAAGAAAGCTGAACATCCAGACTAGCTGATGGTGCTTCAAATTTCTGTTTAGCCCGGGAGCTGATTGGTTGATTTGAGTGAGACTAATCTTCCACCCTAATCCGGGGATGGAGAAGGTGTGGCTGTTCATGCATTGTAGGACTGCAAGTCTGGTAAACCCCAGCCAACATAATAAGGAAAAATGGCAGGGGCTGCAGAGCAGCTAGCTGAGTAGCTCAGTGAATTAGGCCTGTGGCAAAGCGAGAGGTTGGGAATTTGATTCCCCGTTATGCATCCCACAAGAGTCAACCTGTGTGGCCTGGGGCAAGTTTTTCTATCTGATGGAGCTTGGCTAGGCATCCTCAGAAGAATCTGTGATGAGATGGGTTTTTGAGTTAAAATCTTTTAAGGCATATGGGTTTTATAATTATGAAATGAGCCAGAGAGGTTCCATTTTGTTTCTTTGTATATAGTATCTGTGCTATGCTGACAAGTTATTTTCTAGGTGAGCAGAGAGAATGTTATTCTGAGAGCCTGAGAAAGGACTCTGTGTGATTAGATAGATGGGAATTGTTGTGACTCTTTGATAAACCACAGAAAACCCAAATAACATCTGGTGCGTATGGGAAGGAAGTCATGTGATGTAACAGGACTGTTTGCCTAGTAACGAACTCTGATTGGATGACATCGTGGGAAGGTGCATTAGGCCCTTGCCAGTTACTCTTGAAAAAGGAACTTTTTGCCTATGGACTTTGTCTTTCCAAGACCGACCTTTCAGTCATTCGTGACCTACTCTTCAGCCATTTGGGACTCACCCTAATGTCTTTCGAGACAGGCTGGTGGCCTACCTACATGGACTGGTTCCTATGCTTTGCTGGATTACTTTTGGATTTATGGGATTTTTCCTAAGGACTGTGCATGGACTATTTTCTATGGACTGTTCTATGGAATATTCTTTATGGACTTCTTTTCTTGGAATACTCCATATGGACTATGCTCTTGTAATTTTGTAAGGACTATGGTATATTTACTGGATTTTTCTTTTCTAAGGACTATGGGACATATAATGGATTTTTACTTTTGTTTAGGGGTTTTTGTTCTATAGTATCACAGAGGACTATAGCCTTTTTATAACTGTGAGGGTCCGCTATTCTTCACCTCCCCCGTCCCAAATAAAGTCGGAGACGTATTTGAACTGAACCATTTGTCTTCTTTATTTAACTGGGGTAATGGGATAGAAACATCAATCAACTTGGGGACAAACTTCTCCTGTTGAAGTAGCGGTTCATACAGGGGCACCCAATCTTCATCAAACGGGTTACATGACTTCGACGCCCATGGACCGGCCTGAACCCGTGAGGGTTCTTCGGGGTCGAAGTCTTCTCTCTCAGTTGTTAGTAGAGGGGTCGTCTCTTCGAACCCTGTGTATCCCCAGGGTATGGAGGTCTCTGCCCCGGGTTGCTCCCAAGGTCCTGGTGATAACCCAGTCTCTTCAACTCCTCCAGATGCCATCTGGTCTTCTCCTCTTTCTCCTTCTCTATCCTTCTCTTCTCCTCCACTAATTTCCTGCGCCACTCTCGGGTCTCTCTTTCTCCCCAATAAGAGGGCCGGACTCTAGCCTCATTCCTCCTCCTCTCTTCTGCCTCCTGTTTCGTCAGGCAGACTTGTTCCCATTTACCTGACCAGGGGTCTTGGATAGATACCCACTCCCATCCGCTCTCTTCCCCTAACGGTCGGTAACTGACTTCACCTGCTGCTCCCTCCTCGGGGTCCTTCGTCCCCCTCCCTGCCCAGACCCGAGGAGTCTGGGTAGATATGCTTAACCCCTTCACTCCCTTCTCTAAGTCTACCGTATCCACGGACTGGTGTAACATCCGGGGTGGGAATGGCTTGGGAGCTGTCTGCGTGCCCACGGAGGCTTTGGGGCGAGACGGCACTCCTAGCATCACCTCTCTACCCGGTTCACGGGTGTCACACATCCCCCCCTCCGAGAGTGCCGCTCGCTCTTCCGCGCTTCGCGCCCACGGACCCTGCCGAGAAAAATAATCGACATTAGTATGCTCTTTGCCTTTTCTGTACTTCACTCGGAAAGAGAAAGGCTGCAATGCTAGGTACCATCACGGGGAAGCTCCTCCAAGGCCCATTGGAGGGCTCAATCACCCCCAACTTTAGCATTTCCTCTACTTCTTCATTGATGACTCCCGTTACATGTCTGGGCCAAGATCTTCCGCTAATCCTTACTACCTCCCCTGGGAGGGTCTCAATATTATGTTCTACCAAATGTGTACAACCCGGCGTGGTGGAGAAGACCCGGGGAAAATCTTCCTTCAGGTATAACGCTTGTTGTTTTTGTTCCTCTGACAACAGGTCTCCTATAACGACGTCACCTCCTGAGGTGAGCTCTTCTCTATCTGGCCCTAATTCGTCATCCACCTCAGACCCGAACAATGCCTCACGGTCTACCCATTCTTTCAATAGGTTCACATGGAACACTTGTGTCTTCTTCCTTCGGTCTGGGGTTTCTACTTCATAGTCTACCTCATTTAACTTTCTTAACACTGTGTAGGGTCCGTGCCACTTAGCTAAAAATTTGGAGGTGTCTGTGGGCAACAATACCAACACCTTTTGTTGGGGTTCAAAACTCCGAGGCCTTACTCTTTTGTGGTAAGCGGCCTTTTGCCTAGCCTGGGCTTGGCCTAAATTCTCTTTGGCCATCTCCCAGGCCACCTGCAGCTGGTTTCTCATTTCTGCTATCTGCTGCAGCACTCCCTTTGAGTGATCCTCTCCTTCTTCCCATCTTTCCCTTATTAGATCAAGAATGCCCCGGGGTCTCCGTCCATATAACAACTCAAAAGGAGAAAACCCCGTGGAAGCCTGAGGGGCTTCCCGAATAGCAAACATCAAGGGCGCTAAGAAAGTGTGCCACAGTTTGGGTTTCTCCAAAGACAGTTTTCTAAGCATCCCTTTAAGGGTCCGGTTAAACCTTTCTACTAGGCCATTAGCCTGAGGATGATAGACAGATGTTTTTAAAGGCTTGACCCCTAGTAATTGCCACATCTGTTTAAAGGTTAGGCTCATAAAATTGGAGCCTTGGTCTGTTAGCACCTCCTTTGGGAAGCCGACTCTGGAGAATAGCTCTAACAACTCTTTTGCCAACACTTTAGCCGTTGTAGACCTTAGGGGCACCGCCTCGGGGTATCGGGTCGCATAATCAATCACTACCAATATATATTGGTGTCCCCCCGTCGACTTATTGAGGGGTCCCACGATGTCTAAGGCGATTCTGTCAAAGGGCCGGTCTACCAGGGGCATAGGGACTAATTCTGCCCCCGGTCCTGCCTTGGGTTGTGTCATTTGGCAATTGTTACAGGACCGGCAAAACTCCTCCACATCGTGAGCCATCCCCGGCCAAAAGAAGCGTTGTTTCACTCTGTCCAATGTCTTTTGGGTAGCCAAATGCCCTGCTACTGGTAAATCGTGAGCCCAATGCATCACCCAGAATCTTAAGCCCTCTGGGATTACCAGTTGAGCCTCCTCATCGCTGGACGCCTTGTTAATGTGATATAGCAAGCCTCCCCTCATTTCAAATCCTTTTTCCCCCTCTGGGGTGGTCCCTTCCTCCAGTGCTCGTTGCATGCAGTTGGAAAGTCCTGCATCGTCTTGTTGAAGGTTTCTTATCTGTTCTCTAGACAAATTCATGACTTCTAACTCTCTGGCCTCATTTTCTTCTTGGGCCCAGCCAACTTCCCCAGGCTTTGAAGTCAAAGTACTCAGTCCCGGCCAGTCTCTCCCTAACAGCATTTCACGGGTCATCCCGGGGACTATCCCCACTTCCATGTTTCTTTTCAAACCGTCCACCTCCACCTCAGCCTTCGTGGTAGCGTATTCTTTAACATCCCCGTGAATGCATCGAATGACGGTGATCTCTGGCAACAGTTCGCCCTCTAGCTCTTTCACTAGGGTCTTACTGCACCCCGTATCCACCAAGGCCTGTTTAACGTGGCCATTGACCTTCGCTTCCACTACCCACCCCGGGTGGTTCTCTTCACCCACCTTGGAGGCTCCGGTGTACGCCTCTGCCCACGCACACTCAGTCACGGGGCAGTACTTCCGGATATGGCCGAACTGGCCACAGGAAAAGCACGCGGTCATTTTGTCTTTACCCAGGTTCCAGGTCGCCGCCTGTTTTGAGGCTGCGGGATCGCTCGTGACGGTCGGCCTAGGCACCCGTGTTCCCACTGGGTTCGCGTACTCGATCCGGTCCGGTCTGTTCTTTTTGGCCCCCGTCTGTCCGGCTCCTCTCGTGTCCGTTTGTCCGCTTGGATCCGCCATCTTCTCCCGCGGCTTAGCTCCGTCTCCTTGTGACGCACTTCGCATTTGCCACGTGTCTTCAGCCTCTAGGTAGTCTTCTAACAGCGTTACAGCGCCCTCTAGGCTAGAGGGTTTATTCTTAATGACCCAGTTCCTGGCCCCGCTGTTTAACGTTGAAATCAGCTGCTCCATAACAACTATTTCTAAGACCTGTTCTGCGGTCTTCCCCTTTGGTTGAATCCATCTCGTGGCATTGACCCTTAATTTCTGGGCTAGTGTTCTTGGGTGTAACCCGGGTTTCAGCTTTAGTCCTCTAAATTTTCTCCGGTAGGCTTCCTCATTTAAATTGAGAGTGTTCAAAATGGCCGTCCTTACTATGTCGTAATCCCCCGCTTCTTCTGGGTCCAGGGTATCGACGATTTCTTGAGGTAACCCTGTGAGATACGGGGTTAATATGAGTGCCCATTGATCTTTCGGCCAATGTGCTGAGGTGGCAATCCTCTCAAATGTGTGTAAGAACGCTGCTGGATCGTCTTGAGGACCCATTTTCTGTAACTTAATGGGGGGTCGTGTCGCGATGGGTTGTTTCTGTCCCGGGCTCTCTGGGGTCTGGTTTAACTGAGGGGGTCTCAGCTGTTCGATTATCATCCGTTGTTGGTCGGCTAGCTGTTTTAACAGGACCTCTTGCCCTTCCGTTATCCGTTGCATCCATTTCTCAGCGTCTGTAGGTTGCGGGGGAGGCCCCGCGTTCTGGGCGCCAATATGTGAGGGTCCGCTATTCTTCACCTCCCCCGTCCCAAATAAAGTCGGAGACGTATTTGAACTGAACCATTTGTCTTCTTTATTTAACTGGGGTAATGGGATAGAAACATCAATCAACTTGGGGACAAACTTCTCCTGTTGAAGTAGCGGTTCATACAGGGGCACCCAATCTTCATCAAACGGGTTACATGACTTCGACGCCCATGGACCGGCCTGAACCCGTGAGGGTTCTTCGGGGTCGAAGTCTTCTCTCTCAGTTGTTAGTAGAGGGGTCGTCTCTTCGAACCCTGTGTATCCCCAGGGTATGGAGGTCTCTGCCCCGGGTTGCTCCCAAGGTCCTGGTGATAACCCAGTCTCTTCAACTCCTCCAGATGCCATCTGGTCTTCTCCTCTTTCTCCTTCTCTATCCTTCTCTTCTCCTCCACTAATTTCCTACGCCACTCTCGGGTCTCTCTTTCTCCCCAATAAGAGGGCCGGACTCTAGCCTCATTCCTCCTCCTCTCTTCTGCCTCCTGTTTCGTCAGGCAGACTTGTTCCCATTTACCTGACCAGGGGTCTTGGATAGATACCCACTCCCATCCGCTCTCTTCCCCTAACGGTCGGTAACTGACTTCACCTGCTGCTCCCTCCTCGGGGTCCTTCGTCCCCCTCCCTGCCCAGACCCGAGGAGTCTGGGTAGATATGCTTAACCCCTTCACTCCCTTCTCTAAGTCTACCGTATCCACGGACTGGTGTAACATCCGGGGTGGGAATGGCTTGGGAGCTGTCTGCGTGCCCACGGAGGCTTTGGGGCGAGACGGCACTCCTAGCATCACCTCTCTACCCGGTTCACGGGTGTCACAATAACCTACTTGGATTATTTTGTTTTTACTAATGATTTCCTAGACTGGAACTGTTTTTATTCTTTTTAATGTCTTTTTGTGTTTTTGAAAGGTTTTTGAACTCTTTTATATTTTTCATGTTTTCTTTGCCTCACTACATCTGTGTAACTAAACAGCACAATGCTAGTTTATTTGTTTTGGTTTAATTTGGCTTTTATACTTAGTAACATGCGTTTTCTTTAATAAAATAAAGATTATAAAACTCATTTGGTTTCCTGAACAGTACACTTGCCATAGAGTCATCTGAGAGTGCTGCCTCGGCCTAGCCTACTTAGAGTCCTGTCAGTGGTGCAAGTTAAGTCTAAGGACTACAAAGCCCACTTGACCTTTTCACAATAATATCTGAGAGTACCAGGGTGTTCTTATGTGGGCAGACCTGTGAAAAGGAGTGTTGTAGCATGGCTAGCTGAATTGGACTCTTTCAGCTCATTTTAGCATGTGCAAACTCCTGATTGCTCTCTGTCCAAGCTTACACGTGTGTTTTCGAACCCGTGTTTGCGACAGAATCCACTGGGCGTCCTCAGATGAATCCACTAGTAAAACACTTCTGAGTACATACTCTCTGCCTAGAAAACCCTGGAAAAGGTTGCCATAGGTCAGAACTGATTTGGGACAGACACACAATTATTAATTACTGTAGACCAGCAGCCCTTGGAGGGCTGTGATGTCTCCATTGTTTCCCTAATCTGTTCCACAGAGATACAACTGTGCAAATATGTGTTCACACAGAGGCAGACTGTTATTCTGTCTGGACTGGTAATATTAATGCTGAATGGCAGTGGGTCTCTGAGGATTCGAGCCTTTCAAGTCTTTCCCGTCATCTTCTTCCCAAAGCTTTCAACCCAACTTGCCTAAGACTAACATTCTGTAAGTGAATTTTGGCCTACCCCAACAATTTTGTGCTCCACCAAGGAAGAGTAGGAGAGAAATGTAGGGGGAAATTAAACACTGACGAGTTGCCAAACTGGGCCTGTTGCATCTCAGGAAGCTGCTTTCAAATGGATAGAACTTGGTGATACTGAGGACGTCTGTGCTGCAAACCGTTATGAGCTTTATGTCAGTTTTCCTGTCATGATTTCTACCAAACCATCCTGAAAATTGCAGTTTGGTGAAGGTGACGAATAGTCTTAGAGATTCCCTTTCCTGCTCTTAAGAGACAACTGTTCTCAGAATCCATAAGTAGAAACAGATATTATATTGAGGGCCTGTGATCACAGCTGATAGCACATCAGTGTTGGAGAGACATTATTCAGACTGGTTTTTGTGCTGGAAAAGTCAAAATTCAAACATTTGCCATGTTCAAGTTATGAAGACCAATCACAAATCAAGGCAAGTTAATTTATGAATTACACAAAAATGAGTGGGCCTCCTTCCGTGCACTCAGATGCTTTCAGCTTGCCCTGAAAAGAGGTGCAAATACACTTCTTGTCTGTGATCAGCTTATATCTCCAATCTACTATCGTAGAGAAAACCAGAAGAGACTATGGTAGATTGTGCCAAAAGTTATCCAAAATATCTTTTTTTCTGAAAGATTTCCTGGTAATATAATTTGCATACTTTTATAGCAAATCTAAAACATGGCTCCTTTTGGAGGCTCACAAAACACAACAATTTCTTTCTTTCTTTCTTTCTTTCTTTCTTTCTTTCTTTCTTTCTTTCTTTCTTTCTTTCTTTCTTTCTTTCTTTCTTTCTTTCTTTCTTTCTTTCTTTCTTTCCCACCCAATAAATACCTGGAAAAGATGTGAGGCTGCCCTAGAAATGATCCAGTGTTTCGTTGGAAAGATTATTCATTGTACACTGGGTGAATTAGTGGAGAATTTCAGGAGCAACTGTGGGTCCAGTATTGATATTGTTTAATTATATTTTAATATTGGTCAAGGAAGCAGTGAGCTTGGCTCCTGCTCCTTCCATTCCTTCTCTCTTGGCCCAACGCTTCCTTCATGGATCTTCACATAAATTCAGAAGAATGCACGGGTTGATTCAGTTCAAACACCACAGTTCCCATGAATGCTTTCTCAGTTACACAGAGTCCAGAGCTTGGAAAATTCCTTTTTGGAAGTACAGCCCCTAGAAACCACCCACCCAACGTAGCTGGGGTCAAATGCTGAGAGATTCTGGGACATGTAGTCTGAGAAAGAAACTTATCTGGCCTATGATGGAGATACATAAGGAAACCTGCCTTTTGCGCTCAGAGAATTTATTTTGCATGAGGACAGCATGCTCCTAGCACGCAAACAAAGGTGTTCTGCTCCTAGAGGTGTTCTGTTCCTAAATGGTGTCTTGCTCATCCGCTTCCAAGAGCCATTAATCCCATTAATTGTATATAAAACCCCTTGTAGCAATTCTACAAATGAGTAAACACAGAGATAAAAGTGTAATTGTACTAGCACAGCAAATTGGATTCAGGTCCTCATTGAACAATCCTGTTTCATTTCAGCAATTTTATTACCACTGTTACTGGAACAAATCGCTTTATTCAACAGAAGAGCGGGGTGGAGGGAGGCTGATCAAAGAATCTCTTCTTGTGAGCAATAGCTCAAAGTTCTGTAACACTAACCAGCAATTACGTTTGTCAGGGGTTTTCTTTAAGCAATTCGGCTAATGGCTTGTGACAGGTGAAAAACTCAAAACCTTAATTCAGACGGTGTCCTCTGAAATATAGATATAACTCCGGTGGAGATTTGAAACCCCCTTTTAGTGGAATGAATGTTTTTGGCAGCCATCCTGCTATGGATCTGAAGAAAGGCGTTTCACTTCAAATAGCTCTGTTGTATGTGTGTGCATATCTGCAGGTACCCACATTTGTCTGCCTGTGGCCAGATTCCTCTGTAATGTGACATTAGGAGGACTGAAATAAGTGCATTTCTGGCATCAGAACATATATTTGCTATGGGTGTGTCACTCTGTGAACGTCTGTAATGAGTTCTTGTCTGGATTTATGCATTAAAATATCATCCCAACCTATCTCCATGCAGATGTACAAATAGACAGACAGACATTTGTGTGTTCAGCCCGCGTTTCCTGCATGCACACATTGTTTGCATTTTTTAAAAGTCTGCATTTTCTCGGTAAGATAAAGTGTTGCTGTCTTTATGTTTCCAAATGTCTGTATTTCTGCACATGTTAAAATCTGTCCTTTTTTTGTATGTTTATTTTTCAATGCATGAATCCAGAGCATTACTTTCCACTCTTAAGATATTCTCCATAATAGGATGCTGGAGTATGCTAGGGCCAAACGTTATTCCTTCCGAATTCAGCACAAATGTGTAAGATGGGCTCCCACCAGCCTACAAGAGTCCACCCTTTGCACACAAAAATACTTTTTTTCTCAAACTATATTTTCTCTGTTTCTGAAATTTCATTAGAGTTGACAATGGGAGTTTTCTGCCAAGCGACCAAATAGCACCAGTGCCTTTGTTTTACTTTTCTTTAACTCAACTACTACTCTGAAGGAACCTGGTCATTGCAGTATAAAACATTTTGCTTTGCTCTAACAATTTGATACCTACAGTATATGAATAAGATTTGTAATTTGATCTGCCGGTTTTTGATGAGATCAGGCCTTGGAAAATTTAACCATGCTATCTAGAGGATATGGAGAGTTATAGACAACAGTGACAACAACTTTTCCAGGTTCTGGGTGAAATCATGTGCTTATGCTATTTTCTGCTAGAGGCTAGCTGTACTAGTCCATGCATGATGCCAGATATGCATAACAGTCCATCCAAAAGTTGAAATCAGTCAGCCCCTGAGGGAAAGCTTGCCTGAAGAGAAAGGTTTTTGCCTGTTTGCGGTGGTGGTGGTGATTATGGTTTTGATATTTGATGCTTGACCAATCCCTACCAAAAATGAAATCATCCTGAAGTCAAATATTTCAGCTATTTAAAAAAAAAATCCTTTGACTAAGTGTTGAGATAGTGCAGCATCTAATCTCCTTTGGGCTGCACAAGATGTGATGTTTATGATAGTGTAGCATTTTTGAAAACCAGCAACTGGTGTGCATAGGAAGAAACCGATCTTGGCGGCGGATAACACTGGCAATTATAGGCCCGTCGCCAATGTTTCTTTCCTTAGCAAGGTAGTTGAGAGGGTGGTGGCCAATCAGCTTCAGTCCCTTTTGGATGAAACCAAAGCCCTGGATCCATTCCAATCGGGCTTCAGGCCATGCCATGGTATGGAAATGGCATTGGTCGCCCTGCTGGATGACCTATTGAGGGAAGTTGACATCTCAGCTGCCTTTGAAACCTTTTTTTTTGGGGGGGGGGAGGACTGTAAACCACCCAGAGTAGATTCATCTAGATGGGCAGTATAAAAGCTAAATAAATAAATAAATTCATTGTGGGCTTGAGTGAGGTGGCAAGCCAGATCAGAACCTTGGCACAGGGAAATGGGGGGTCCTTTAACACCCCTTTCTATCATAGTCCATTCTGGAATTGAAATGGGATGATCTTTACTAACCTTGGTGGATGTTGGGTGTCGCTGATTCTCAAAAAATTAGCTACATGATGTCCAGGTACCTGGTCAAAATTCTGTGTCATTTGAGGCTTACATTACAACATGCATAATTTTCTTTTAGTGGAGACAGTCCTTCATTGGAAAGGCTGCTAGTAGACAATCCTCCACTGATTTCAAGATAAAAAAATGCATAACTAGGAAGATCAGGAATCTTTAGGTCGGTCCCTTACCAACTCAAGTGAGATACATTACAATTCTATTTTATTCCTTGAGCAACTTCCAATGTTGCTCCTGTATATGCAAATTAATTGTATGAACTTCCATACAAACCAAGGGCCTCTTTGATCCTCCTTTTTGGCCATCCAACTAGTCATATATAAGAGGCTACTCAATCTTAGATTCTTGCATGGAGGTTGGCAGGGTTTAACTGCGAGATGCTTCAGATCCTTTCTTCCCATCGCATTATTTCAGGCCACAACCTTCAAGTTGTTTACTCTGGAGTGGAACAATAGTTGTCAGGTGGCCAAAATGGGATTTCCCACCCTGCTCTCCCTTTCTCCCTTTCTCTTTGAAAGCCATCGTCTTTGTGGTCACAACTCACTCTCAGGTTCTCTTTTGTGTGCCTCATGAAGTAAAACTTTCGGGAAGAGTTCATAGAGATTCTTAAATTCCTATTCTCTGAGTAAAAGGCTGGGTTTGAGCAAACACCCATCAGCTCAAGCCCAAGCCTCTCTTACACCCTGATTCAGTGAGAGAGACGATCAACAGCTACAGCTCCATTCAGGGCCTGGTGTTTGCAACCTATTCTTGAGGCATTTCATTCCAAATGCAAGCCGTTTTTCTTTCTCGCTCTCTTTCTTGTTTTATTATACCCCAACCACCACCAAAAGCCATTCTCTACCTCCCCCCCCCTCTGCATTTCCAAACATGCACACAAACTCTTCTTCAAAAGGGAAGGCCCGGCTGGGGCCTGTTTGTTTAGAGCTGAAACAGCTCCGAGCCAGTGATGTCAGATTAAAGGAAGAAAAGGGGGAGCAAAAAGAAAAAAGGAAGAAAAAAAAATCAAAGCCGCTAAACGGCACATAAAAGGGCATGGCTGGCAACCAATCTGTTCGACTTCCAACTCTTTGCACTTTATGAATAAAGGTCAATCTCGTATTGGCAACCAAATGTTAATGTTCTTATGAGGGTTTAAGCTGCTTTAACAGCTGAATAAGTGACAGTAAGCCACCAGGCCACACCTAATCTTGTAAGGATTGAGGGGAGGGACAAGGCCTCACGCAACGGGGCGCGTAGAGAAGAGAAAGCAGCACAAGAAGAACAAATCATTTATCAATTGGGCAAAGAACACCCACTTCAGCATAGATCGTTCTTTCTTACTCCCACCACCATACTTTTTATTATTATTATTATTATTATTATTATTATTATTATTATTATTATTATTATTATTATTATTATTATTATTATTATTATTATTATTATTATTATTATTATTATTACATCTGTTATGCCTGCTGCTGCCGGAGCTCCACAATTTACAGCAACCTACGTATTTTATACCTGGGTTGATTGTCCTGTCTTCTTTTCTACTTTTGGAATCTAGGGGGCCAAAAAAATACTAACAAAAAAAGCCAAACCATTATAACATCATCATCATCAACAACAATAACAATGGAGAAGGGGTCGGATGATAAAGGTGACCTTTGGAAGGGCCCAAACTTATCAAGCCAGCTATTGATAGGAAATGAAAATTTGCACAGGTTTAAAAATAGAGCAAAATTTCAAAATTGAAGACTGAAAACCAAAGTACAGAAGACATTTTTTTTTCAAAGTTGTCTTTGAAAAGTTGCTTTTTAAAATCCTTAAACACAATGGCTGTAATCTTATGGTATCTAGGGAACTAGGGGTGGCCATGTCTTACTCTGTTCTGTTCTGTTCTACAAGTCCACCTCCCAGAATTCGCCAAGAATTTCCCTGAAATAATTCTGGGGGATTCTGCCCAAAGTCACACACCTCCATGTCACTCATCTGGAACAAAGCCTCTCTTCTGGGCTGCTAAGCCTCTCTTTTGGACCTACTTTTGTGAATGTACTGAAAGGAACCTGCCCTACCACTTCCTGCAAGGCATAGGTCTTATTGGAAAGTGTGCTTCTTCAGGAATAATAATAATAATAATGTGCCATCAAGTCAATTCTGACTTAGGGTGACCTTTTCAGAGTTTTCCAAGTAGAGAATACACTCAGAAATGATTTACCATTCCCTTCTTCTGGAAATGCCCTGGGAGTCTGTAGCGTGCCCAAGGTTACACAGGCTGGCTATACCCATAGGTGGTATACTGGGCAACTGACTCCTAACCAATGGCTCTGTAGCCAAAACCACTGAGCTATCCAGCCAGCTCCTTCTTTGGGAAGAGGCCCCTAAAGGATCTAATGAGCAGTGATATTATGCGTTCCACAAAGACCTAGACTTCAGAGAAAGTACTGGAGTAATGTCCTTTCTGCACATTCACAACAGTAGACCTGAGCACATATTTACACATGCATTTGCCCAATTCCTGCCTAGAGAACGGGGGTGGGGGTGGGAAGAAGAAAAGCAGTTCATAACTTTGGTAGTGATGCCATGGCACCGACACACAACGCCAAAACAAAGGATGCTGGGACAAAGACAGACCCTAATGTCCTAAAGTGACATTCAAAGTATCCACTCAAAAGCTATTCAGATGTGCAGTCAGGCCTAGTACTATGATATGTCATAATAACTAAGACAAGAATAACAGGATTGGGGGGGGGGAATAAAAATTAAGAATGAAAACCTGCTAGACTCCTTCTCTGTTGGTACCAACTCAGCAGTTTCTTTATAATGTACTGGTGCTTATCACATCTTTTCTTTATCTTAACCAGAGTCTGCTCCACCCCACAATAAACCTAGAAAGACACAGATAGCGTGGATTGGGTAAGTATTTTGGCATCCAGCCCAATGCAATGCCCAGTCCTATTTTTAGCTTTCAGAGTTTCAAAAAGTATAATAATAATTGCACCAAAGTTTTTGAACAAGAGTTTAGCAGATCTGCTGGGTTTCAGAAGGGGAACAGGATATTATATTCTTTCTTAGCGGGCATTTAGAGTTCTAAAATTCTATAAGCAGTACGATTTGCATTTTGGATAATGTGCATTACATATAAAGTTTGTGGAAAGCTGTTGAAAGTGTAAGAGCCTCTGGAACACTTCTGAGCCTTTCTTGAATGCATCAAGAAGACGTCTGGGCAGAGAAAGAGGTTAACCATTTTTTTATCCATTAAAAAAAGAGAATAATAGTGTCAATACTTGGAATATGATTCCAAAAAGTCAGGCAGCAGGCGCACTGCAGAAGTAATTCATGTCTGGCATTTACAAACAGTAACTTGATCTTTTCACTGGAGCCCTTGCCAAGTCAAGCAGTTTTTTTTTAAATTAAATTTTTTCAAAGGTGAATTTAGTGCTAATGAAACTGAAAGACCAATAGCACTAACCAGAGGCTGGAGGCAGTACAGTGCA
Organism: Pogona vitticeps; assembly: GCF_051106095.1. Lineage (NCBI taxonomy): Eukaryota > Metazoa > Chordata > Lepidosauria > Squamata > Agamidae > Pogona > Pogona vitticeps. The sequence goes on along the minus strand of NC_135787.1, from coordinate 12,756,073 downwards.
TAGGTTGCTTTCCTCCTCCTGGAAACACGTGCCATTTACAGAGTGGAAAGAGAAGAAATATTTTTATTCCATTTTATTCCATTATTTCTCAGCTTGGTGAGGCTGAGTGTATATTAACAAACATAGAGGATGGAGAAGTAGGCAAAAAATTCCCCTTGCCTGTAAGTGTTTGTATGTGTAGCGAGGATCAAAGGAACCATACATTTACCTAGAACTTTGAAAAGTTACTTTTAAAAACTCTTTATTCCCAGTATCTCAACCAGCATGGATACTGATCTTTTCCGTGGCATTCCACTCCCCAAAGAAAAATTCTAAGATTTTTCGTTTCCTTACCTTCATTCCTATAAAAAGGGCCCCTCTGCAGATTCATTCCTATAAAAAGGGGCCCTCTGCAGATTTTTCTTATGACCTGGGGTTCAATCCCGGGCAGCCGGCTCAAGGTTCACTCAGCCTTCCATCCTTCTAAAGTTGGTAAAATGAGTACTCAGCTTACTGAGGGATGGTGGTGTTACATACAGCACTGATGTTACCTGTCTGTCATGGGTTTGGAGGGAAAGTTCCATCCTATGGGGAGTGGAAGGCGGGACATCAGGAGGAGGGGCTGTACTGTATATATATGTGGAGCGTGTGAGGAGAGCTGAGGGAGAAGAGCTGAGAGAAGAAGCTTGAGTGGGAGTCTGTGTGTCAGACAGGGTACTACTGTGTGTCAGTCAGTACCAACCTGATAGGTTCAGGTGTCTGTGTGGTTAGTCAGGACTGATAGGTTCAGGGTCTGTGCTTCAAGTTAAGTGTTCTGTGTGAACCAAACTGTGTGTATGTATGATTGAGACTAAGCCACGTTACTGTATCTTATTCACTTAATCATTTTATTTTCCCTGTGTGTTATGTAAATAAACCTTGTTCTTTTATTTGTTTAAAAATCCATCCCTGGTCTGTGTGACTTCTTATAGGGAATGGTTGGTGGCAGCTTAGTGAAACTGTGGCATATCCCAGTAGGTCGGGGTTTGTCACATTGATTGGTGGCAGCGGTGGGATACGACTGGTCCTATCAGGTTGGTACTGACTGACACACAGTAGTACCCTGTCTGACACACAGCCTCCCACTCAAGCTTCTTCTCTCAGCTCTTCTCCCTCAGCTCTCCTCACACGCTTCACATATATATACAGTACAGCCCCTCCTCCTGATGTCCCGCCTTCCACTCCCCATAGGATGGAACTTTCCCTCCAAACCCATGACAGACAGGTAACATCAGTGCTGTATGTAACAGGTGGCAATATGTAGTCTGCATAATTAACCTGTAAGTCCAGAGATTGCTTTAAGTGCTATGGGGCAGTATATAAGCAGCACATTTTATCTATATCAGCAGCTACATTTTTATTGACCTGTGCATCTATAGTTTCATAACTGCTCTGTTTCAGTGGGCATAGATTTATTATTTCCTCCTTTGTTGATGCTACCAAACTTACTGATGTTGAAAATAATGATGGGTAAAGCGGATCTAACATTGACATTTGGCATTGTCCTGAGAAGAAGGTACTTGGGGGGGGGGAAGCACCCATGCTTTGCACTTTGAATAAATACAGTGGTGCCTCGCTAGATGATGATAATCCGTTCCACTGAAATAGCTGTTTAGCGAAATCATGGTCTAGCGAAAAGCATTTCCCCATTGGAATGCATTGAAACCTGTTTAATGTGTTCCAATGGGGAAGAATCATCGTTGTCTAGCGAAGATCGGCCATAGGAAAGCCGCTTTGTGAACCGCCGATCAGCTGTTTAAATAGCTGTCTTGCGAAGCTTAGGTCCCGAAAACACCCGTTTTGCGAGTGTGAAGGGAGCTGTCAAAATCGTCGTCTAGCGAAAATTGGTTTGCGAAACAGGGACCAAACATTGTCCAGCAAAATTCCCCCATAGGAATCACTGTATTGCGAATTGCTATAGCGATTGCAAAAAGTCAATATTTAGCGAAAAAAATTGTCATGCGGGGTGACTGTCTAGCGAGGCACCATTGTACTTTGTTTTGTTTGTAGGGAAATTTATCATTTTAAGAACCAACGGTGAAGTTTTGACCGGGTCCCAAAGTTGGTCAAAACAAACAGCAAGAACAAAAGCAACAATGGGTAAGACTTTATGTCCTTTTGTAGAGATATGGGCACAATGCAAATCTCACTCTGGCTTTTATAGTTTTCCATCCCACGTTTGATAAGGTGGACGAAGCAAGCGGGAAAGACTTTCCAGTCTAAAACCATATGTTGGTATAATGACCTACTGGTCATAAAAAGGGGAATTAAAAAAAAGAAGACATTCTGGAAAAATGCAAGTGTAGCTGGTCCTATTTTATGTTTAAACTGTGGAGGGGAGGTGGGGGTATTCGATATATTCTCATCTTGCTGGTCTGGCTAAGAGGCTTTAAATCCCCACCATTTACCAAATTAAACTAATTGAAAGAACGTCCAAAAGCCACATCTGTAGGCTGACGTTTCTCCCTGCCTTTCACTTCAGACTCAGGGAAACTGTTCCCCATCTCCATTGATCTCTGAATAGTCATGCCTGTCAGGAAGCCATATCAACCATTATCATTCTAATTTTACTGCCTTTCTTGGTCCCTAATCTAATTTGCAATGATGCTTAAGCATTTCGCAAGGCCGCAGCACTTTCTTCAGAATTTCAACAAGAGCATTAAAGCCCCAATTTACATTAATGAAGTGCACATTTAATTAGGGGAGAGGGTAAATGGAGGGCTCTTCAAGAACAGTTTGCATGATATGATAGGCACTTGTGGGGGGGGGGGAGACACAAACATCCTAAGATGTACCTGATAAGAGACTCGCCATCTTGTTTTATCTGATTTCTTATCCTCCTTGTTTTTCCTCATTTCCTTCTCTGCCTTCTCAGCTAGAGTGACCTCCTACCCCCACATGGGGGGGTGGGACTGCTGATGAAAAAGGATCTCATGTTTCCCTCAGAAACTACAAATTTGCTTTCCCTTTTTTTCCCTCACAAGGCCAGCCCTATCATAAGACAGAATGAGCAGCATGCCTCCTTATACCTCTCCAGAAAAAGAGGAAACATGTCATCAAAAAAGGGGAAAATATTTGCATAAAAATGTAGAGAAAGGTACGGGGGAGAGAGTTTAATAGAAATACAATAGTACAAGATTAAACTATTGTCATATTATCTACTCAACATGCTGTTCCAATAACAGCCAATTTTAAGGGAGCTGCGTCTGATCCTTATTATGGTTCTTTCATTAAAAATAAACATTCTTTATTTTTAAATTTTTATAAATTAAGCTTGGACTGGAGAGTCTCCAAAAAAAGAGTATACCTTCGGATTTAGGACTGTCCACTGATAAACAGTTCTTCAAACTAGACTGTCCATGTGGCCACCTTTACAGTAGGCCTGTGGCCATTTGAACTTGATCAGAAAAGAGGTTATACAGATAAAAGAGTACATAAAAATTTAAAAGAGGATAAAATTAGTATATGTTAATGCATATATAGGCTGAAATCCTGTTGCTTAGTGTAAATCACACTAGAGTAGGTCTATTGAATCAATGGGGATTTGGTAAATCAACTCACCCAGAAGTTCCATTGATTCAAATGAGCCTGCTGTAGTTGTGTGACTTATTTATATAGTTGAATTTATAGAGATGGTTGGCTTACTAAATCCTCACTATAAGCCTACTCTAATGTGACTTACTACAGTAAGCAACAGGATTTCAGCTACGGATGCACAATGATAAATAATGACTGTAACTTCAGTAGAGAAATAATGGCTGGAATTCATCAAAAATTATACTAGTGCATTAATGTCAGCTACAAGTTGCTGCAAGTTAAAAAGTCAGTGTCAGCACTGGCTGCTGTGTGTTGAGTCACATATGCTCGAGCCGCTGCTGAGCTAAAGCTTCGGCAGTACGGTTCGCCTTTGCCTCCCTCCCTGGATAACATGAGATCCTAGGTTTCACGAGAGCAGTGGGGCGAGAGGGGGGAATGTTAGGTAATTTAAGGGACGTTCCCCCCTCTCTCTGCCCTCTTCCTTTTTTGGCAAACAAGGAGGACGGAGCTCTGCTGATCTGCATAATTTCTGTCTGCTTGGTATTGGAAACGGCGGTTTGCATCAGCAATTCCATACCCACCCACGGTTTGCCTACCAGGTTTTGTAGCTCCCCAACAGAGGAGTTATTTGCATTGGAGGAATTTATTTTGGATTTTATTTTATTAACTACAGTCAGAGAGTGGAGACTATGCAAGCTGGGAGGCGCCGCTGCACGGGCGCCGTTTAGGCATCTGGAGGGAGCAGGTGGTGATTGTTCTACAAGAACACCAATTAATTCGCTTGTGCAATACTTCTACTTCAGATTAAATTAATTTATTCAGAATTTAAAACTAATAATAATAATAATAAATTCAAAACTATATGGTGATTACTATAGATCAATTTAGCGGGCCAGGTGTCTTTAACAGGCCACCTGCTCTGAGAGCGGGTCTGTAGCCTGCCAGAACAGCTGTATCAGGAAGCAAATGTCTGCGCTTCGGAACATATATTAATTAATAAATATGGAATTGCACGAATTAAATGTATTTAATTAATTAGGCAAAGCTGGGTCCATTTCAGTGTGTAGATACCTGGGTAACATTTTTATTAGTGTTTTGGAGTGGGTTTGACCATTAGGTGGTGTGGCTTTGTCTTAAAGGACATCTTTATTTGTTTTGTGAATATATATACAGTGGTGCCCTGCATAGAGACGTTAATCCATTCCAGGATTAACGTCGCTATCGGGATTCTTCGCTATCCGGGCGGGGAAAACCCATAGGAACGCATTAAACTCCGTTTAATGTGTTCTTGTTAGGGAAAAACTCACCGGTAAGCGAAGAATCCTGGATCCGGCCACCATTTTCGCTGCCCAGTAAGCGAGGGCAGGGCGAAAAAATGGTGCGGGCGGCCATTTTCTGCACCCGGCAGCCATTTTGGAACAGCCAATCAGCTGTTCCCAAAATGGCCGCCGGGTGCAGAAATGATCGCAATGCGATGTTTAGCCTATCTAAACATCGCAATGCGATCGCATTAGCGACCGCAAAAAATGGGTCGCTATGCGGATTTGTCGTTAAACGGTGTGCTCGTTAAGCGAGGCACCACTGTATATGCATGATAAGTAGACTAATTCTTATAGTACATAAATTAGGAATAATAAATAGATGTGTGGTTTTGCAAGGTGAAAGGACTCCATTACCCATTTCACAAGATTAGAGTTGCATATGGTATGAGAGAAGATTTGAAGGTTTGGGTGTTAGGTCTTAGCTGAGTGCACTGGCATTTCCTGTTGGAGAGGAGACAAGACAATTAAGGCTGAATCTCAGGTCCAGTCAGATGCTGCAGGCTCCTTAGGGTCCGGCATTTACTTTAGCAGCAGATGGTGCACAGGCAAATGGCCAGTGGAATGGCACCATGCAAGAATCATCAGAGACTGGACAATTCCAAGTTCTTCCCAATGGTTGCTGCATTATGGCTTTGGACAGAGGAATGGGCGAACTCTGTCGTATGTTTTGGTGGGCAATCTGGTGGTGCTCTATATAATTAATAATCTCACATGCATACAGACCGGGTCATGACACTGGTGCAAGCTGGACATATGCCAGGTGTAAATAATAGCATAGCTGATGCATTATTAGAATCCTCCGATGACAGAATGAGGTAACAACCTGGAGAGGTTTTGATTCTCTGCAAACAGAGAGGCAGTTAACAGTCAGGCTGAGCCTTCAACTGGTCAGGATGGATCTTCATGTTAGGTCAAGATGAGGGTTGAAGGTGGGCTTTATGACCTGTTTATAGCTATGGTGTCATAGTGGATAGCATTTCAGGCAGGAATTCAGGAGGCCTTCAGCAAGGATCCTAGAGGAGGTCGGAGGCCCTAAAAAATTACTTTATTCTGAAAAGCTTCAAAGCCCCCTTGTACTAATAGTCATCTACCCATTTTCTTTAAAGATGTTCCTGAAATTATTAATTCCAGAGTGTCAATTAAGCTATTGATAGGGAAAATATGTCCTGTGACTGAGGATGTCACACTACAGATAACAAGTGATTCCCAGGGTTTGGGAACTGTGTCTTTGCTTTTCTACTGGATGAAGGCTTTCAGATCATGCTAAAGGTTTCTTTGGGTATTGTTACGAAGGGTGGTTGTGGAGCCAGAGGTTGGGAGTTAGATTTCCCATTGTGCCTTCAGGGAGGAAGAGTCTGTCTGTGTCGCTTTGGACAAGTTCATCACGTGCAAAGCCGGGCTCGATAAAGTTGCTTTCTTTGACTGTAGTTCCTACAATTCTCCTAACAAGCCTAGCCATAGGTCAGAATCCTCCGATGTCAGAATGAGGTCACAGTCTGGTCTGTATCTCTGCAAACTGAGAGGTAGTTAACAGTCAGGATGAGTCTTCATCTGGGCAGGATGGATCTTCCAGTTAGGTCAAGTTGAGGGTTGAAGGTGGGTTATATGACCTGTTGACAGCTATGATGTCATAGTGGATAGAGTGTCAGACAGGAATACAGGAGGACTTCAGCGAGGATCCTAGAGGAGTTTGGAGGACCTTTAAAAAATAACTTTATTCTGAAAAGCTTCAAGGCCCCCTTGTACTAATAGTCAACTACCATTTTCTTTAAAGATATTCCTGAATTGTTAATTCCTGAGTGTCAATTAAGCTATTGATAGGGAAAATATGTCCTGTGACTGAGGATGTCACACTTCACGTAAGGAGTGATTCCCAGGGTTTTGGATCTGTGTCTTAAAAAATTACTTAATTCTTCAAGACCCCCTTGTACTAATAGTCAACTACCCATCTCTTTAAAGATGCTCCTTAAATTATTAATTTCTTATTTTCAAAATGTTACGGTCAGCAAAGGACAGAAGGGACCCCCTCACCACTGCAGGAGTATACCGGATACCTTACAGTTGTGGCCAGGTATATATTGGAACCACAAAACGAAGCATCCACACCAGAATCAAAGAAACAACCAGAAAAATCAGCAGTAGCTGAACATGCCCTAAAACAAGCTGGACATGAAATTCTTTTTCAAAATACTGAAATATTGGACAACACCAGCAATCATTGCGTTAGACTGCACAGGGAAGCCATTGAAATCCACAAACATCAGCAGAACTTCAACAGAAAAGAAGGAAGTTTAAAACTCAACAAGGCCTGGCTTCCAGCACTGAAAAATACACCGTGCAAAAGGTCAACGAACTCTACCCCGCCACAAAAAATGGTGATTACTACACACAAAAGACCAGCTGACAACACCCATCAATCACAGTGACAGATAATCTCTCTTCCTTATCACAACAATAAACCCAAAACACAAACACACTGATCACCATAATCACCCATCCCCTGAAAAGGACAAAAGCTGATTCATAGCCATAAATACTCAACTCCCCAATAAACTGCACCAGAGCTCCTGTCCTGTGAAGATGCAGGCCACAGAGACTGGCAAAATGTTAGGAAAAGCAACCTTCAGAACCTGGCCAAAGAGCCCGAAAAACCGACAACAACCCCCTTGTACTAATAGTCAACTACCCATTTTCTTTAAAGATGCTCCTGAAACTATTCATTTCTTATTTTCAATTCAGCTATTGATAGAGAAAATATGTCCTTTGACTCGGGATGTCACACTTCAGATAACGAGTGATCCTTAGTGTTTGGGATTTGTGTCTTTGCTTTTCTAGTGGATGCACGCTTTTGGGTCACGCTAAAGGTTTCCTAGGGCATTGTTACGAAGGCTGGTTGTGGAGCAAGAGGTTGGGGGTTGGATTTCCCACTGTTCCTTCAGGGAAGAAGAGCTGGCCTGTGTCACCTTTGGCAAGCTCATCACATGTGAAGCAGATCTTGATAAAGTTTCTTTGACTGCAGCTCCCACTATTCTCTTAACCAGCCTAGTCATAAGTCAGAATCCTCCGATGTCAGAATGAGGTCACAATCTGGTCTGTTTCTCTGCAAACTGAGAGGCAGTTAACAGTCAGGCTGAGCCTTCAGCTGGTCAGGATGGATCTTCATGTTAGGTCAAGATGAGGGTTGAAGGTGGGCTTTATGACCTGTTTACAGCTGTGGTGTCATAGTGGATAGCATGTCAGGCAGGAATTCAGGAGGCCTTCAGCAAGGATCCTAGAGGAGGTCGGAGGACCTTAAAAATTACTTTATTCTGAAAAGCTTCAAAGCCCCCTTGTACTAATAGTCATCTACCCATTTTCTTTAAAGATGTTCCTGAAATTATTAATTCCTGAGTGTCAATTAAGCTATTGATAGGGGAAATATGTCCTGTGACTGACGATGTCACACTATAGGTAATGAGTGATTCCCAGGGTTTGGGATCTGTGTCATTGCTTTTCTACTGGATGAAGGCTTTCGGATCATGCTAAAGGTTTCTTTGGGTATTGTTACCAAGGGTGGTATGGGAAAATATGTCCTGTGACTGAGGATGTCACATTACAGGTAACGAGTGATCCCCAGGGTTTAGGATCTGTGTCTTTGCTTTTCTACTAGATGCCGGCTTTCGGGTCATGGTTGAAAGTTTTCTTCTTTGTAAATTCATTTTTAGTTATTGTTGTGCCCCTGTTGTGAGCCGCCTAGAGTGGTCTATTGACTAGATAGGCGGAATATAAAATCAATCAATCAATCAATCAATCAATCAATCAATCAATCAATCAATCAATCAATCAATCAATCAATCAATCAATCAATAAAGGTTTCTTTGGGTATTTTTGCAAAGGCTCGTTGTGGAGCCAGAGGTTGGGAGTTGGATTTCCAAGCATGCCTTCAGGGAGGAAGAGTTGGTCTGTGTCACTTTGGGCAATCTCATTACATGCCGAGCACGGCTTGATAAAGTTCTTGCTGTCTTTAAGACCGTGACAACTTGCGGCCAGTGACTCGCCCATTGGTTGCTTAATGGGTAGTTCAAGACCTCTGCGATTTACTTGATTCTGCACTACGCCAGGCTCTCTTTTGCCAAAGGATAGCAACATTGAGTAGTCAGTTGACTAGATGGGCTGGGTATAAATGCAATAAATAAACAAACAAACAAACAAACAAACAAACAAACATCATGTTAACCCATAATTATTGACTCACGTCTTTACTCCGTGGTAAGGAGGGAAATGCTCAAGCAGCTGCTGAGCTAAAGCACGGCTCACCTTTGCCTCCCTCCCTGGATAACACGAGACCCTAGGTCTCGGGAGAGCAGTTGGGCGAGAGGGCGGAACATTGGGTTATTTAAGGGATGTTCCCCCACTCTCCATCCTCTTCCTTTTCTGACACCCACCCGCCTGCCGTGTATTTCAGTGTGAGTTTATCTGGTCGCCTTTGGGGCTGGATAGGAATGTTTCACCTGCGTTCTGATTGGCTCTTGAATGTGGGAATTTTTCACCTATCTCACAGTGGAACGGGGCATTGGCATTTTACGAGGTGCAAATTCGGTCACACTGACGGGTAGTGCGGATACATCAGGTTTATTCGGGTGAGTCCCATTGCAAACTCAGGTTAACTATAGCCCATCTGACCTCACAGCATTGCAGATTGTGTGATTACAGTGCTTGGGAGAAAAGATGCACTGGGACACACCCGGACCAACAGTCAACAAGTAAAAGCTGGCTTGAGGTCAAGGGAATTGCAGCCGGCCAGGTTCTCGCTGTCTTTAAGACCATGACAGCTTTGGGCCAGGGACTCGCCCGTTGGTTGCTTAAGGGGTCCTTCTAGACCTCTGCGATTTACCTGATTCCGCACTATGGCAGGCCCCCCCTTTGCCAAAGGATGGCAACATGGATTATGATTAATAAAGTGTGGCCCGTGTTTTAACCCATAATTATTGACTTGCGTCAATAGGCAAAGGGCATGTGGCACCAAGTGCCGACACTGACTTCTTAACTTGCAGGAATTCACCACTGACATTTACATTGACGGACTTAACACTGGTGGGTATAATAGGATTATGACCCATCTATCTCACCATAGTTGGAAAACTCTCTGTGACTGAGTGACCTACTTGCCTGCACCGTCTGATTCAAATAACAGGCTTTTGTTTTTTTTTCTTTGGAGGCTTCCTTATTCTCAGACTAAACTTTGACTTTGAACTGGGCAAGCCTTCAAGGGAAGCTCCATTTTAAAGGATTATTCCCTGTTAGGTCCTCAAATAGAGGGCTCTCGTTTCTAAAGAAAAACAATGGGGTGCTCTGTGGTCCTCGCAGGCAGCTGATTTTGAGTGCCATCCAAATGGCAGAAAACTGTTATTTGTTTTAACCTCTTGTTATTGTATTTTCTGGTGCCAAAATAACTCGAGCTGCCTTTTATTTTATGCACCCTGAGTTGGGACAGGCAGGGGCAATTTATTGCTCTGTCCAGAGCAGCAAAAGTCTTAGATTTGCTCTGTAGGCTCACACACTAACTTCTCAGTCCCTCTAATACCAAATTCAAATGAGGCTCAGAATATGGCTTAAATAAACACAGCACTTGAACACAAGGACAACACATTTCTTTTTTAAAAAAAGAGGAAAGAGGAACAAGACTTTTTTGGGGGGGGCATTGCTTTCTAGGATAAAAATAAAAGCCTGTAACAAGCTCTCTTGTATTCAAGCAGCATAATGTCATCTCATGATCTGTGTTTACATCAGACATGCCAGAATGGTTGGGGTGTGGGTGCATACTAGAAATTTACTCACCTATACATTGGGTCTGTAAAGTCTACTGATAGCAATGTATTCTGCTGTCTTTGGGATCATTACCCCTGATTATTATAATAGGATTTTTTCCTCCCCGCCCCCCTTTCTGTTATATATAAGGAACTCTGGGAAAGGTAGTGCTGCAGTTTCTGAAAAAGCATGGCACACATTTCTCTAAATGCTGGAATCAAACACACTCTGTTTCTGTTCTATAGGAAAACCTGGGACAGAAACATGTTGCCTGTTTTGCTCTAATAATGCTCCTGATTTCCTGCAGCAAATACCATATGATCTCAAGGACAACTATACAACTACAGTGGTATTCGTTACTTTAATTAATATCCTCAAGGCTGACCTACAGTTTAATCCAACTTCCCACCATCACCAGGTGTTGCAGCCTTGAGTGGCCCTTTTGAATGTTCAAGCATCAACTTCTCCTCCTCCTGCTACTTCAACTATCTTCCCAGGGCCCTGTCTGTGCAGGTGAAGAAATGTTGTCATAAGAAATTAGCATTTACAGGAATGAAGGCCAATTCATATTTTAAAGCATTGGTTTAAGATTTTTCTATGCTACTTCTTAAATAAAACTAGCTGAAATCCTGTTCCGTAACTTACACTTACAGAATGGTGATTATGTCATGGACAGGGGTGATTTCCAGCAATTAAAAACTTCTGTCCCATAGTTTTTCCAAAGCCCAAGTAATCCCTTCTTCATTTGGAAGCCATTGGAGTCATGGCATGGAAGGAGGAAGTCTAAATAAAGAAAACCATCTCTTCCCTATAATGTCATCTGGTGGCAGGAACTTTTGATAATTAAAGACTTCATCTGTCCCAGAGATCCCATGGCCTTCCTGCAATGAAAGGGATTACTCAGAAGCTGGAAAATCTGCAGGACAGAAGGAGGAAGCTTTTAATTACCAAAAATCATTGCTCTTCTGCAGGTCTATACTATAGAACAGAAATTTAGTCCCTATAGGTAAGTATCAATAAGTATTGAATGACGAGAGATCCATCATTAATGATCACTACACTCATGAATGACCAAACTGAAGTGTAGTAATAGGTTGATTTTGTTGGGTTGCCTTCATGGATAAAGATGGTTGTGTGGTTGTATTGCCAACCGCATCATTCAAATCTATTTTTACCAAACTATTCCTGGGTCAAATTACAATCATATTTGAATGCTACAATCTACTATGGCTGTACCAACCTGTTCTTTGTGAGGCAGTTCTGAATATTTCGCAGCAGAAAAGCAAATAATGGAAACAGAAACAACTTCTTAAAGATTGAGATTTTTTTTTCTAAACCTCAATATTGTTTCCATTCCCAATATGGAAGAAAGAAAAATACATTTTTAACTGTTCTTCAGAAATAAACTGAAACAAAACGATTCCCAATTTTTGATGTCCAGATTCAGTAAGAAAACTAAGAGGAAATTTATGTTGTACTTGCTAAGTAGATGGAGATTTAAGAGTCTCCGCATGGACAGGACCATGTTTGTTTGTTTATTTGTTTGTTTTGGTATTCACTGTTGCTATTAAAAGATGAGGAGCGACTCAGAAAAAGAAGTGGGAACCCATATTCAATGCTATCACAGCTAAACATGCAGGGATTCAAACCCAGATTTAGAAGAATAGGGCTCCAACAGCCTCAAGCCTTGATAGAAGCATTTGTCAGTTTTTGCTTCTGCTTTAATCTACTGTAAAATTCACAAAATATACAGGCTTTCAAATTCTCTAGAACTCTTTCTTTATCAAAATATTTGCTAAAAAAAGGAAGGGGATTTTGTTAAAAAACGAAAATAAAATAAAAACCATATAACCTGCTGAAGAATTCTAGAAGACTCGAACACTTGCCTTGTTCATGAATTTCTAGTTTACCCTAATGAGGTTATTGCCTACTTATAGGGTTTGCATTTTGTTTTGTTCCTGTGGATCAATACAAACTCTTTCTGCTTCTAATCATACTGTTCAACATAGCATATAAAAAGGATATTGATGGATAATGGAGTTATTTAGTACATTTAAAATGTCAAATGTTTAACTTCACAAGTGGCTAGTAGAAATAACTTCTCGATAGATTGCTATATGAGGAAAGGAAAGTATAAACAGGAGAGAGTTTTATGTACTGTATTCTCGAAGGCTTTCATGGCCGGGATCTGATGGCTGTTGTGGGTTTTTCGGATTCTTTGGCCGTGCTCTGAAGGTTGTTCTTCCTGACATTTCACCAGTCTCTGTAGCCGGCATCTTCAGAGGACTGGACAGAGCATGGACAGAGTTCCTACTCCAGTCCTCTGAAGATCCCGGCCACAGAGACTGGCGAAATGGCCAAAGAGCCTGGAAAACCCACAGCAACCAGGATAGAGTTTTCTTAATCAAAGGGCTAAGCCATGATGAAGTGGGAGGGGGGCTCAGCAGAAAATATCAGCTATCAGGAAGTTGAGTTAACATGGCCTATCCCACATTCAGCCTCCCAGATGCAGGTTGAAAAGTGGGAGACTGTCACTGTGGTGATTTAGTGGGAATGTTAATAACATGTTTATGTTTTACAGGGCATAGTTAGCAGTAAAGGTAAAGGTTCCCCTTGACAATTTTTGTCTAGTCGTGTTTGGCTCTAGGGGGCAGTGCTCATCCCGTTTCTAAGCCATAGAGCCAGCATTTTGTCCAAAGACAATCTTCCGTGGTCACGTGGCCAGTGCAACTTAGACACGGAACGCTGTTACCTTCCCACCGAGGTGGTCCCTATTTATCTACTTGCATTTGCCTGCTTTCGAACCACTAGGTTGGTGGGAACTGGGACAAACGATGGGAGCTCACTCCGTTGCGTGTATTCGATCTTATGACTGCTGGTCTTCTGACCTTGCAGCACAGGCTTCTGTGGTTTAGCCCACAGCACCACCACATCCCTGGTTAGCAGTAGTTACTTTCAATTCAAGTAGCAATTCTATGGGTATGGAAGAAATGATAAAGAACGTACTGAGGATCACACAGAACTGTCTCTGAAAACTTCATCAGCAGAATGTAAGTGCCCAAAGCCTGTCCACAGAAGGCCAAATTATTCTCTGTTAACAGGAAAAATGAGCAGTTAATTGTTTGTGTGTGTTTTTTTTAAAATGAGCCAATTCTGAGCATGCCCAGAATTGGAAGTCCCAAATTGAAAAATAATTGCCTTCCAAGATTTTACAATGAGTATATGATGGGATTTGTTTAGATGCTTCTTGGAACATGGTTGATCTTCCACTTGGAAGAATCTCTTTGGCTCCAGCTGAACATGTTCGCAATCTGGTCATTGCCATAGAAAGGAAAAGACTCACAGCCCTATTCAGTGTTGAAAAGAAGGTTAACTTGAAAATGTGACCAAGGAGAGAGTTCTAGCCCCATTCCATGCTATTGGGAAGCCTGATTTTTTTTTTTAGAATCCCCCCTAATGGTAGCCCTAATCCTATGAAGAGACCCATGTGTAGCAGAAGCTTTCCTCTTCAGGTTGCCTACCTTTCTGTTGAGACAATGACAGGCATCGAGCAGAGTTAGAATTCTCCGGGGAACTCGAGTTGCGGAACTCACTGTCAAGTCACACTCAAGTCATACCAGTGACTTGACTTGGAATCAACTTGGGTTTTATTTCATTGACGTGACTCACGACTTGGAACCTATGCACCTGGTCCCTTTTTCGGGGGGGAAAGTTTGTTTTTAATAGGGACTTGGGACTTTGACCCAAAGATTTGCCAACATCCATAGAATTCTACCTGCTCACACTTAAAGTTTAACTCTTTAAAAAAAAACACTGGAATAGGGCCTTAGGTGTAAACCTGCTATATTAAGGGAAGAGGAGTGCTCTAGATCAGTGGTCCAAAACCTTGGGCCTCCAGATGTTCTTGGACTACAACTCCCAGAAGCCTTCACCACCTCTGCTGGCCAGGATTTCTGGGAGTTGAAGTCCAAGAACATCTGGAGGCGCAAGGTTGGGGACTACTGCTCTAGATCACTGGTTCTTAACCTTGGGTTACTCAGGAGTTTTGGACTGCAACTCCCAGAAGCCTTCACCACCAACTGTGCTGGCTGGGGTTTCTGGGAGTTGCAATTCAAAAACATCCGAGTAACAAAGGTTAATAACCACTGCTCTAGATGACCCCCTGGCTCATATGCAAAGTTACAGTCTGCAGTTCTCTGACCAAACTAGTTGTCTCAGAACAATTGTTTGTTGTTTAACAAGTCTCGAGGACAGAGAACTAATCAGTTTTTTTCCATACTAGCAAGATAATCATCCTGTAATTCTAGACTCAAGCCAGCATTCCACCAAGCAAACCTATTGAGCTCTCATTCTGAGAAAAGATGATGAAAAGTGGCCTTAATAGGTTTGTGTTTCTCTTGTTTGTCCCATCTCTGATGCCTCGGAACATTACAAGATGCTGGATTCATTTCCACTCTCATTTAGTCTGTAGAGCCGTATCCTTCCCAAAGGAGGAGTTCACAGCCCTTTACTGCATGATTATTATTTTTTTTTGCTACGCAGATTGTGATCCTAATTATCATGTCAGCCAGGAAGACTCAGGTGTATGAAAGAGTTTGTTTGCCAGAGTTATTCTCCAGTGATTGCTTCTGGGCAAGATATTCATAAGGCTTATTGAAACTGTACCAGAGGGAAATGAAAGCTCTGCAAGGCCATCTAAGTGACAATTTCTTCCCTCAATGAGCTAAAGAAGGCAGGTTACTCTTAATTATTTACGACTCAACCTGTGGAATATCTTCTCGGCTATCACTGGTATGCTGTTGAAAGCCTAGTGCCATCATATTTAACTGTTAGCCTGTGGAAGAGGCATTCATTTTTGATATCATGTGCAGCACACAGAGCTTGGTAATGTTGCTCTCCTCTTTTTTTGGACTGCAAAGTCCCAGAATCTCCCAGCTACCATGCCTTAGGGATTCTGGGAATTATTGTCCGATAAAGGAACATATCCAAGTTCTGATAGTACCTGAGATGGAAAAGAAATTTTGCTGGGATTTAAAGTAGTTGGACTGCAAAGAGAACAAACCTATCAATTCTAAAGGAAATCAACCCTGAGTGCTCACTGGAAGGACAGATCCTGAAGCTGAGGCTCCAATACTTTGGCCATCTCATGAGAAGACTCCCTGGAAAAGATCCTGATGTTGGGAAAATGTGAAGGCAAGAGGAGAAGGGGACAACAGAGGACAAGATGGTTGGACAGCGTCATCGAAGCAACCAACATGACTTTGACCAAACTCCGGAAGGCAGTGGAAGACAGGAGGGCCTGGCGTGCTCTGGTCCATGGGGTCACAAAGAGTCGGATATGACTTAACAACTAAACAACAACAACAGCAGTAGATTATTATTTCAAGAAGCACTTTTTCACTTCCCAAGACTAGTTGGAAGAGGAAGTGCACCTTGCCTCAAAAATGTGCATGTCTGCAAGACTTAGGGGGCATTTTGTAAATTCAAAACACACACAAAGGTATGCCCATATTTTAAAGTCCAAATGCCTAAAATGCATACTATTTTTAAAAAATACAGAGAAATAGGCTTTAGCCAGTGGTGGTGGACACCTGGTGTTCATTAAGTTAAATGTGTATATAAATTTGTATAATGGGAAAATTTCTTTTAAAATGCTTACAAAGTTCAATATGAGAAGGGGAAATAAAGCGAAGTCTTGCAATCTGCTGTAAAACAAACACAGGAAGAAAATGCCGTTGAGGTTTGGAGAAATGCATGAAAACAGAGAATAAAACCAAAATTAGGGTATTGCAAGCACACAAGAGAAATCCTGCAAGTTGGCATGGCTAATTGCAGCTAATTGACAAAGTGCCAGGTACGTGCTGGGCATCTGCTGGGCATGCAACCAAGAGTGTGACTGGATGCATGCCCTGCACATATCAGCCATTTTAACTTACATGATTTCTCATGTGTCTGTGTAAAATACCAGCAGAATATTGGGCAGAGAGATTTTCACATTGCCAAAAGCATGCAAATAATTCACCGTGCCCTTAAAAGGAAGACAAGAGGGTTAAAAAATATAACTGTAAAAAAGATCTGTTATGTCTTCAAGGTCAGCCAACGACTGGATTCTTTTGTTTTTCTTTCAGGACTCTGCTCAGTAAAAGGTCTTCCTCTTCCTTTGCACATGGCTAATACAGTCTGCTGTTCCTCTCATCTTGTGCTTACTGTTGTGTATAATCACAGAAATTTATGAAAATGTCCACAGCACAAACTATGATGGATGATAACTGAGTAATAATTTAATTCATTTTTTGACTGTACAGTAGGACCCCCTTATCTTTAGGATCAGTATCTGCTGATTCATGTATCCTCTGGCTAACAATACTAAATAAAAACTCCAGAAATACCTATTCATATGTTTTAACAGGATGTATCTCATATGCAATATATAGTGTTTAATAGTTCAGCTTTTTTTTCAGCATCTATAGGGGGTGAGCTTGGAACCAATCTCCCATGGATACCACGATCCTACTGTAATTCCCAGATTCTTTAGGCACCACTGGCTTTGTTTTCCAGGGGGAAATTGGACTTGCAGTTCAAAAGTTTTCCCAGCTTCTGCTGTTAATATAGTTCTGCCCTGCAGGTAGATGTTGCTCGCTTTACAGACAAACACAAACTATTTGTACTCTTTATTTGATTGGTTGAGCACAGGTAACTCTCTCTCTCTCTCTCTCTCTCTCTCTCTCTCTCTCTCTCTCTCTCTCTCTCTCTCTCTCTCTCTGGAGCTATCCAGGGTTCTGAACCCATTTGGGAGCTAGGGTTCACATTTTGGATAGCTCTTATAAAGTGCAGACTGAAAATTGGACTGGATTCCTTGCTCCCACATAACTGGAGTCATTCACCTCAACTGGTCTCATCTATTTATAAAGGGCAGATAAGTTAGAGGGATCCTGAACTCGTGATGTAGACCAAGATAGTGCATCTGAACTTGTAAGTTGGTACAGTGCAGAATGTATTCCCCACCATTTTGCTTTGGACTGTGGTCAAATAGGCTTTGTAAGGAATTTGTTGTGCTTCAAAAACTAGCCAGACCTGTTTGATCGGAAGCTATCATGAAAGAGGAAAAGGAGCCACAATTATTTTGGCAGTGAGTCTCCTCATGCAGCCTTTCTCACTGTGTCAAAATGACTGCCTAAATGGCAACCACCACTGGATGAAACAACCATAATAACTCAGAAAAACAACCACGTGGTCCAGATATATATCCAGGACAATTTGCACCACTGGTGTGTGTGTCTCTGTGTTTTTTTTAAAAAAGTTAAGTGCATATATGTTTTAAATTCACGGTGTACCTTTTCCACCTGAATTTCACATTCGAGATCTACATTCTAGTATTACAATTTCTGAAAAGAAAGCCGAGGGGGGAGAGAAGAGAGCAGAGAAAGGGAGGAGAGGTAGCTGGCAGTTTGGGTGGCATTAAAAAAAAAGAGAGAAAGTATTCAGGCAGAGCAGAGTGAGAACAGGGCTTTGAAAAGCTGGTCCTAAAGGAAGAGTCTCCAGAGAAACAATGGGAAAGGGATAAATAAAAAGAGAGTTATAAATTCATCTATTTGCTCTCCCCTGACCCTGGCTTTTACTCCTCTTCACAGCAGCTAGCCTGGGAAAGAGACAACGCTTTGCCCTGTCACAATATTGAGAAAAATTGAAATGGGGAAGAAAGACCACCAGATGCTTTATTGTCTTAGACGTTTCCACATAATTAGCTGGGAATAAAGCTCCTCTGCATGGTTTCATTGCCTTGAATGAACTTGGATATTGCTACACAGTAGTGTTTTATGATTCATGCTCTGTTATCCAGTGGCTTTTCGAAAACTGCCAGCTACTTTATCATTGCTGGCCAAGCCTGGGCCTGCAACTTAAAATTCAGCAATGCAAAGTTAACTGTGCGTGACAGATGTCCATGAAATTGTTTAACACACGCACACACTCGGAGACAAAAGCGGGCCCTCTCGCTTTTCCTTTTCGCAGGTGTAGCCGTTTCTGCCACAGGTTCAATGCTGTTATTAAACTTAAATGAAAGCCCAAATACCAACGATGGAAATTAGGGAGCTCTTAGTGATCATGTTCACAACAATTTAAAGCTTTTTTTTAAAAAAAAAAGGAGGAGGGAGGGATCTCAACATTTTGATGGGCAAGACAACTCACTCGGTACAAAAGCGTAACATTTGGTGTGTACGTCTGTTAACCAACCAACAAACAATGAGTGATTGCTTAAAACACTGTTTTTGTCTCTCTAGCTTGAGCTCTCATCCTGACCCAGAGAAAGAAACCTTGTTCTGAATAATATGTCCATGATTCCTTGAGTATTAATCTACTACGAAGCCACACATATATCAATGGCATCTACTCCAGAGTAGGTATTAGCTAGGCCAATTGCACATTACCTAAAAAAGAACAAAAGAGGAAAACAATCGTTGTAAAAGTGCATATTCTATTGTATGTAAAGGTAAAGGTTCCCCTTGAGATTTAGTCCAGTCGTGTCTGACTCTAGGGCATGGTGCTCATCACTGTTTCCAAGCCGTAGAGCCAGTGTTTGTCCAAAGACAGTTTCTGTGGTCACGTGGCCAGCGCGACTAGACGCGGAATGCCGTTACCTTCCCACTGAGGTGGTACCTATTTATCTACTCGCATTTGCATGCTTTCGAACTGCTAGGTTGGCAGGAGCTGGGACAAGCAACAGGAGCTCACTCCGTCGCGTGGATTCGATCTTACGACTGCTGGTCTTCTGACCTTACAGCACAGAGGCTTCTGCAGTTTAACCCACAGCGCCACCATGTCCCTTTTACTATTGTATATAGCGAGATGCAAAAGATGAAATAAATTTAATGAGAGTGACAAGGCATCAGTTGACGGGAAAAGAGGGAAAGACAGAAGTGGTGAATTGGGTGCTAGCTTATTCTGCAGTCTAGGCGGTCCTTATTGTGAATGGGCAATTTCAAGGTCCATGTCCTCCTTCCACGTAGTTCTTTATATTTAAATCAGACTTGACCTGGACACCTCTTCAAATAGACAACACTTTCCAGAGGAGGGCTCTCTCCTGGTAGCCCTTGAGAAGCAGAATTTTCCTCTGTAAAATAGCTATTCAAGAGAACTACATATAAGGTTGTGGTGTTAGGTCTAGTGAATCTTCTACCAAGAATAGACAATCTTCTGACTTTCAACTTATTGGAAGACAGACTTACGTACGGGTATCCAGAATGTGTAAGAAGAAGGTTTTGCCAATGTATAATGGGAAAGAGAGGCAATCTGACCCCAATATGAATACCGAATCAAGCCATGTTCCTGTTTTCCTTCATGGAAGGATGAGAAATATGGAACACATTCAGACTCACACTTCCTCCAAAAAAAAAATCCACTGTGGCAGGTCAAACTGTAGATTGATGTCCTGCAAATCTATTGGCCCCCAGATCTCTTAGTTGGCTGAGGAAGAAAGGATTTGTAATCCAGCTGGTGTGGAGAACAGTAATTTGGGAACAGTTATTTGTTGAAAACTGGCACCTGTGGGAAAATCTGAGCATTTAGGAGTGGATTGTTCGGGCTGTACGTAGTCACCTGCCTCTATTTAATGGCTTCATATAATCTCCCTCGTATCATCTGCAGCCCACATGGCCCAGAAGCTCATGGTTTGCTCATACAGCCGCCTAGAGTGGTCCATCGGTCCAGATAGGTGGGGTATAAATCAAATAAATAAATAAATAAATAAATAAATAAATAAATAAATAAATAAATAAATAAATAAATACATGTGGACATATATTGTCTTGTAGGGAGTTTACCTTGGCTTAAGTGTAGTGGTGAAAACTGAAATGACGGGTTGCCTCTAATTCATGAGTCACCACTTGCATTCTTCACTGTGCACCAGTTGCATAATGTGGCACACGACAAGGAATACAAGCAGCAATTCCCCACTTAGTGGCAATTGGTTAATGCCATTTATGCGGTGCCATTTATGCCACTGTAAATAATCAATAGGATCGTGACCATTGAATATGGCTATTGAATATCAGATATAAAAGAATAATACTTTAAATACAATATGATCAACCAAAAAGGACATTTGCATGTCCTTTTAATTTGAATCCTGTTCGGTGGTATTTTAATTTGTGAAAATCTCTGTCTTATTCTTGCTCGATTCAAGTTAATTGAGGTTTGCTTCTGACTTTGCTTTTACTGTGGTTTTACCCCATTCCACTTCCAATATATTTCCTCTCTTTGGGGGGGGTGCAGCCTCCATGCATTTCAATAGGAAATGCAAAGGAAATGTTCATAGTCATTGTTAATGCTACTGTTTCAAAACTGGAGAAGTATTCTGGGTTACCATTTCCTATAAACCCTTGTGTTTTGAGTGGTTGCAATAATTCCTATGGATCCAATTTCCATTTAGAAATAAGTTTGTATCTCTCATGAGATGGGAGATATTGAAGACTGCATGTGGGGAAAGCTGGTGAAACAGACTGAGGCCGTAAGTACTTTTTAAATCATTATTTGCCTTTTTAAATTTTCAAGGGAGCCAAATATTTCACAAAATTAATCCTTCAATTACCTACATCTTCGCTTTACCTACACTTCATTGCATGTCAAAAAGGTAGGATCTTCAATCAGTTTTGTGAGGGTCGGATCAAAGATTTCAATTTCCACATAAGTGATATCTGAATATCACAGTCTGGTATACAAAGAGCAAAGAAACGGCTTTAAGTACCGGGCACTGAAATAAAGACTTAATCATGGTGTATTATTTTTCCTGTGTTTGTAATGAAAAGGCTAGCAATTTCTATGCAATGTATTCGCGAAGGCTTTCTATTTCTATGCAAATAGAAAATTAGCAGAACTGAGAAAAGCTATTTTCTGAACTACAGCTTCATGAAAGCATTATAGTGCATGCATTGATGATCTCTAAGATCGGTTACTATAATACAGTCAACCCTCGACCTACGAATGTCCCTACGTACAAATTTTTCAATTTATGAACGGCTCCGTTTGCAAAAATAGGCATCGACTTGCGAACGAAGCCTCGACCTACGAACAAGGTCGAGGCTCTGTTTGCAAGTCAATGCCATTTTTTTGCGAACTGAGCCGTTCGTCGCCTTCGGAGGTCTCAAAGGGCTTTCCGCCCAACATTGGAGGAAGCCCTTTGAGAGCTCCGAAGGCAAAAAGGCAGGGAGAAAGGGCGGGAAATTCAAATTTCCCGCCCTTTCTCCCTGCCTTTTTGCCTTCGGAGTTCTCAAAGGGCTTCCTCCGATGTCGAGGGGAAAGCTCTTTGAGACCTCCGGAGGTAATTTTTTGAAACGCTGGAATGGATTGATTCCGTTCCCATGCATTTCAATGGAAAATGGTACTTTGACTTAGGAACTTTTCAACGTATGAACGCTGTTTCAAAACGGATTAAGTTCGTAAGTCAACGTACCACTGTAGTCTCTACTTGGGGCTGCCCTTGAGACTGACTTAGAGTAGGTACAGAATGCACCAGTGGCCAGACTGGCGTTGGGTGTGAACAAGTTTGATCATATCTCATCTGACTCTCTTGCATTGACTTCCTGTTGTTTTCAGGGCCGGCGTCAAAGTCTTGATTCTCGCTTACAAAGCCCTCAATGGTCTTGGACCATGTTATCTCTTGGAGTGTCTTTCCCTCAGAACATTGGCCTTTACAGGGCTTGTTTCTTCAGGTGGCCATGCTGAGGAAGACAAAAAGGACATGGTGCCTTCTCAGCTGTGGCCCCATCTCTATAGAAAGGGCTCCTGTTAGAAGTATGTCAGGCCCCTTTTCTCCTATCCTTTAAGAGGATGTTAGACTGTTGTCTTTCGAGAAGCATTAGGGGACATCCTCGTTTAAGTTAATGTATATCTGTGTTTCCTGCTGCCGCCACTATTTGGTGTAGTGTGATGTATGTTTATCTCTGTGTATGTATATTGGTCTATGTGAAGTGGATTATTCATTGTTGTAAACCACTTAGAGTAGTGCTTAGCACTAAGTCAAGTGGTCTATAAATGTCTGAAATAAATAAATAACATTTCCAGAGTCTCTCAGAGGATTCTAGGGCATTACCATTTCCAATGGTAATGTTTGTAGTAAAAAGAAATCCAAGCTTTTACATGCTTTGTCTTGTAAATATGTGTTAGGAACTATTGCTTCAGCAATATTACAGTCAACCACATGCATGGATGTTACGTATCCTGTGACATGAATTTTTAAAAAGAAAATTAACCAGAGCTTTGAAAAGTTAATTTTTGGATGACAACCCCTCGAACTTCCTAGTCAGCCAGAGAAGCAACTCTCCCAAGTTCCGGTGCTGGTTGCCCACTTCACAAACCAACACATAACTGGTGCTGGTGGTAGGGAGGTAGGAAATCTAGCTGTGCAGACTGGAGTATTCTGGGAGATGTAGGCCAAAAAGTAACATTCCAAAGCTCTTTAAAATGTGCATATCCTGCCTGTTTTTGAGGGAGATAAATCTTTGTGCACCCTGGCAGAAGTATTTACTCCCTCCTGACTGCATAAAGTCCCCCACATGGATGCTAATTAAGCCCCACAGGGTGCTGAAATATATGTGTCCTAGTGTGTTTGTGTGTGAGTGTGCACGGGCGGGTGGGTGGCCTGGCTCAACCTTTCAGTGAAATGTTCCATTCCCACCCCTTTTACTCTGACCCTGGCCAGGCCACTTTTATGCCTGTGACAGCTTCATGAAGCACAAGACATGGAGCGATACATGGCATGAAATTGGCAACAAAGCTGAGCAGAAGAAGGGACAATTCTCTGGCAGGATGTGATGACAATATGGCTGATTAGATCGGGAAACAGATGCCAGCAGCGAGCATTGTCCCGGTGACTGAAAAGACATGACCCCTGAGGTACAGGAGACAACGAGGCCCTCCTCATGAACCAAAAGGGGAGGGAAGGAGAGGTGAAACCAATGAATAAATCACACATTGAATGAAGAAGGGGTGGGGTGGGGGGAACCGCAAGAAAGAAAAGGAACAAATGCTAAAGAGGAACTTTTCTAAATGGCGGAATGGGGAGGGGGCGGTTCGGTTTGTGGCAGCTCAGCCTTCTCCCTCCTCCTCCTCCTCTTCCAGCTAGCTGACACTCTGTCAGACAATGGCTTTTTAACAGATGGGAACCGGAGTGAAAGGGGGCCAAGTTGTGTGCAGTTGAGGAACCCTGTTTGTTTAGTCTGTTGCTTGGGCAGGTGTCCGCAGAAAGGCGATCCAGCCCGTTAACTGTTGTCTCGGCGGCTGGGTTTTTTAATGCAGCCCTCCTGGCCCGGGGGCTCATCCATGGCATGCATCACTGCTCAGATGGGAGAGGGACCGAGTTTGTTAGCATTCATTGTGCAACTTCAGGGGTGGAGTGAGCCAATGAGGTGCCCAGGTCATCTCTTGTTAAAAAGCAGGCGGGCCTGGGCCACCCTTCATCTGCTGTCCGAACCCAAGCTGAATTTCTTTTTTTGTTTGCACACAAAAAGCTGTTAATGGACAAATCCGCCACATGCCCAAGTCTCCTTGCCGTGTCTGTGAGTTCACAAGAAAACTTTTTGTCACGAAAGGACCTGAGGACCACTGTAGTGCCGCGGTTAAAAGGCATCTCAGATCTGTTGAGAGATTATAGTCTTCACTGAGCCTTCATCCTCATTATCATATGGCATCAAGTCAATTCTGACTTCTGTTGACCTTTTCAGGGTTTTTCAGGTAGAGAATACTCAGAAGTGGTTTCCCATTCCCTTCTTCTGGGGTCGCCCTGGGACTGGCTCTGCTCACAGTAGGGGAATTGATCTCCAGCGTTTGGCTCTGCAGCCAAATACCTAACTCACTGAGGTATCCAGCTATGCGGTTCACTAATTCATATGAAGCCAGCCATTCAAACCTACCCTGACCTATACCTCACACGGCTGTGGTGATAAAAAGGATGAGGAAGAGGACCATATATGCCATCTTGATTTCACTGGCACGAAGTGGCAGTGGTGGCAGCGGTGGGATAAAAGGGAACAAACAAATAAATGATCCCAGTCACCTCCAGGGGGAGAGATTTGACAAACACAGGACTCATTCCATGCCAAGGTTGTCTTGCAGCCTGCACCAGACCTGCAAAAGAGAACTAGAAGCCGCTACAAGTCTACTCCTGGTTTGCAAAAACTCTAGCTTTTCACTTTCACAAGGCACAAGGGGGTGCACAGCTGCTTTGAAAGAGAACCACACTTTCTGAAGGCTTGGCAGACACCCCCCCTCCAGTGAGGCAGGGCCCTTGGGAGGCACAAAAGTGGAAGGAAGGCCACATGTTGCTGTTTCTAGATTTAAATGGACCAGGCCACTGAGTGCCTGGAATTAAGAGCGCTGCTTCCAAGCAGAGCAGAGCCAAGCCCATCACAAAGATTTCCATAGGGCTGATACATGGAAAGAGAGGCGAGTGTCCATCCGTGTTCTTGTATGCCTGGCTGCCCTTTTGCACATTTGGCATAGAGGTCTAGAAAGAGCGTTGATAGATCAGCAGCATTCCAGTTCTTCAAATTTCAGGCCCAAGCCTTTGTGACATACACAGGTAGAACAGGGAACGGCTGTGGGCGTGTCTGAGTGGAACTGCTTCCGGCTGGTTTTGAAAATAACAGTAAAGAGACTCCTGGTAAACCTAGTTAACCAAGCAATATGGGTTTGGGGAAGGCTCACCTCCATGCCTTGTGGATTATCCCTTCCGTTCCCTGCAAGACTACCAATGTTCATGCATCCAGAAAGCTCATGAGTGGTAACATGGCCAGTGTCCGTCTCACCTTGCACTAGATGATAGGATGGGTCCTAATGCAAGCCCCCACTGCTTCTCTCTCCCATCCTTTCCTGGCTGCTTGGGGCCAACATTTTGTGAGAGCACCACATACACAAAAGACCTCTGGGCTCACAACTGGCTAGGAATAGGTAGGGTTGAGTGTCCAGACTTTAATATGGGGCTGAACAACTTTAATATATCTTGGGGGCAGGGGGTGTTATTGTTTTTTTACCCGGATCTGCCATGGGCCGTGCTAGTTCCAGAAATGTCTTTGCTGCCCTCCTGAGTCATCAACTGATATGGGGATGGAGGAATCAGAGGCAATGCTTAGATCTGAGCAGACATTGGTCAGGCTTGCTCTGTCATGGACATGGCTTCCTTGTTTGTTTGTTTCCTTCTGACTGGGGAGGAGCAAATGGAGGTGGGATAAACACTTTGGGTAACCAGGGTTTATGCCCTTCCAGCAGTAAATGCAAATGCCTTTTATTTTTCAATGCTGTTGGCCAAAGTCCTGGCTCCTCCAATTTAGACCCAACTGTGGAATTTCAGACAGCACAGTGTGAGAACCCGAAGGTCAATTTCTCAAGTTCAACACATGACTGGCTTTCTCTTTTGTTTAAAGTACAAAGGTCTAACAAGCAGCCGGACATGCTTAGAAAGGTGCAAATTTCCCTCCTCAAGCAAATACAGTCATGCCCCGCTTAACGATTACCCCATATAATGACAAATCTGCTTCACGACAATGTTTTTGCAATTGCAAAACGATGTTTTAATGGGGTTTTTTCGCTTTGCGATGATCAGTTCCCTGCTTCCGGAACCGATTCTTCACATTACAATGATCAAAACAGCTGATTGTCGGGTTTTCAAAATGGCCACCGGCTGCTCAAAATGGCTCCCTGCTGTTTTTAGGAGGCATTTTTCGCTTAACAGGCACCCAAAAATGGCCGCCGTATGGAGGATATTCGCTGGACAAGCAGGTATTCAGCCCATTGGAATGCATTGAATGGTTTTCAATGCATTTCAATGGGCTTTTTTATTTTGCTTGATGACGTTTTCACTCTACAGCTATTTTGCTGGAACGAATTAATGTCATCAAGCGAGGCACCACTGTAGATGAACACAGCTTCTAAAAGCTTGGGGAAGTTCCTTTTGAGCGACGCTTGACAATGACCATGCTAAGAGGATTCTGGGAGATGTAGTCCAATGGATTAATTTGTCCCAGCTCGTCATGTGAGCAAATCCCATCTTAGGGTTGCTCTGCAACCTATCTTTCCCAGTTCTCTACTGACCCTGGCTAACACTAATCCAGGCTTTGGGAGGGATACACATCACGCACATGTTTTCCCAAACACACAAGGGACGAAACCTTGAAAGGGGATGTGCACTGGCTTTCCACCCATCATGCTGTGCATATCGCTCTGCCACCTCAGATTCCTTACCCTGCTGTGTCAGGTGGTTATGACTATTAAACAGTTTTTGGTGCATTCCCTCAACTCCAAGGGGAGCACCTATGTAGAGCTCCCTAGTCAATACAACAAGGATAAGGATCTGAAGCCAGAGATGGGACCCATGTATGCAATCCCGCCCTCTCCCTAGTTTTAGCTCCCATTCATTTGGAAGAATCTGCAGTCATAACTTCTGTTCAGTTAGACAATTGCAGAAGTGTGCTTCCACAAGCGTTTGTTTGCTCCAGAAGGCTCCTCCTTGCCTGCCTTCTCTTGTGTTGCCAGCAGCCAGTTGTGTCATCTGTCACACAAGAAGTGACTGCTGGAACAGGGGGGGCACATGTACGATTGCCTATTTGCTCCGCATAAGATAGCTGCCAAGATCTATAATCAGGTAACATCTAAATAATACTGTACATCTCTAATACACTGCAAGTAGTGCTGTTGCTTCTGACAACAACAATAGCAATAATAACAACAGACTTCTAATTTATAGGCTTGTCCTGTGGGTCCACCTCCTTCACCAGCAATGCTGAGAAACAGGTTATACTATATGTTCATATTAATAGTTATCATCATAATAAAATAATATACCTGTCTTTAAACATGTAGAACTGCTGCCATCATGCTGGTTCTCAGAATCTAAACTATGATTAGGATGCTCAGGAAATAGTCTTGGAAAAAGTCATCACAAGCTACCCAAGAAGGCAAAAGAAAATCATCTGCTCATTTACATGCACCAGGAGCCAAACACTGAGTTCAATACAAGGTGCACCTAATTCACACTTTATACTTTTCAAAACAGTTCTTACAAAACTGGGGATAAAATAATTGCAGCCATGTATTTTCCCCCCACACCTTTTTTCTCTTTCTTTACATTTCTTTGTCATCGTAGGATAAACACAGGTTTGAGGACACTGCTTGCCCACCTCTATTCCAGACTGAAAACGACACAAGTGTTTACCCTCCAGGACATGAAGTGTGTTCTTGCTAAATTATAGTTACAAAGTGATGCAGTTACACTTTGGTTATTAGAAAAAGGAACTAATTACAAGTGATCAGTTATTTTCAGCTAGTTACTGCCAGGTTTTGAGAAAGGGCCCAATATATGAGGTCTCTGCAGCCTCTTTCCTATCTCAGTAAAGTAGAGATGGAGCAGAGTGATGTGGTATTCAGGAAGTGGATGAATAAAGGTAAAAGATAAACATGGCAAAGACCTGGAGATCCCGCAGAAGGCAGAAGCTTGAACTGGCAATACGACCGGCTTATCAGCTGTTGAGAAACAGGATCTCAGAATACAATCAATTTGCATATCATGAAAGAAGGCAAAAGAGGGCACTGGTTTGCATAATATGGCATATACTAATTTATATGTACAAATGCATAACCAGAAATTATGCTTATCGTTCAAATAGAATTGCAATAGACGTCACTTGAGTAAGGAAGGCAGGTGGTGAATGAGTGACTTGTGTTCCTGCTGGGTCTCCTTCCCAGGGGCCGCTCAACATGGCTGGACAACTTAAAGGTCCCTGAGCATCTATCAGTGCCTTTTATTTGAATTCCACTCGGACTGCACAGCCCCTCAAGGAGAAGGTAAAGGTTCCCTTTGACAATTTGTCCAGTTGTGTCCGACTCTAAGGGGCAGTGCTCATCTCTGTTTCCAACCCATAGAGCCAGCATTTGTCTGAAGACAATCTTCCGTGGTCATGTGGCCAGTGTGACCTAGACACGGAACACTGTTACCTTCCCCCCATGGTGGTACCTATGTATCTACTCCCCATTTTGAATGCTTTCAAACCGCTAGGTTGGCGGGAGCTGGACAAGCGACGGGGGTGTGTGTGTCACTCCGTTGCATGGATTCAATCTTACGACTGCAGGTCTTCTGACCTTGCAGCACAGAGGCTTCTGTGGTTTAACCCGCAGCGCCACCACGTCTCCCCTCAAGGAGAAGACAACCTCAAAAGGAGGTTGTCCTTTGGTAGTCCTTCAGATGAAGGGCTGTCTGGTGTATAAGAGGACAGGTGGCCACCGTATCACACCCTATACCCAGCAAACATGCTGTGTAGCTCTAATCACCACCAGAAGAAAGCTGCAAGCCAGAAACGAACCAGCAAGAGTCTCCACCTCCTTTGAATGCCATACCGTACCCTTTCCCCACCGGGGATCATGGTGATTAACACGATCCATCCTCTGTGGGGGTCTTAGCCATCTTTCCTCCCACCCCTCCTTCTGGCTTCCTTTCTCTCTCTCTCTTCCAGCTCCCCTTGACTAATCCTTAATGTATTCATTGCCTAATTTTCATACATGCTGATAGAATAGCGATTTATTCCACAAGTGCTCAGCCAGCCGACCCCCCCCATCCCACCCCCTCGCCGCCAGACTAAATGTAAAATCTTTATTCCTACCCATGTCTAAATCATTGTTTTCTGGCGGCGCAGATCATGTGGCACACATTATTAATAGCTCTGGTCTCTCCACCACTTGACACAGCGCTCTCCCTGTCATTCTGCTCTCTGGCTCGTATGATTCTTGCACTGGTGAAGTGCCAGGCCCAGGCCTACGCCATCAGTCACTGTCACCCACCAACCAGTGATGAATAGCTTAGCTGTCGCCTTGGCGAGGCCCCGGGTCTGATTCACATACGCCTGACTTTTACCAACTTCAGCACACCAGCTGAGGCCTATCCCAGCTGAGGGAGGCCGCAGTGACCTGGAAAAAGACCACCACTGCCTTCCCTCCTCTCTCGTAGACACATCCCGGATTATAGTTAAAACCGAAGCGAATCCTAATGCGGTCATGTCACTAATTATGCATTTAATTCAGTTATAAGGAGCTAATGTCTCCCGCAGTGACAGCTTTTACTGCTAAAAGGCAATTCATTCCTGAAACGGAGAAATCAAATTACACAAAATGGGTTCGTCCAAATCCTTTCAAAGAATAATCTTATTTGTAGACATTAACATCCCAGATGCTGCTGCTGTTTGTCCATTATGACAGTGTTTGTCCTGAATAATGTATAAATAGCTCTTTCTGGACAGTTGCATGTCACTAAATCAATACAATTTGCTGCCTTCTGTTACATTAAGTCAGTCTGGGCAAGCTAGAGAAAATTAACCTTTTGTTTCCCACTCAAAAGGCCCCTTGGAATTAGAAATGAGAAAGACAGTGTGGGGAATGGGGCTTCTTCTTCGGATTCTTCTTTTTTTCTCTCTCTCCCTCCTCAAAGCCACAAAATATGCAGCTGATGATCAATGGTGACAGAAATTTCACCGGAAACAGTGGTGAAAGGCTAGCAGGGAAAAGAGGTGAAAAGCAAGGGAAGCTCGCTCAGTTTGATTCTGACTCAAAACGTCTGGAATCTTTTCAGCCAAAGTGGCTTCTAATTACTGCACATTCTCCCCAGAAGAACCTTGTTTCTTATTTGATTGTTTGTGCATCTTGTAGCCGCACAGGGAGGTCGAGAGAATGCCGCAGATTTGGAGTAAAAATCAGATGTACTCTGATTCCAGTCAAGAAAGCACTTTACCCTTGGTGCTCGATTAATACATCACGTGCGTACAAGAATATACATCTCCCCACATCATTTTGGAAAAAAAGAGAAAGTCCTACATTTGGTTGCCATTGACAAATATTGTTGTAAATATTCTGTTAACTCCTGCAATACTTTGTTTCACTAAATTGCCATGAGATATAATTTATTTCTTGAGTAGTTCGTTATTGTATTTTTAAAAATTTCTTTCTGTTTCTACTCATTTGCTTCCGGACTACTGAACAATTTCTCAGCCACATAGTAGGACTGCACTATCTGGAGGTGATCTCCATATAATGTATACTGTTTGGTTCCTTCTAGTGGCTAGTTGTGGTAATACACCTTGGAAACATGTTTTTCTGGGGGTTTAAATTTAATATTTTCAGGATAAGTGAAACAGAAGATACTGATCCCATGGGTACAATGGTCCCACTGTTCCTGATTACAATGAAAGCTAATCTTCAGCATTATCAAACTTGCAGGTCAACTGTGGAAGCATTCTCATAGCAGCTTCTCTCACAAAAAAGAAGGCACAGATTTGCACATCATTTTTTTTTACATATGTTAATGTACACATACATGTACAAGGAATAATGGCTATAGTTTCAGCAGAAATATACCACAACGTATTGTACTAAGGAAGACCATGACCTTTATTCTCTTGCTAATTCCTGGAGGACATCTGAAAAATGTATGTGTCTGAGGAGTGAGATGGTTACCCATGAAAGCTCACCAACAAATACATGTGCTAGTTTTACAGGTTCCACAGTACGTCTGTTTTTGGTATTAGTTTTGTCTCCGTTGTCACTTTTTATGGCTCTTATACTACAGCTGGAATAGGCGGCCCTTCAAAGAGCAGGCACCTTCAAATTGAGGTCTGTTCTCTGTAAAGGAGAACAATTGGTCGGTCTAAGATTCAGGAATGTTCTGAATGTGAGCACTACCTCGACGAGCATAATGCCAGTTCAGAGGATATGGCGCTAAACATTTCATCCAAACCTTTGCTGACTTTTATTGGTTATTTGAGAGTGCATTGATGCTCCCCCTGCTAGTAGGAGTCTGTAACTGTGGGGAGTGGCATTTTCAGGTTATGGAAGGAGATACAAAATACTCCATTCTCTGTCTTATTACTCCAAAATGCATGATGGGCCCAAGTGTATGAGCATCTCTCTTTCTCTCTCCACTGCCCTCTCTTTTCTCCCAGCTTTTTAGCCTGACCAGTTTTGCACAAGTTCAAGTCAACATATATACAATGCCCTTCATGCTGAGCCAGTGAGCCCTGGTGCCAGCTGGGAATGATTGAAGATAGGCTCCCAAGTCTTAAAGCACCTTTAAGAGCCAGGATGGACATGGATCTGATCAGGAGGTAGTGGGCTTAGAGCGTGCCTTATCCTCATTATCAGGTACCACAGGCAGCAATTTGATCCAGTATAACCAGACAAGATGGTGGATTGGACATCTCAATATTACTTATCACATTAACATAGTCAAGGCCCTGTGGATGTCCTCCATCTTTGTGTGAAAATGGGTTGTGAACTGTGAGGACTGTGCTAAAGGCCCTGGTGAGATTGGGAAATGCCCTATAGAGCTCAGCCTGTTGATAGCTGTGTCACCAATCCACCTTATATTATACAATTGGTGACCTGGGTGTCATTGAGTACATGGAGAGCTTTTTTTAAACCGTAGCCTGATTAACATCTCAGGGGACTTTTCTCCAAATGATCTCTAGCCATCTCCCAGCTTATTTCATGGCTCCTTTGAAAACCAGGGAGAAGGGTGAGCCCTAACGCGGAGAAAGTGTTTTAAGTGGAGTAGAGTCAACTGCCCAAGTCACTACCGAATACCATTCTGCAACCTGGGCCAGCCAGCTCATCTGGAAACCCACCCATGGCATCTGGGAATCTGATAGATCCAATAGTTTCCGTGGGTGGACCATCTTAATCAGTCCTACCTCCCTCGCAAGGGGGGATGGGTGTGTGTGGGAGTTGGCATTTCAGCAAGTGATGATCTGACCATAACAGGGTAAGTAAAGAGAATCTCCTATAAACCATGCATACTGTATATACTGTAAAACACACACCTGTAGTTTCTAACGTAAAGTGTGCTTTGATTTACAAAAAAAAAAAAAAAAAAAACCCAGATATTTTGGCCTGGATCATGAAATCACTGAAATTCTCGTCCGTTCTTTCTAGCTTATGGGCATTCGAACTGAGATAAATATGGATGTTCCTCAATAGACTAAAGCAAAGCAAAGCAAAGTGTGCTGCTTATATACCGCCCCATAGCACTTCAAGCACTCTCTGGACAAGTTAATTATGCAGGCTACACATTGCCCCCCCCACCAGCCATCTGGTACTCATTTTACCGACCTTGGAAGGATGGAAGGCTGAGTCAACCTTGAGCCGGCTACCTGGGATTGAACCCCAGGTCGTGAGCACAGTTTTAGCTGCAGGACAGCAGTTTAACCACTGCACCACGAGGCTCTATACTGATATCCCTATACTAGAGATATCAATCTCCCCTAATTTTGTTCTTGTAGAGCAGAATGAAACTTCGATTGTTTTATAGTTTTAGTCGTTGGGAGCTGTAGCGTTCAGCCCTGCCCTCACCTGTCCGTCACAGCTGAGCAGTGGAAAAAGAGCCAATGAGGGAACGGAAGGTGTTGCTAAAGGGGGAGGGGCTGGGATATAAAGGTGTGTATGGAGTATGTGAGGGGAGATTCGTGAGTCTGTGGGCCTGTGAGCCAGAAAGTCAGTGAGAGTAGGGTTCTGTGTGTCAGTGAGTTTAGTGAATGAGAGAGATTGATTAGCATCTTGTGATTTACCTATTATATAGTATTGATCAAATAAACAAGTTTAAGTTTTAAAGCAACACAAGTCTCACTGAATAATTAGTATTGTAACTGAACTAATGGTGGCAGCAACTGAGTAGAAGAGTGAGCACCTCCTGGAGGCCTGAGATAATAGAGGCTTCAGTGTGCTCGCAACAGGAGCCTCTTGGGGTCCCCTATGGGCAGGAAGGTGGCAAATAAAATAAAGAAATAATGAAATTTCAAAAGTTTTCTACTCATTAGGCAACAATCCAGGGGTTTCCCTACATTGGAGGATTGCTTTGGTAAAAATAACAACAACAAACTTTTGGAAGGAGGTTTTGCAGAAAAGATTTGAATTTTCTGCAGAAAACTTTGCATTTTGTACAAAATATGAGGGTTTTTAAAAAACGTAAAATATACTTTTAAAATTTATTTTTATTATTATTATTATTATTATTATTATTATTATTATTATTATTATTATTATTATTAGTAGTAGTAGTAGTAGTAGTAGTAGTAGTAGTAGTAGTAGTAGTAGTAGTAGTAGTAATGGTACTGCCGGTGAAAACCTGCTTCTCTATTTACTCTCTTGCAGTAGCAAAAGAGAATTCTCATAAAGCTTGACCTTTTTTTGAAGGTGTACCGTGCTGTTTTGAGACTTATTTCTTTTGTCTGAGAAAATTTTTGAATGTGTGTTGCACCCTTCCTAGTGAGCCCTTTCCCATTCAGTTTTACCACAAGAAAGTAGAGACTGTTTCTGATCTGGTCTGAAAGTTTTGTGCTTTGCCTTAAAGTTTCATTGTATTAGCATATTTCGAAAGAAAAACACATCCAGACTCTAGGACAGTCCAAACCTACATTTTCTCCTGTCATAACTGCACTACAGGACTCCTGGGTAAGCCTTTATTTATACTTTCAAGGAGGCTGACTGATGGCAGCCACTTTGCTTAATTGAATCTCCTGTGGTGTCGTCTAAGAAAGGAAGGCCTCAAGATTTCACTGGGCAAGACAATGAGGTACAAGCAAAGCAGTTTGACCTACTGATTTCACCAGCCTTCTGCTAGTGTTTTTTTTTTCCTTCCACTTTACATGAGTCAAGAAGTGGGATAATATATTGTAGCATTCCAGCTGGGAAGAAACTTAGTGCTAAGGGTTGTTTTGCAAATCAGATGGAAGCCAGAGTTTAAAAGGCTTATTTTGTTTAAAATCCTAAATCTACACTCTTTGATTTCCAAACATTCCAAAAACATTTATGTGTTTCAGATCCACAGTTGGGTGATTGATTGGATTGATCTGGAACCTGGAGAATAAAACACATCCTAAGGCAGTTGATCAAATGTGTTATTTATCACACATGACCCAATGCATATGTTCAATTCATTTATTGGAAAGAAAGGATGGAGTTCTGAGGGAAGGATATAGAAGAAGGCAACAAAAATGCATTCGATTCAACAGTGTTAGCATTACCTATCAAAATCCCACAAAAGAGGCAAAAGGCAGTCAGCTGATTTTTAAAATACAGCTCATTGTATTTTTCATCCTAATGCTTTAGGTCTTGCATTAAGCCTGACATTGCTTAACCACTGATTTAAGGTGACCTGCTGGAGAATTCACCCTCAAAATTAATTTCAGCTCTGAGGATAAAATTTAGCTCACCACACAGTTTTATGATTTAGTTTGTATGTGGAGGGTACAATAACATGGCTCAGAAGATGCAGACATCAGAGGCTTCTCAAAGCTTTTTCTTTAGCAACCAAATCTCTCTCCTCTCTCTCTCTCTCTCTCTCTCTCTCTCTCTCTCTCTCTCTCTGTGTGTGTGTGTGTGTGAGAGAGAGAGAGAGAGAGAGAGAGAGAGATCTGTGTGCAAATTAGGTAAATTGTGTTTATGTGCCTATGAGTATGGGAGAGTTGTTTTTCAATTCTGAGAAGCAGCAAACAAATTCAAGCAGATTTATAGACTGTCTGAGTGGTGCAGAAGATGCTGTACTTGTTACAGCCAAATTCAAAAATTTCTGCATGCTGTAGAAACAAACATTTCATTAAAAAACTGAACCGTATTTTGCTCTCTTACACCATTATCCACAATCCTATATATGTCCACTCATAATTAAATCCCATTGAGTCTCATGGGATGCCCTATTCCAGTGGTCCCCAACCTTGGGCCTCCAGATGTTCTTGGACCTCAACTCCCAGAAATCCTGGCCAGCAGAGATGGTGGTGAAGGCTTCTGGGAGTTGTAGGCCAAGACCATGTGGAGGCCCAAGGTTGGGGACCACTGCCCTATTCAGTCAATTGATGGGCAGTAGACTAGCCCCACAGTCCCCATTGTCATTTTCAACACAAAAAGGCAACAGCCCAAAGAGAAGATTGTAGCCTCTCCATGTGAGCAGAACCCCAGTTTGTGCAACATAATTTTTCTGTTCATTTCTGGCAAAGTTGTGGTCCTCTAATCTGAACTTGAATGGCAATTTAGCATCAACCCAAGTGTTGAACATTTGCCTCCTCTAAGTCAAGCTTAACTGAGCTGGATTCTTAAGCTCTTTAACTGTTAACAAAACTGTTAACCATTTTCTATTCATTTTTCCATCTCTAGGATATAGACACATATAGATAACTGCAGATACAGCTTGGGTTTGGACACTCTGATCTCTATGTCATGGTGGATTATGCAAAAGAATTGGAGACTCATTTC
The DNA here is from genome assembly GCF_051106095.1 of Pogona vitticeps. NCBI lineage: Eukaryota > Metazoa > Chordata > Lepidosauria > Squamata > Agamidae > Pogona > Pogona vitticeps. The sequence continues at coordinate 12,720,140 of NC_135787.1, read as the reverse complement.
AGTGGCTGACCACATGGAGCATTCCACCGCATGGAGAGACAACAAAGCCCTTCGTTTACCACGGACTAGTGTTGAGCTGAAGTTGATTTAACCAGCACTTGACCTGCACAATCTTTGAGGGGAAACATCAGGAATTAAATTAAAGGCGCCACTGGAAGCCCTATTTGCAATCGTTCTGTTGCACTGCTTTGAACTGGGACAAACATTCCAGATGAAATTTAACAAGAGTGCAACAGTAACTGCCAGCTACCCTGTGGGTGACTGGTGGAAAACATGCATGGTGGAATTAGTTGGCTAAAATCTTGTTGCTTTTGGGCTGGGGTGTGTGTGTGTGTGTGTGTGTGCGTGCGTGCGTGTGTGTGTGTGTGTGTGTGTGTGTGTGTGTGCGTGTGTGTGTGTGTGTGTGTGAGAGAGAGAGAGAGAGAGAGAGAGAGCATATTCAGTGGCTGGAAGATTTACCAGCCTCCCACTGTAAGTTCCTAGAAGCGCAAAATTATACTAGTCAGAATCTTGCACCCAGCATGGATTATGGCAACTTTTTGAAGTTCTGGTCTGACCTCAGATGAAATAGCTCTATATGTTCCTATTTTCTATGGAACATACTATCAAGAGTTATGAAAATAACACTAGCATCCTAGCATCTCCCAAGCTTTATGATAGATGCGAAGGAAAGAGGTGAAACCATTATTAAAATTTTTGAAGTCTAAGCCTGAAACTACATCACATACTGTATCTGGTTTGAAATATTGAGGCATAATTAATTCTCTCCTCCTGATCAAATGTACAGTACTTACAAATTTATTCTGAAAATCTGCATATGATATGTGTCATGGAAACTTGAGCAATTTTTTCAGAACACTTATTCTGGCATATTGTACATGTGTTAATTCCTTTTTAAAAACATAAAAAAAGAAGAAGCACAGACCACACACACATTCTGGAGCTATACATGTCCAAGTGAGACCCAGACCTAGCCATCATGCTTGCTATGTGTTGGCTAAGCTGACCTGTCCTTCTGCCTTCAATTGCCAGGCTCCTAGCTGCTTTCTTCCTTTTGCTCTGGCAGAGAGGTTAACAGTATACCGAGAGAGCTACATTCCACAAAGTTGGTAGATTTCTCTCTCCCCATCTGTATGAAATGTTTGCCCCAAAAGCAAGTCATGATGTGATTTCTCTGGATCTTCTATGGACCTTTACAACTTGTACCCTGTTTTCCTGAAAATAAGACCTAACCTGAAAATAAGCCCTAGCGTGAGTTTTCAGGATGCTCGTAATATAAGCCCTACCCCAAGAATAAGCCCTAGTTAAGTAAAACCCTGCCCCACCGTTGTGCAGCAACTAGAAGAAGATGGCATGACTGTATTTGAACAAATGTAGATGGTTGTAGATGAAAATAATTAACCATCCCCTGAAAATAAGCCCTAATACATTTTTTGGAGCAAAAATTAATGTAAGACCCTGTCATTTGGGGGGAAACACGGTAGAATCTGGAGATCATATCCGTCAAGCTAAATTTACCATCCTTACTTTGGAAGAAAAGAAGAAAAGTGTTTCAGTGACCAGAGAAACGGAACTAACTTGTCTTTGAATTTCCTTTCAAGTGTCCATAGAATAGATGTGCTCTCCAAAGCTTGAAAATGTTCCTTTTCTCAACTACAAGACCATCATCCCACAGTCAGCATGGTCTTGGCAGGGGAATTCTGGGAATAATAATCCAACACACATACCTGAACTTTTCCAAGCTACAGAAAAGACTATCTGCTGTGCCCAGATGGCATATGATCCAACAGTTCCATTCTGGAACTGGGGCAGACTGGCTGTTGTGTTCTACGCCCTGCCCAAAGAGGCAGAACCAGATTGGTCATGGAGCTATGATCCCTCCATCTACAGCCATATGTGCTTGGTCCTGGCTGGTTCTTGTGGGCTCTTTTACTAAGTTTGCACACACGGCACAGCTTATCCCGATCTCCTCTCTTGACTCCGGGCTGTTTTGTTGTGCCAGCATAATACTAGCATAATATGCATACGAACATTGGCTCACTGAACCAGTGAGCCCTAGTGGCACCTTGGAACAGGCTAAGATAGCTATCCCAAGTTTAAAGCCAGCTCACAAATCAGAATCCAACTTTCTTATCCCTCAGCAATTTCCCCCCTCAGACTGTCTTCTCACAAGGAGACCTGGGGGAATCACAGTGATTGCCTGAGCCTTTATCTAACATCCGGACACCTGACCACCCTAGTAGATAAGCTACAGCCAAATAAATAAATGTGGAAAATAAATATTGAAAGTAGACGCGTGCATTAGTTTTTATTAGGACTCTATATCTCAGAATTCTCCATTCTGGGAGTTTTGAGATCATACAGGCCAGTTCACTGTAGGAAAAGGAAGCTGTCCCCCCCCCCCCCCGCTTCCCATGATTTCTGGGAATTCCTAGGAAGCAGTAGGAGCACTTTTCTCTTTCAACAGGAAGGGTAGCCCCAAGCAAAGCCTATCTTGAGTCCTTCCAGCCCAGCCTTCCTCCACCTGCAGGCGAAATGCCTAGAATGGACCCTAATCTCCAATTCCTATAGCAATCACATATTTGATGCAACTAGGCTTGCTGGCTGGATAGCTCAGTGGTTTAGGCATCTGGCTGCAGAACCGGATGTTTGGAAGTTCGATTCCCACTGCACCTCCTGGGAGAAAAGCCAGCCTGTGTGGCCTTAGGCAAGCTGCACAGTCCCAGGGTGTCCCCAGAAGAAGGGCCTGGGAAACCACTTGTATTGTCTACCTAGAAAACCCTGGAACAGGTAATCATAAATCAGAATTTACTGGATGGCATGCTATGAGGATGAAGAAGAAAAAACAAGAAGAGGAGGAGGAGGAGGAGTCCAGCCTGGGACAAGATACATTATCTCAGTCCGACCCATCTTGCCTGTTATGAGCAGAGAAAAAGAGGGGAGAAAAACACAATCTTGTACCCCTCCTTTCTAAAAAACGTTAATAGATAAATATAACTAATAAACAGATAAGTTATCACTTAAATGAACCTGAGATGTGAAAGCACATGAATGCAACTTGATAAAGACATGTAGATCATTTAAATCAACAGCAAAGAGGGGAGCAGGAGAAAACAATTCAGCTTTAAATTGCTAGAGCTTCAAGGGTAGATAAGCTTCAGTGCATACTGGAGAGACGGTGTCTTTAAGCAGGTTGACGTGGTCAGGCAGAAGACTCAACTCAGCAACCACGACTTGCCACCCCTCCATCACTGTCAATAAGCAAGATGGAAGGTCCTTACATCATTTCATTTACTATTTCAATGATTACATAGCTCATTGCCTTCCCATTGTTTCAGTGATGGATTTAATTAACTCCCAATTAATCACAAGGGGCGATATTTAATGCTCAGCCCGGCTCTGAGCATGGTGTCACAGACCAAAGAATATATTTTGAAGGCTTCAGTAATCAGGAGGTCATGGAAGATAGATGCTCTCCACTGGAAGACAGCGGAAGAAGATAAATTTGTCTTGTCCATCCCGCTCTGACTAACTGTTTTAGGATAATTGTTTTGCATCCAGATTATAACTTTGCAAAAAAAAGCCAACCATGCACCTGCAGCAAGACAAAGAGACAAAAGGTGATAAATAGGTCTCTGTTCAAAGAGACTTCACCTGCTGATGATTCTTATCAGAAGTCAGCTGTGATGAACTGATAGAGGTATTTTGTTTGTGCTTTGCAGTTGCTTAAGGTCTCAGTTTGTGGGCATAATAAAGTATCTTTTATAGAAATCACAGAATCAAGGGATAAAAGTAAATACTAAGTAGAATTACCATCATATTATCACGATTACAAGCGCAACAGAGATTAGAGCAGGGCTTCTGCCAAACGTCTCTGAATCCTACGTCTTCCGAGCACAAGTAATGTAAGGAATGTCAACATTCAAAGCGTGACTAGAGATGGAAAGGAGGACAGAGTGCTGTGACATGAATAAAGGGGTGGAGAGTTTGCAGGTCCTTAAAATGTTTTCAGGTCCTTAAAATGTTGTGTGGGACGTGGCGGCGCTGTGGGTTAAACCTCAGAAGCCTCTGTGCTGCAAGATTGGAAGACCAGCAGTCATAAGATCGAATCCACGCGATGGAGTGAGCTCCCATCACTTGTCCCAGCTCCTGCCAACCTAGAAATTCAAAAGCATTTAAAAAACGGGAGTAGATAAATAGGTACTACCATGGTGGGAAAGTAACGGCGTTCCATGTCTAGTCACGCTGGTCACGTGACCACGGAAACTGTCGATGGACAAACGCTGGCTCTACGTCTTGGAAATGGGGATGAGCATCATGCCCTAGAGTCAGACACGACTCAAGGGGAACCTTTAACTTTACCTAAAATGTTGCTGAATCCCAGCTTTCATCAGTCCCATCATTTCAGCCAATACTCCAGCATCATAGGAACTGTAGTTCACCAACATCTGTAGAAAATTGTATAGAATACTTTGGCTGACACCATCGCCTGCAAGGGGCATATTTTGTTGGTGATATTTTCAGATATGCTAACGGGGGGAGGCTCAGCAGTTTGGTCCAGCAGCTATTTAGAGATACGTATAAATCCCTTAATCCAGTGGTCCCCAACCTTGGGTAATCCAGGTGTATTTGGACTGCAGTTCCCAGAAGCCTTCACCACCAACTATGCTGGACAAGGTTCCTGGTAGCTGCAGTCCAAGAACTCTTGGGTTACCCAAGGTTGGGGATCACTGCCTTAATCCAATGACCGGCTGGAGGTGATGGGATTTATAGTTCAACGTATCTGGAAAGCACCAGAATTGGGAAGACTTGAAGTGTGATTAATTAACAACTCATTCATACATGTATTTCTACTGTTCAGATGCATTTCCCCCCCCCCCAATACCTATCCCTGGCAACATGTATACTGTTCACTTACTGTTCCAATATCATGGATTATTTAAAGAAACAATGGCAGAAAACTCAAAGAATCCACATCAAAATTGCCTCTTAAAAATGCTTTAAAATGCACTTTAAAAATACAGTAACTTTCAAAAATATCTGGAGTACGTTCCTTCTGATACTAACACAGCTACTCCTGTTGTCGCTTGTAATGTTATTTTCTAACGTAACTCCATCATGACCACATGATCTTCCTCTACCCTGAAGAGAGACATTAGACAGACCAAAGAATGAAATGTGAGAAGGGCAAACACTCGGAACTGTCACAGAAAGAAGCTTCCTATGAGTATTGACCTTGGTTTTTTTTTTCAGCAAAGGTCTAACATATTCTAGAAGCCCACGGGGGTTGCAAAAACTATAACTATGCAATATGGCATCTTGGTAGGCATAAATCAGTGTGCACATATAAGCAGGCCTGATCAAAAACAAAACAACCCAAAAAGGCTTCTAATGAAGTCAGGAGATAATGCCTCTTTCCTTGTCTCTAATATGTGAGTGCAAAGTAATTATCTTTCCAGTGACTTTAAATCTCTCTCTATGGTATATTTTTTCCCTGCCTGTCCAACATGTCTTTACAACTCCTTCATCTGGCACACAGCTGGCATGCCTCACGGCAGTTTCCTCTAAAGGGTGATTTAAAGTTGCTTTCCATCAATATTAAAACTAATGAACAAGAAGGATTGCACCGTAACAAGAAACATCTTGACATGTTGTAACTGTAAGGAACAGAACGTGGTCAGCTGTGCCTGGGACCGGCCACCTTGACTTAGGACTTCCACACAGCCAATCATTGACAACCTCAGAGCCCCAGGAACCTTGTTAACTTGTCGCCTCCTTACCCGGGTGCCTTCTTTCAGAAGTACATTCTGCTCTCCTCGTAATGCTTTCCCTTCTAATGCTTCCTTCATCAACACTAGCAATGCTGAAATGATGTTCAGAGAGCCCTAGGGTTCCTCAAAGCTTAGCTGAGGTTTCTCAAGAAGGAAATTCAAAATGGCTGTCTGAAAGACTGTCTGTGCACTTCTGGTGGTCTTTCCACACCATCTGTAATCCACAATGGAGCACTGTGAGTGTTCTAACACACCGCTTCTCAATCAGTATCTACTGGTGGGACAGGGAAGTACCGTATTTTTCCGTGTATAAGACTATACTTTTCTCTAAAAGCTTTAGACTAAAAATGGAGGGTCGTCTTACACACGGAAGTAAGCTGAGGAAAGAACAAAAATAATTGGGGGGGGAAAGCAGGGATCAAAGTGATCCTGCAGGGCTTTGATCCCTGCTTTCCCCTCCACTTGCTAAGTTCCACTTAGATTTCTTAATTTTGGGTTAGAAAAGTGGGGGGGGGAGCGTCTTATACATGGAGGTGTCTTATACATGGAAAATATGGTAATCTAGGCAGGATGCAAGCTTTCCATAAGATGAAGTTATGGAATTATTATTGGAACAGCATCTATTGATTAGTAGCCAAGAGGATCAAACTGCTTGTGAATAAGCCCCAAAATGGACATTAGAGCTAGCCTGTAATTTGAGATAAACATATGTTGCAGAGGGATGATTCAGACAGTCTCTTCCATGTTTGTGAAATCAGACTTCAAAGGAATCCCATGCTTCAGCCATGAAGACCAATGATCAAACACAGCAAATTAATTTACGTATTCCCAGAGGTGAGACAAACTCATGCTGTAACACTCGGATGCTTTCATTAGTTAAGGATTTTCCTCTTCTAGGTCCAGTCCATCTCTAATGGCTGTTTCTAGTGTAACAGTGAAAAAGGTGTTGCTGTTGAATAGTGGTAGTGCTTTCTGAAAGCACTACATTTATCTGGAATATATGCACTTGGGAACATTAATAACAGATTGTAAAGCCATCCAAACCAGATGAATATTTTGTACCCCTCCAAGGAACAAGAGCCCAAACCTGGTTTGTTTCTGAAAACAGATGAGAAGGCCTCTTCTCTGATTAACTATCTCTTTCTTTGACCAGGGGGCCAGAACAGTGTGCAAGGATAAATCCAGGTCATGCTCTTTGAAGTCAGATCAATAACTCAATCAGAAGCAGGTAAGGCCCAAGTTTGACTCACATGTTGTCAGTCATGGAGTTTTTAGATCAAGCAGGTGTGATCAAATCCAGTCAATCTAAGAATGACAGGGAAGATGTGGTAAAGAGACATTGATCGCCAATCTCATTAAAGTCAAAGCAATTCTTGCTAACACCTCAGAAAGCCCCCAAAGCAGACATGGAGCATGGAAATAATCAGGAATGGAAGACAAGACAGCTATCTGACATGTTTCTCTACAAAGAAATAAGTATGTGGGCATTCCATCTTTACTGTTGACAGCATCAAGCCCACGAGGTATCCAGCTTTCCCTTCAAAGGCTCTCAAGTCCTTTGAGATTTCCTCCTACGGGCCTCACAATGATCTTGTAAGGTAGGCTTCGCTAAAAGATTGTGACTTGGCTTAGAACAGCCAGTGAGTTTCATGGGCAAGTGAATTTAGGATTTACAGTTCCATGTCCAACACTTTAGGGTGCAAATCTCAGGAGCCAAGTTGGGCCGACACAATGCCTGCTGAAGCTGCACAGAATCCAACCCCTTCCATGCCTGAAGATGTTGGAAATGAGTTGGGGCTGACTTGATATTGGCTGGCATCATGGCTGTGAGACGAGGCTGAGGTTTGAATTTGGTGTAACTCAGTTCTACCCCAGTCTTCCATTTCTCCCCTTGGCTCTTCTACCAGTTGTTCTGCTAACTGATCTTAGATCCAGTTATGCCGGCAGACATGAACTCAGCCATTACAAGATCATGATGCCCATTCCAAGTGGTATATCTTTGGGTTTTGGTTTGTGCTGTTATACCACATTGGGTCTCAGCAGAACCATGAAACCAGTGCAACTTCTGTAAGTAGGGACTAACAGATCTCATCAATGGGCTGTATTTAGTTGATACTAGCCCATTATTTGAGGAAGTGGACTTGTCCAAGAACACTCGCATTAAAACACAGCAGTTAGTCTTTAAGGTGTCACAATGTGGGTGTCTCTTTATTCTTTACTTTTTTGTTTTTGCTTGATGTGCTAGCCTAGTATTAGCATTTTTTTTCATAAATCCCATTATTACATGACTGCTGAGTCATGTAACTGGTGTATAACAGCAAATACCTATGACAATTTCATAACTTGCAGGAATTCACACTGGAGGCATTACACTGTTGGGCATAACTAACAATATTCTAGGTATTTACGCATATTTTAAATCCATTGGCAGAAGCTGCCAGATGAGACATAGATAGATAAATAGATGGAGCGATCACAATATCCTTTAGATGGATTTTTTTTCCAGACGGCTTGGGGTGAGATCATGTGTTCATGAGAATATACACAGAAGAAAAAGCTAGCTCGTGATTATGGGGAAGGTAGTCAAGTGCACTAGCTTAAGAAGCAGTGATATGAAGAGTGCTTTCCATGACTATGTTTTTTTAAACATTTTACTCAACAAAAGGATGTCTCCGGGACCATCAGGAAGACTAAGAGATTTCATGGAGCAGAAGTTCTTTGCCCTTTTTCCTGTGTAAGACCACTTCTCGCTCTTTGTTCTTCTTCTCAGTTTCAGGCTTTTATACTCATTAGCTTCAAGTGGATGTGCTAATCAATGCAGGGGACTGTTCAGAATCAAGTGACCAGAATAAGACAAAAAGCAACAAAGTGATCCAGAAATCCTGCAGAAGATAACACTTCGGACGCAAGCCGTACAGGACTAGCAAACTTAGGGTGTGACTGGATGACCAAACTGGAGCAGGCTGGATTGAGCTAAATAGGGCCTCTTGAGGTTGCATAGAGGTACTATTTATTTATTTATTTATTTATTTATTTATTTATTTATTTATTTATTTATTTATTCATTCATTCATTCATTCATTCATTCATTCATTCATTCATTCATTTATTTATTTATTTATTTATTTATTTATTTATTTATACCCCATCTATCTAGTCATTTCAACCACTCTAGGCGGCTTACAACATAAAGGATAACAAGTTCAAGAAAAATTTATAACAATTAATTAATTAAATGATTCTGCAATTTTATTAAATTTAATTAAATTGCAATTGCAATTTTGGTGCAATCCTTGCATTCACATGCAAGGAGCAGGTGGATTGGGGCCAGGAAGTTATACTGCACTTCAAGCAACCTATTTACCCAATTCCTCCCTTTAAAGGGAAAGGGGGGTGGAAGATACAAAACGAAAACAAAGAGCCCCCTTATTGTCCCCTCCTAGCTCCTCCTCCAATTGTTCTAAGTAGCATAGTACAACAGTACTATCTTACAAGGGCTTTAAAAAAATATTTGCTTCTTCTCTCTCCTTTACCATGGGGGAGTGGTGAGAAGATTTCAGTTTCCCAAGAAGCAGCTTAAGCCCTCTCCTTTGGTTCAATCCCAGTGATCACACATGCGGGAACCAAACCAAAATGGAGTGATCCTAATTGTACCAAATGACAGTAGCTCTTGACAGGAAGCCATGGATATGCAAAGATCAGGGACGGGCTGACTTGTGATGGCTCATTTGTCATGTGGTAGCTTGAAACAGGAGTGAACCAGCCTGCCCCCAAACCAGACCAAACCACAGGACAAATCCCTCTGTAACTGCACCCCATCAGTCCTGCTCAGGAAGCAATAGGCAAGATTCATCTAGGTCCTGAGACAGCATCCTGCAGAGGTTGGATTATGCACAGGATTTCACGGAAAGACGCTCACGATATTCTGATGGCTGGGAAATCCCAGCTGTGGGAGGAAATAAGTTTGTGTAAATAGACCTCTGTTTATATTCTGCTCATATGTCCTTTTCTTTCTCCCTTTCTCTTTCTCCTCCTTGTACTGAGCCTACTGTTTCCTTCTTATTTCCAGGGGACTCCGGCTGTTTTCCCATTTGTATGTCATGCCATGACTGTAAGAGTCTTTCAGTGAGGGTGAGATGTATCCTGGACATCTATAGGCTTGGGACTGTCCAGGGTGCAAGAAGCCACAACTCCTGAGAAGGAACACCCAGGGCCAGTCTTTGACTCAAAGGACAACCAGGTCACGTCCACAAAAGCAGAAAAGAACAAAGACTCAGGCTAAGGATGAGGCCATTCAATGGAGTGAGAAATTCCAAAGGAGGTCTTTCCATGAATGGGGGCTTCCTCAGAAGTAAGTGTTCTCCCTGTAAACAAGCCCATTTGCACTCTACTGTGTGTTCTTAAGAATGCCTTTCCGGTGTTCTTCTATGTATATAAAGACTTACCTAATGATCAGAAAGCTTTACCAACTCAGAAATTTGACACCCTTTCCTCCCTTCAAGAAAACGTTTGCTGGAGGAGTGGGAAATTAATTTCCAGCATTTTCAGCGGCGTTCCCCAGAGTCTTTAAAAATCTCCGATTGAAATGGATGAATATGCGAGCGCCACTTATTCATGCCCTCCCATAAGCAGAGGGTAGGTGGGGGGAAACGCCTCTGAAATCTTTGTGGAAGTAATTGTAAAGGAAGTGATATGCATAACATTACTGGGACGGAGCAATAAGGCCCATAAATCAGTTCACAACCAATCCCACCGAATTAATTTTAACTCAGCAGGTTCAAATATGTGTATATTTTAAAAGAAACTGCAGTTAAAGATGGGCAACTACAGTCATAAAGAGGTGTTTTTCTCCTGTTCCAAGTGTGTCAGTTTCACAAGCAGAACCCAGATAGGTCAGAATTCAGCCGGAAAATTACAGTGATGTGAGTTAACATGCCAGCCAATGTATATATTTGCAGCTACCTGCCGAGTCATGTAACTGGTGTATAACAGCAAATACCTATGACAATTTTATTTATTTATTTATTTATTTATTTATTTATTTATTTATTTATTTATTTATTTATTTATTTATTTATTTATTTATTTATTTATTATTCATTCATTCATTTATTCATTTATTTCATTTATATCCCGCCTATCTGGTCGGGTCAGGACCACTCTAGGCGGCTATTCACACTGGAGGAATTACTCTGTTGGGCATAACTAACAATATTCTAGGTATTTACACATATTTTAAATCCTTTTTAAAAAAGTATTTAGCTCAGTGGTTCAGGTGTCTAGCTGTGGAGCCAGAGGCTGGGAGTTTGATTCCCTGCTGTGCCACCTGTGAGTAGAGCCAGCCTGTGTGGCCTTGGGCAAGCTGCACAGCCCCACAGCGCCCCTAGAGGAAGGGAAGGGTAAACCACTTCTGAGTACTGTAGTCTCTACTTAGAGCAGTGGTCCCCAACCTTGGCCCTCCAGATGTTCTTGGACTTCAACTCCCAGAAATCCTGTCCAGCAGAGGTGGTGGTGAAGGCTTCTGGGAGGTGTAGTCCAAGAACATCTGGAGGCCCAAGGTTGGGGACCACTGACTTAGAGAGCTCTGGAAAGGATTGGCATAGGACAGAATTAACTTGCCAGCACATGACTGTTATTAGGAACACCTAGCCTTAGCCTTATCTTTAAAGCCTGATACTGTCTGGGCTTGGAAGACCTAAAGGAGTGGCCATTCCAGAGCACTGAAATGCTCTTTTAAAAGAAATTCATCCTCATTGATGGCTATGTAAGAAACTTATAGCGACATTCACCATTTTTTGTTATTTGGGGGGGGAAAACCCTAGGGTTAAGAAGAGAATGGTGGATAGTTGAGGAATTGTACTTAAAAGACCTCTTCAGAAAGGTCTAGAAAGTAACTCAAAAACATATTACATCAAAAAGATGATGTTGCCCCTACTATGTATTTATGTTACATCTGACATGCAACATCATAGTACATGCGTGTGTGCTTTTATAAAAAAAGATAACACTATAGGGGATCATAGTGCTTTGAAACATGTTGCCTTCAAGGATCTTAGCCTTATAGTCTTTGATGCTTTTTAAGACTGTGCATAGAGATGAAATTTGAGAGTTTACAACTCATTGTGCAATTCTCTCACCCTTTGAAGACAATTGATGTTTAAATCTGAATCTATGGCCAGTGTCCTTCCGGGGCGTTCCATGTGCACAACTAATGGTGCCAAAGAAGATACAGTATACTATTTATAGAAGTTATACTAGTTCATAATTTGCAGCAATTCACACTGGACGAATTACACTGTTGGGCATAACTAACAATATTCTAGATGTTATTTTTTTGTGCTCAAAAGCATAATCACTTCCACAACATTAGACTTATTAAACTTCAGGTTAGTCACCATTTGGTAGTGGCAGTGGGCATCCACCCAGAGGCAGTGCCCAGAGGAGGCAGGGAAGCTGGGGTGCTGCTTCTGGGTGGGCGTCTGCCAGAGGAGGCAGGGCTGGGAACCACAAAGCACCTGTTTGTCCAAAGACAAAGGATGAACCGGCACAACCTGCCAAACCAGCAATTCAAGCCCATCTTAACAACAACAACAATAGTAACTGTTGTTGTTATTCAAAAACACCAAGCACAGTAAATCAAAATTATAAAAACATTGATACCATATAAAAGATACAAGTTTTAACCAGAAACCTAAGTATCTGTTAAATGTCGGCGCAGTATATTTGCTGGTCCTAATATTGCCAGTTTTTGTAGCTCTGATGGTACATACAAGTCCCACTCAAAAATCACAGGGCAGCTCTCCCCCTTAAAGTCCCTGAAATTCTTTCTTGCAATATTTACACCATTCCATGGAGCCTATATTTGTTAGGAAGATAAATCCCCACTTGTCTTGTTCTCATGCAATGGTGAGAAATGTCAAAAATTGCTGAAAAGATTGGTAAGATGTTCTGTATCAACAAGAGTGTTCCATTTGCAAGCATGTTCCTTACCAAAATGGTATGATTTTGCAGTTGTGTAGGGCAATAATGACCACTTCTATTTTGCTTGGAAGTTTTAAAAGTAGAATCATTGTCTGAGACTTTTTGATCCAGCAGTCAGTCCTTCTGCTTTTGTTGTGCGTTTATGTTTGTGCCTGTGTGCTCAGCGTCAGAAAGGGAAAAATTATTTTCACACAGAGAGATTTGTACATAGTCCAAAAAGCTTGACAGAAGAGAGGGGTCTGTTGTCTTTTTCTTGCACTGGAATTAACAATTCCCGTCTCAGCTGAGAATGAGAAATTAGGGAGAATTCTTCACAGCCTTAGTATAAATACAAAGTAAAAAAAGCAAACTGTGCTGCTTATATTCCAGCCCATAGTGCTTACAGTATCCTCTGGGAAGTTTACAATTGAATGATGCAGGCTACACACACACACGTACTCAATATACTGACCTAAGAAGGTCAGAAGGCTGAGTGAACTTTGAGCTGGCTACCTGGGATTGAACCCAGGTTGTAAGCAGAGTTTTGGCTGCAGTACTGCAGTTTAACCACTGTGCCACAAGGCTCTGTACAGAACACAGAAAGGTCTCTGCTTGGATCTTCATTTTGAACCCATGGAAAGTGGCAGATTTGGGCGATGTGGATGTGACAGAGGGGAAAAGACCAGAAAGTGTTCCCCTGTGCTTCTCAACACACATTGTACAAGGACAACAGTACATGCATGGCAGGAGTGCAATCGTCTTGTTGTGGGAGCCATACAACTATGAGTTTTGCAGAAAACTTTAAAGGAAGAATTTGAATGGCTTGATGGCTTGAGATCCCAACTTCTACAAAGGCAACTTAGTCACTCATTCTGAGGTTTTGGGGATAATAAAAGATAAAATCTATGCATAAAGCCTGCCGAGACCAAATGAATCACAGGAAGCAATATTTTAGGAAATGTGTTATTTCTGTGTTAAGACCACAGCCAGCCAGGAGCACAGTGGACAGGAAGACAGAAATGAAATGAGAGCCTGCATCTCATTGTGCTATTCCCTCTCCCATTGAAGAAAATTAGTGTTTAAATAGTAAATGAGGGAAGGAGATTTTTCATACCCTGAAGGGAGGGGACTTTTAATTCCTGACTTTTCTTTTGGCAAAGAAAATAATACTTGGCAAGGCAAATGGCCATCTCTAATAGTAGGAGTATGAGGAGAAATAGGAGTAGGAGCAAAAACCACAATGACAATAACAATGACAACAATATCCGTTGGACATAAAAGATTGCTTCCCTTTCTGGATTCCAGTTAAATTCATTCTCTCTCTCTCTCATTTATTTCATGCTCCTATTTTGGATCCCCCGGGTAGGTGGGGCTCGTCAGCCTTGGAAGGCAGCCCATCTAGGAGAAGGAAAACTTTCAAACCTCCACTGCCTTGTGGCTATATCCATGGATGGAAAAGGCTTTGGAAGTAAACCTCGAGGCAAAATCTGGAGGCGGAGTCCCGGAGGCAGTTCGTGTCGTTCTGCCAACCTCTGTGATGTCGCTGGAACCAGTTGTATTGGCTCTTGCCTTTCCATTGGACTATTTCAGTGACGTGGAGAGGGGGGATTTGCTGCTTGGGTAACAGCCTATCCTCCATATTATTCTACCCAGGCTTCCTGCTCTCGAGAGGACACTCATACAGAACATGTTACCATGGTCTTTCGAGACTGAAGGATGCCTAAGAAGAAGATTTTGGATCCCACATTCTTTCTAAAGCTCATGTGAAGTGCCTTGTGATCCACTAGGAGCAGTCAGCGAGAAGGCCCTATCTCCTGTTGTCACCTAACAAACCTGCAAGGTTGGTAGGACCTAAAGAAAAGTGAAACTCTCATAACACAGACAGATTCTGATGGGGAAATCTGTCCCTTCCAATAGCCTTCATCCAAGCTGCTTGGAATGATCTGTAACCAATCAATTGCTTTAAAAAAGTAACTACCTTAACTCTGGCTATGATTGAGTACAATCTTATATGTGAAAATAAGCATTTGCACACCAATCACTTGTGATGTTAAGAACCAGAGACAACTAAATTTGCATCTTAGCATGGACACCATTAATGCTGTACTCCATTGCTTTCATATGACTGTTCACACTTTCTCCGTCTTCACCATGATGCAGTGAATCAGACACAGAGAGGTTATGTAGTGAACCGAGTGGAGTAGGGTTGGTAACTGAAGAAGATACTATCCTATTTTTCACTCTGATCATAGAATCATAGAATAATTGAGTTAGAAGGGGCCTGTAAGGCTATCAAGTCCAATCCCCTGCTCAAGACAGGAATCAAAATCCAAGCAGATTTGACAGATGGTTATCCAGTTTTCTCCTGAATGCTTCCAGCATTGGAGGTAACCAACCAACTAAGTATTGTTTTTAAAAACTCAGACATAAATTGCCAGAATATTGCAATGATTTTGTCTAAAACGCCAAATAATTGTTAACCAAAACAATGAAGAAACCAGGAAATAAAAACATGCCATAATTACATCCATGGCAGATTGAATTGTATTCTTTTTGTGCAGTTGAAGGAGGGATTTTTTTTTTCTGAAGGGAGGGTTTGAGTTCTGGCATTCTCTCCATTTGTCAAACAGATGGAAGGGCTTTGTACTATAAACTATTATAGCATGACATAACATCAACATGTTGAAGTGCGAATTATATACAATGTAACCCATATTGCAGGTCACTTTCCTAAAACTCAAGAAAAATAATGTCCAATTGGGGAGAAAAAGCACAGAATAAGCACCATCTATAAATATCAGGAGGCAGATCAATCACATACTTGCTTGAGTTTTTTTTAAAAATGATACTACTCAAAATTGGATGCAGACGTCCAGCCACAAATACAGCCAGTTGCTGAAGTTCTGGGTGCTGTCATTTCTACAGGAAAAGGGCAAAGGAAGACAGAGAGCTAAGGAAGGGGAGGGGGTGGAATTCCATGTCCTTGGGTTTTAGGAGTCTTTGATACTTTTCTCAAATCTGCAGTGAGCATTGCAACCCAGTGTTTTTTTTTTTCTGGATCAAACTTCAAAGAGTTTCTGCACATGCACAGAGTATGCATTTTAACTCCAAAGCTATTTTGAGCTCAATGTGAAATAACAATTAGTGTTTATACACAGCTACAGAAACGATCCTAGCGGGGTGTTTTGTTGTTATTATGATTGTTTTTAAAGCATGCAGTTGAATCCAAAACATGTAATTGGAATAAAATTTGTGCAGTTGGGATAAAATGTGCACAGTTAGAAAGTGTCAAATGTGCAGTTGGAGAAAGAGAGAAAAGAATTAGAAATGTTATACTGATCTGTTTAGGAAGAACCTGAACAATAATAATATAATAATAACAATCTTTAGAGATTCGCATGAAACACCCGTTATATATATATTATATATATGTAACCAATCAATAATATATATGTAACCAACCAATAATAATAAATAGACGACTCTCCTGTGAGACACCTTTTGCGGAAAATATATATATGTCTCACAGGAGAGTCCTCTATTTATTATTATTGGTTGGTCACATTTATATCCTGACTTTTCTGAGGGGTGTTGCAGTTGGCCATCAAAAGCTGCCCCTGGCCAAAGGACTGAGCACCAGACACAAAGGTCAGCTGACCAATCTCATCCTCACTATGGTGAGATCTACTGTGTCCTTTACAAAGTTATGGTATTTCCCTCCTAAATTGGCATATCCCAGTTGTGTGTATGCCCATGCCTACTTCTTTTGGTGATGTTATAGGGCATTGGTAATGTCCATCCAAGGCAAATAGCCACCTGCCTAAGTATCCCCTTTTGTCGTCAGCTGCTTCCAACTGTCCACCCCGATGACAAAAAGGGGTAGGTGAACAGTGCTCTACAAAAGAATTGTCCAGCTGATAATTTCTTGTGGAGAGCTCTTGAAACATTCTCCTTCAGCAAAGTTACCTGCTGATCAGAATGAGGAGTCTCAGGCTGTGTTAAATGCCTTCAAGTCAAATCGAACTCAGGACAACCCTCATAGGGTTCCTGAGGTATGTGAGATATTTAGGACGTGATTTTACCAGTGCCGCACCAAGTGTGTTTCTCTGGACAAGAGGAGATCTGAACTCAGGTTTCCTCTTGTTTTTCACTCTATCCACTGCACCACACTATCTACATGACACAGTTACAAGGTTTGAAACCACTTCCTGTGGAATCTTGGGATTGTTGCAGTACTTAAGAGTTCTTTGTTATAGGGCTCTTGCAGCCTCGAACCTCAATGTTAGAACCTTCTACCAGAGAAGTCTAGGAACCTCACTAAACTAGATCCCAAGATTCTGTAGGACAGAGACATAAAAGTAAAAGGACCATCAAACAACTATAAACATCTGGGTAACACTCCGAATGACCCAACCACAATAGCCAATCAGCTTTATACCTGGCTATAATATAATTTCTTCTGTAGGGTTCCAGTGTGTGACAATTTAAGTTGAACAAATACTAAAAAGGGCTCTTTTATGGGTTCTTGGGCTGCAGTGTTCTCTTAAAAAATGCAAGTGGAAAGCTGTAGGATTGTGGCCTAAATGTTGCATTTTAATTAGGTACTGGTAATTAAATGGATCTGTGCTTTTAACACTGAATGTTAAAAATGAAGTGGGCACATGGTGCTAACATAATGATAAATGATCTTGGTTTTGATTCTCCAAGAATTTCCTGCTGCAACTGACCTGCCCCCCTTCATTATTCCAAGCTCAGATCTGCACACAGAGCGACTGAGTCACTCTGTAATTAATTAATTTACTAAGCACCCAAGAAACAGTGAAATACTTGTGTGAAACAGTAAAAAGATGGTAATGAAACGGTTGCGTGGAAAGAGGAGGAAAATGAAACATGAAGACAGAAATTACCTGAATAAAAGCATTATGTATGATATTATTATTTTAGAAAATATATTTATATCCCACCTTTCTGCTTATGGGTTTAAGGGGGTGTGTATTGCTTCGTACCTGCCCCCAATACATCTTCCCAACAATGTGACTGATCCAAGGAAAAGATGGTGAATTTCAATACTCCGTAAAGTCTAGTACAGCCCTGGCACATTTGAAGGGCCACAGACAGAATTGTTTTTCTATTCTGTTTTTCTGTTCCTCTGTTTGTGTTGTATCCTTGTTGGGCAGGGGGTCCTGGAACCTGAAAAAGCTCCTTAAAAAGTCATGGCCAAAAAAAAAAAGAGTTGAGCATGGCTGGTCTAGAACATAGATCTCTCCTCCTCCGTTGCATTCTCTTAACCATTGCAGGGTTCTTCACATGGAGCATTCTAGCTGGCCACCATCTTCTTCATTGTCTGTACCATTGGCTCAAATGGGCTTGCCGAGGAGATGACTCACCAAATCTCTACAGATGATCCCATGCCCATCCATGTCATCAAAGTCTCTCTCCCTCCCTCCCTCTCCTCTTCCTCCTATTTATTTTTCAAATATGCAGGGGGTGGCTAGCAATGTCAGATTTATGCACAAACCTAAATAAGATACAGTTTATGGCCTCTGGTCAGGAAAGGATTCCAAATGTCCCCAAATCACTAAACCTCTACATTAATGTTAGAATTGTAGAAGGGGTAGCTGTGTTAGTCTGTGCAAGCATTATAGGTGGTAAGTGTTCAAATAATACCCTTTTTGGGAGGTAATGCTTTGGGCTTCTTGAATTTGACATAGAGAAGAGACCACAGTAGGTCTTAATCTTGCCCTGCAGAGTGGACAGGCTCATGGTGAGAGACAGAGCAAGGAGCTACATATCCTTCCTTGTTAGCTTGTAATGCTGATTACTGCAGCAAGGACTCATCAAGGAAGGGGCCTTCCAGAGAGCACTTTACCCAACCTCTTCAACCTTGGCCGAGTCAGTAGCTCCTAGCCTAGCACCCTTTACAAGGTCATTGTTGTGATCATAAAGCAATGGAGGGAGGACATTTCATGTATGGCACTGTATGCTCTTTAGAAGAAATATAGCATATAAATATAACATACAAGCAAATATTGAGTCCAGCCCAAGGTGAACAGGACCTTGCCCATAAATGAGCCATGCAACTCCTTGGGCCATCTTCATCAGCTCTTTTCTCTCTTCCCTACTTTATTGGGTTGTTGTGACCACACAGTAAGGAGGAAGGAAACCACCTAAACCCTGCCTTGATCTTCCTGCAAGGAAGGTAGACCAGGATGCAAGAAAGAAAACCAAGCAAATAGTTAGATGCATTCAAGCACGAAAAGGCTTTCTTCAACCTGCGTCTCTCCAGAAATGTTAGATGACAATACCAACCCTCTCCAGTGAGCAGGGCCCATTCTGGATGGGGATTGTGGGAGATGTAGTCCATCACAACAGAAGATAATGGATGGTGTTGCACATGGTTTACTCAAGAATATAAGGAGGGAAACCAAACTGTCCTTGGTCATCCCAGTTATCTAGAACTAGTCTACTCTGTTTCCACAAAAATAAGGTAAAGGTAAAGGTTCCCCTTGACAATTTTTGTCCAGTCGTGTTCGACTCTAGGGGGCAGTGCTCATCCCCGTTTCCAAGCCATAGAGCCAGCGTTTTTGTCTGAATACAATCTTCCGTGGTCACATGCCCAGTGCAACTTAGACACGGAACGCTGTTACCTTCCCACCGAGGTGGTCCCTATTTATCTACTTGCATTTGCATGCTTTCGAACCGCTAGGTTGGCGGGAGCTGGGACAAGCGACGGGAGCTCACTCCGTCGCGTGGATTCGATCTTACGACTGCTTTGTCTTCTGACCCTGCAGCACAGGCTTCTGCGGTTTAGCCCACAGCGCCACCACGTCCCTCACAAAAATAAGACCTAACCTGAAAATAAGCCCTAGTATAATTTTTCAGGATGTTCATTATATAAGCCCTACCCCAAAAATAAGCCCTAGTTAAGTGAATGCCCACCCTCCACCCTTGTGCAGAAACCAGAAGATGGCATGACTATATCTGAATAAACATAGATGGTTGTAAATGAAAAAAAATCCCCTGAAAATAAGCCCTAATGCATTTTTGGAGCAAAAATTAATATAAGACCCTGTCTTATTTTCAGGGAAACACGGTAGAATATGGTCACCCCAATAAGTCACACCAAGAATCCAGAAGCATCTTGAGCTTGCATGACTGCTGAAACATTTTGGTTGGTTCTTCTTTCCTTCAGCATTTGCAGAGTCTCTAGGTGCACATTAAGAAGGATTTAACTGAAAGGAGAACTTTAAAATATATATATAGCTCTTGGGGCAAAGTGGTTTATTTGTTTTATGTCTTTAAAATTTCATCTAAACGAGACCGCAAGGGATTTGGTAAGAAGGGGGATAGAAAACAAACACAACTGTTTGCTTGGTTTGAAAACTGAAAATTTTATAGTGATGATTTGCTGGATTTGGAACTTTTGCATCAAAAAGAGACACTTCTTTTTAAAAGGAAGTGACTGTTTATTCAGTTCCTGGGAAAAGAATGATATGCTTACTGGTATTTGTTCAGCTGAGTTGTTAGACTAGAACTTGAATCTCAGACTGGGTCAGCATTTTCAGTGTGAATGGGATGAGTAGGTCAAAGAAATTGCTCTCTTGAGGGCATTTGAGGTTTTAGCTGGTTCTTGCTTTCATTGGATTGAAAACCTATAAAACCTATGTGGGGTGGTGGGGTGGATGGGAATACACATTCACAGAACCAACGTCTCACCTCCACTTCCCTTTCATCAAAAATAATGACCAAACATTTACGAAAAGCATTGCCACTCCAAATATATTTCTCCTAGATGCTGATGATCTGGAACTCTCCTTTCATACATGTTCCTAAAGTCCCTGTTTACTAGGGGAATACTCTAATCTCTGGTATCTATCTCTGATAAATTGTTCTCCCTATTTGAGAAACCTGGGGATGCCCACTTAATATTTTTCGTGTGAATGATCAGTCTTGCTCGAAGATTCAGTTCATCTGTCTCCCACTCAGAATGAAAACCAGATGCCATTGGTCATGCTGGCTGGGGAATTCTGAGAGTTACAGTACAAAAGGCAACATTTTTCAAGCTCTAAAGAAGATGACCATTCCAATGCCTTCTAAAATGAAGTCCAAAGAACCGGTCTACCCATCAAGACAAGCTAGTCCTATTTGTCTCATTGTTGAAGAACTACCTGGAGTTGGCATCTGACCCATAATTTCTACCCTATAGCTAACCACTGTTGTCTCTCAAAGATCACTATAGCTAGCCGCAAGAATTTGCTATGGTTTAAGACGCTACATAAACAGACGCATGAAGCAAAAGGAATAAAGACAAAAGCTTGTTCTCTCTTTGAGGCAAAGTAGAGGTCAAAGAGGCTGGTTCACAAACATCCATTCCCAAGTCATGAGAGAATAAATATAAAACGGCTCTTATGTTTTTCTTTCTATGAGTGGCTTTCTCCATAATAAAAGCTATCTCCTTCCCATTACTAAGAGGATGCTTGGAGTGGATTCAATGAAATCAGTGAATGGAACAAGGAATAAAGATCTGGGAGCAATCCATCCTCGCAAAAGAGCATCCTGTGAGTTGCTCTGTGCTGATGTATAGAATTCCAGTATACAGGTATCAACGAATTTATCTACGTTATATAATTATAGCAATTTGATACCTCTTTAACTGTCCTGGTTCTGTCCTAGAGAATCCTGGGATTAGTAGTTTGATGGGGGACTTAGAAGCCTCTGCTAGAGAGCTCTAGAGCAGCAGATCCCAATCTTCAGTCTCCAGATGTTCATGGACTACAACTCCCAGAAGCCTTCACCACTAGCTGTGCTAGCCAGGATTTCTGGGAGTTGTAGTTCAAGAAAATCTGGGAACCTACGTTTGGGAACCATTGCTCTATAGCAGTGGTGTCCAACCTTGGCCCTTCAGATGTTCTTGGACTTCTACTCCCAGAAATCCTGGCCAGCAGAGGTGATGGTGAAGGCTTCTGGGAGCTGTAGTCCAAGAACATCTGGAGGGCCAAGGTTGGACACCACTGCTTTAGAGCATGCCTCTGAACTACAGTACCCGAATGGCCTCAAACTGCTGCCACTGTGTAGTGTATTGAAGTGAAAGGAAGCCATGTGGTCATAACAAAATAAAATCCAAATACAGAAAGAGGCAATACCTTTATAGACCACTAAAAATCATCACCCTCTACATTCTACATTTTGAACTCTACAGTTCTGAACCAGTACGACGTCAGTAATGGTCAGGATGATGGTGAACACACTGACGCTGAATCCAGATGAGGCAGAGGTGTACCTTCTCAGTTGAAAGACAGACCAGGCAAAAAAGGTTTCAACCAGTTACAATTCAAAGTACAAGTTATGACCTGTAAAGTTCTTACATGGCGTTTGGATGCAGTGATAGATGGTGTAGCTAATGTTTTATGCTAAATTTTAAAGGGTACTGAATCTTGTTTGGGGGGCAATAAGAGTCAGCACCTTGGATATCTTCTGTAAAGTTCATATTAAGATTCTGCACGGATGTGTCATCCCACAACATTAGACTCATCAGCCTCCACTTTGGGGAACAAGTTGTTCCTCGAGAAGCTTACCCCAGTTTTATGATCCTAGCGAGAGGCTCCCCTCTCTGCCCTACCATTATCAGAGGCTGTTTGGATGGAATATGAGACAGAGTCTGCTTGGTGGTTGCTTCCAAATGTCAGAACTCTTTCTGAAGGAAGGCAAGGCTAGCTCTACCTTTCTTGCCTTCCTACTGGTGGGCAGCAACATTGCTGAAGAAGCTGTCACAAGAAGCTGAATTTCTGAGGATGAGAACAGTCAAAACGGCTTGGGAAGAGCCCTTCTCATTGCAGAATGAGCTGAATCCCCTTCCCACGTTGTATCAGATTTCCCCGCTTCCATGCTCACTACCTCCAGAATAGAATCACATCAACAGTTTTGTTTTGAGAGCCAAATATACTGATCCACTAAACCACAGAGAGAGTTTTTGTGCCACTAAAAACATACTCTATTCCCCACAAGAATCTCAACATTTGCGGCTTATATAGAGACGGCTGCACCCATAAGATAAACCTAGGGTGCTGCCAGGTAAGAGGTGTCACAGCAGAGTATATTTTCCCTTCGTGTTTGGGGCTCGTTAAACAATTTCCTGTCCCACCTCCTCTTGCCTGTTTTGCTTTTTAAAAAATTCGGCTCTGAGCCTTTAACTCAAGATAGCCTATAGCACAAAACAGATAAACTCACTTCCATATAGGTCACCTCTGAGCCTTCTTTATGGTTCAGAACTTCTCTTTCTCAATTATTCATTGTAAAGCATTGTTATATAGGGACGTGGTGGCGCTGTGGGCTAAACCGCCGAAGCCTGTGCTGCAGGGTCAGAAGACCAAGCAGTTGTAAGATCGAATCCATGCGATGGAGTGAGCGCCTGTCGCTTGTCCCAGCTCCCGCCAACCTAGCGGTTCGAAAGCATGCAAATGCGAGTAGATAAATAGGTACCATCTCGGTGGGAAGGTAAACAGCGTTCTGTGTCTAAATCACACTGGCCATGTGACCACGGAAAGATTGTCTTCGGACAAACGCTGGCTCTATGGCTTGAAGAGCGGGATGAGCGCCGCCCCCTAGAGTCGGACACAACTGGACAAAAAAATTGTCAAGGGGAACCTTTACCTTTTTTACTAAAGCATTGTTATATAGTTTCGCTGAAGGCAATCTGCTTCCAGTTTTATATATATGTATTTTAAAAACACTTCCATGTCATTGTGCTTGACAGCCTTATGATTATGTTTAATGCGGGTCTGACCCAGAAGAACCCTTTGATACAGGATCATGATGCAGCAGTGTTTATTTATTTATTCTTTCTCCTTTGAAATGGTGACGATGATTAATGCTGCTACCTTTACTGCTTGACCTCCTCTCTCGGAGGGCTCTTCTTCAAGGACATCTATTTCTCTATAAAATGCTGATAAATCTAATCTTTCCTCTTTGATCTATGCAAATAAATGCATATTCGGGACCCAGTAATGCCTGCTTCATAAAAAGCAAAGAGAAAGGCAATCAGGTTAGCTTTTAAATATTCTAGCAGTGGTTGCCCACCTTGGGTGTCCCCTGGTATTCTTGCACTAAAACTCCCAGACGCCTTCACCACTAGCTGTGGTGGCCAGAACATTTTGAGAGCCATAGTGCAAAAACATCTGGGGGGCCCAAAGGCTGGGAACCCTTGTGTTATAGATATGGGAGTCATGTCCTCATCCAGCTGGGGGAAAAGAGTTCAGAGCTCCCATCAACCACATAGGGTTGCCAGACCAGTATTTCCCCAATATGTTTGGGGACAACGCTCCAGAGCTGGTAAAAGATCCTTGTGATGCCACAAAGTTGGGCCTTTCTTATAGCCCTCGGGTGGAGCCAGACCAAGACTGGAAGGGAACCCAGCTCAACACACAAAAGGAAAAACTGTTGAACGGCCATACTGTCGGTGGATGTCCAGGCTTTAAAGACATCTTTCACACACAAACGAAACTTCCTCCTTTTCCAATACTGCTTGCCTGAGCTTCCCCTCCCTACCTGTGGACACCAGTCTAGCAATTCCTCCCCGCCCCCCAGGCAACCCCACAGTATTAAGGGTACAAGAAGCACCCATTTGATGCTTGAAGGTGGGGCCCATTCTCCGTAGACTGCGGCTGATTTCTGACAGCCTTTGAGACAGATTCCAGGATTCCTTTCCTAAGAGGTACTCAGGTTTTGAAAGTGAGCATGATGTGACTCACCCTAGCGTTCAGCACTCTTTCTCCCCTGGTTTATTATTCTAGCAGAAAATGTTGACCTTTTGATGTCTTACCTTGTAATTTGGCAGAAAGAAAATTAACTTTGTGGGGAGGCAGGCACGCCACCTGGGCTCACTCTGCCATCAGGACTATTTTAAATCCTACCAGATTATTAAAACTTACCCTTCAGGGATATTTCAGGAATCAAGTTGTTGCCCTCCAGCCCAACACTGAAATCTTTCCAGCAAGCACACCGGTATTCTCCTTCAATATAGGCTTCCAAAATAGCTCCGCTCACTTTATTGTCCTTTTGCATGACTACTGAAATCCTTCCAGAATGCCTAAATTAACCTTCACAAAGTTGCCAGAATAACTTTAATGTTCTGGAAGGATTTCAATAATGATTTTAAAGGATATCAAAATGTAGTTTATATACTTATATAGATATCCAAGCACACATGCCTACACAGACGTTCACACAGGCAGCCACACATACCTTGCTAGGAAAAAAAAACACATTGTGCCGATGGGATACAAAAGATGACACAGATCTGCCTAAATTTGTGCTGGCAAATTTCTGCTATATAGGCCTATTTAGAAAGAATCACAGCAATTTAAATGGAAACACAACATGTGTCTCCACATGTTCAGTGCTGCAGTGGTAAACTTAAAAGGGCAAGTACTCATTGTGACATTCCCCTTCATCACCTCCTTCCCCACAAGACTCAAAAAATGACAGCAGTAGGTCTTTTGTAAGGGTAAGGGCT
The DNA here is from genome assembly GCF_051106095.1 of Pogona vitticeps. Taxonomy (NCBI): domain Eukaryota; kingdom Metazoa; phylum Chordata; class Lepidosauria; order Squamata; family Agamidae; genus Pogona; species Pogona vitticeps. Next base: position 12,694,898 of record NC_135787.1, on the reverse strand, counting down.
TTAAACCAATATTCTTTTTGTTGTTTAGTTGTTAAGTCATGTCCGACTCTTGGTGACCCCATGGACCACAGCACGCCAGGCCCTCCTGTCTTCCACTGCCTCCCGGAGTTGGGTCAAATTCACGTTGGTCACTTCGATGACCCTGTCCATCCATCTCGTCCTCTGTCATCCCCTTCTCCTCTTGCCTTCACATTTTCCTAACATCAGGATCTTTTCCAGGGAGTCCAATATTCTACGTACCCTCAAATACTTTTCCGTGCAACAGAGGTAGCTTGACAGAGTTTCAGATTTTTCGTGGACACCTGGATTTCTCAGACCATGTTCTGGCACCAAACATGGCTTAGGATTCTTCAAAACAAACAAACAAACTCCAATATCTGTTAAAGTTACAGGCCAGCTACAGTATTATTGTTTTATTCCATATACACAATCTCCCTCATACTATTTTAATGTGTTTGCACTTAAGTTTTTCTTTATTTTTAAAAGTAAAGAAACCTCAGGGTTTCTATCATTTACATTTATCCTCTGGGGGAATGATTAAAGAAAAGTAATGTAATATAAAAGTGTGAAAAAAGCAGAATTAACAAGCAAAAAATAGCCTTCCAAGCTTTGCCCTGCACTTCGGATTTGCCTCTTCTCCTCCAGCGTTCCGTGCCAGCTCCGCCTCACTGCATAGAAACATTTATTTTAGCAAAATATTGTTTTTAAAAAGTCATGCTAACAATAATTAAGGGCAAATTGAGTTTTATCAAGTAACACAAACTGTGGGGCTTCAGAGTTGGATTTACATTGGTATTTTAATGAAGTGTGTGTTAACAGGCCAAAATCTTCTGTCAGGCGAGCAGCCGAGTTTCATATACAGACCTTTGATAGAGGAACCATGTGTTAACACTCAGGGCCTTCCATCACATGACCTCACACACCAGCTCTTTGACAATCCATCACACCAACCCATATGTCTCTTCTGCCTCCACGGGCCAAGTGCTGCTGATTCTGTGGGCCCTCGACACTTACAGGCCTTTCATGAAACCTTGGTTGCACAAAGAGATCTTTTTCCCTTTCTGTTTCCCTTGCCAACCTCTGTATGTTTAGCTTAGTCTCCTCTACCAACTTATGTATGGTTTTTTGTGTGTGTGCCAAACAACGGTGACCATACCTAAAGCTCGTTCATGAATTCCCCCATGTCCTCACTGTTTGTCAAAAAAGCACTGTTTGTTAGTACAAAGCCTGCTCCTTTTTCTGTACATGGACAGACTTCAATTCTACTGGGAAATTTGGGAGCAGTCGTCTGAAAAAGTAACTGACGTAAAGGCGACTTTGCATGGGAAGTTGCCTCAGACCAGAGTTTGGATGAGTTACTTTTCTAGACTGCAGCCTCCAGAATCATTCCTGAGGACCATCTTCTAGGCCAAAGACTGTCTGGTGTAATAAAATTGTATCTTTGAGATCTCAGCCAAAAGTTACCCCTAGATCCACTGCTTTGGGGTCTGGAAAATGTATCTGCTTCACCTCACAGAATCTCCCAGTCAACATGGTTACTGGCTGGGGATTCTGGGAGATGTATTCTGAAGAAGTAACTTTGCAAAGCTCTTTATTTCCAAGTCAAAATATATCAAAGATTGTGAACACGGGACATCATGCAAGCAAAGCATATGCTTTCTGAATAAAGGGGGGGAGGCAGATGATGGGAGTGGAAGGATGACAGAAGTGTATAAAATTACGCTAGTATGGAGAAAGAAGAAAGGAAGTTATTTTTCCGTTCCTCTTCTCACAATAGTGAGACCCAGGACTGAACAATGAAATTAAATGATGCGAGATTCTGGACAGATCAAAAGAACTACTTCTTCATGCAGTGCCTAATTAAATGATGAGAGTTGCACAAGCAGGAAGGTTACTATTTACAAACATAACATATAGGTAATATAAGTTATCTATAACTAGTTCCTTTTGGTTGACTAGCAACAAAGTTACAGTCAAGTAGTGCAACAAGTAATTATAATATTAGATTTTGATGCAACAACTTAACATTTTCTAGTTAGTTCCAAAAATTAATTTTAAAGGACACTTTAAGGCATTTTGACAAAAAAAAAATTTAAGGTTTAGTGCTGTTTTTATATCAATCCTACAGAACAAGGAAAGCGGGGGATTAAAATTCCCAAAATGTTATACTGTAATCTAATTTTCTCTGTGTGTTTTTCCTTTTGCATTTTTGTACAAATTTCTAAAGAGCTATATCAGATTTTGTGTGTGTGTGTGTGTGTGTGTGTGTGTGTGTGGTCTTCTAATACCAGCAATAGCAGGTGTTAACAATACATGATGGTGTAACATGCAACACAACAAGTTATCTGAACAGCTGATGCAGTGATAATGAGAACCTATCTGCCAAGAAGTAGTAACTTATGCCATGAATTCCTTTTCAAAACCAGTGAGCTAGCTCCAGGAATATGCTCTCACAAGATGTAGTGATGACCACAAAAATGAAGAGCTTTTAAAAGGGATACAAGTCCAAGAGGAAGAATAAAGTCTACCAAATAGTACTAGTTATGATAGTACGTATTACATACAGCAAGGAAAAGCATGTGCCTCTCCCTTGCTAAGGAATGAGTGCAGAGGAGTGCTATTGTATTCATGTCCTCCCCGTGAGTTTTCTGTAGGCATCTAACTGGCCGATGTTGGAGTAGAATGGTAGACCCTTGATTTGGTCCAACACAACTTTCAGATTACATGAAGCAGCAATGAGGAGCCACTCACCTTCCAGATGTTTAGACTTTAACACACCGTTACCATTGGCCGTGTTGACTTAGATTTCTTGAAATGGTAGGCCAAAATACGTAGAGGGTCAAAGATTCCCACTAACATAAAGACATATGTTGCTACTCCTGGTTCAGGGATTGTACTTCAGCCCATCTGGAGGGAGCCAGGTTGAAGATGGCTGAAGTAGACTCTAGTCCACAAAAAATCTATGCCATAATAAGTGAACTGGTTGGTCTTTAAGGTACCATTAAACCTTTACCTGTTTTGACTGAAATAGAAGTACAACAGCTATGCCCTCTGAAAGGACCTTTTTTTATATAGCATTGACATCATCAATATCACTTGTTACAATTCTTTTATGACTGGTGAAATGTTCCTAATCTGATTAACGTTCTTTTAACTTTCCTGGAGACATGTACAGATGTTTCTGAGAAGGAATTGCTCTCTAATTTCATATGGGTGCACGTGTGTGTGATGATAGAGCTAATGAGATTCCTTTCAGAGGGTATCTCGAAGCTTTATGTGATTCCTGACAAAGGTATGAATAAATGTGTTTTATATTTTGGGGGTAGGGAGGGAAGAATATCCCAAATGTTCCAATACTTCTCAGTTGTGCTGAAATGCCACCTGGTTTGCTAGGACTCCGTTCGTATTTGGTCCTGCCGCCATTTCTACCAGCAATTTTTTAAAAAGACCATATCCTGCACTAATTTAATAAACGTAAGTCTTTCCAGCTTCCATAGCTGACTTCAGGAGGTGAGTGGCATTGATACTAAAGATGAACTGCCAAGCTCATTGGTACAACAATTTGATTAACTTTGAATTCATTATCTGTGGTATTGCTATTTGAATAATTATACATTATGCCAGAGGAAAGCAATATGACTTTGCTTTAAGTAGTGCACACAGCAAATGGGAGATTGGTGATGAAGATGAACTACTTACTCTGATGATATTGTAATCCGATTAGCCTAGAATCTATGTCTGAAGTATCTACTTGCAGGCTAATCATAGCTAATATGAAAGGAAAATCCCCTTTAAATTTGGCTTATTGTCTAGCAGAGAGCTTTGGCTAGTTCGAAACTCCATAGTGTTTGTCCTTCACCATCTTCATCCCCATCAAAGTTCTAAAAGATATGCCAACCGACTTTATTTTCGAACAGAGGACAAAAATCCATTGGGGTGGGTGAAAATTTTCCTTCACTTCATTGTGTACAAGAATTTGCCAAAATGGGAACTTTTCTTCATACCTGGAGTAGAAAGAATATGAGTTTTTAAAAAAGCTATATGTGGGAGAAACCAAAACAGCCATATTGGCTAGAATACTGTTACTTACACCCGTCAACATAATTTCATTGGTATAAATATTATCAGCAAACAACCTCTAATCAAAAAAACCAATGGGTGTATTTCTTGCAGCATACCAGTCACGAGATTTGGTGCACAACAAACAATCTGATGCTGAAATTTACACTATTTGACTTCCGTTGGCATAAATATCCAATTGAATTCCTTTAATTCATCGCAGTAGAGGGCTTTTAGGCTTAAAGACATGACTGAAAGTGCTATTAACACTGTTCGGTAAAGGTAAAGGTTCCCCTTGAGAATTTTTGTCCAGTCGTGTTCGACTCTAGGGGGCGGTGCTCATCCCCGTTTCCAAGCCATAGAGCCAGCGTTTTGTCCAAAGACAATCTTCTGTGGTCACATGGCCAGTGCAACTTAGACATGGAACGCTGTTACCTTCCCATCGAGGTGGTCCCTATATATCTACTTGCATTTGCATGCTTTCGAACCGCTAGGTTGGCGGGAGCTGGGACAAACCAATGGGAGCTCACTCTGTCGTGTGGATTCGATCTTATGACTGCTTGGTCTTCTGACCCTGCAGCACAGGCTTCTGCGGTTTATCCCGCAGCACCACCACGTCCCATTAACACTGTTCAGAGTGTTATTAATTCATATTAATCTATAAATCAATCCTGAGTGCTCACTGGAACGACAGATCCTGAAGCTGGGGCTCCAATACTTTGGCCATCTCATGAGAAGAGAAGACTCCCTGGAAAAGACCCTGATGTTAGGAAAGTGTGAAGGCAAGAGGAGAAGGGGACAACAGAGGACGAGATGGTTGGACAGTGTCATCGAAGCTACCAACATGAATCTGACCAAACTCTGGCAGGCAGTGAAAGACAGGAGGGCCTGGCGTGCTCTGGTCCATGGGGTCACAAAGAGTCAGACACAACTTAACGACTAAACAACAACAAATCTATAAATCTACTACTCCTAAAGTTTATTCCTAAATATATTAAGTAAAAAAATATATGAGATGTAGACAATGAAAATGTAAGCTGAGGTTCAGAAAAGGATACTGTGTTTCCCTGAAAATAAGACAGGGTCTTATATTAATTTTTGCTCCAAAAATGCATTAGGGCTTATTTTCAGGGGGTGTTTTATTTTTTTTCCATGGACCACAATCTGCATTTATTCAAATACAGTCCTGTCATCTTCTGGCTGCTGCATAATGGTGGATGGAGGGGTTTCACTTAACTAGGGCTTATTTGGGGGATAGGGCTTATATTATGAGCATCCTGAAAAATCCTACTAGGGCTTATTTTCAGGTTAGGTCTTATTTTGGGGGTACAGAGAACACTGCTGGAATGTAGGCTTGCACCAGAGCATACCCTAACAAGAAATGCTCAGGCGTTTCACAAGCAGCTATGCCCACATTTCAACTGGAGAAGACAAACATCATTTAAAAGTTTTGCTCTCACCCCAGCCCTTCTCCCTAGGAAGGTTCAGAGATCTGTGCCAGTTTATATGCTCCCTTCCACTGCCTTCTCAGCTGGATGCTCCACTCACCAGCCTGTGCACAATTCTCTTGTCCTCCTCTTCGGCTGTTCAACCACTCTCCAGCAGTAGCAGGAGCTTCCCTGCCCCACCTCTTTGAGTGACTGCCCACTCGGGCAAAGAGGCAAGGCAGGCAAATCTGTGCTCCTCCTAGGGACTGGTTGAACAGGCGAAGAGGAGGAGGAGAGGAGCATGTTCTGACTGGTGAGTGAGTCATTGGCTGGGGAGGCAGGGAAAGAGAACACGCAGCACAAACATCCAGACCAAGTTTTGTGCCCATCTCTAATCCACTTCATTCAGTTGTTCCTATTGAATCTGGTTGGTACAGAGGCAGATGAATTTCAGTACACATTTATAGAACATACCAAAATTCTCAAAAGTAGATTTAACTGAAATTAAAAATGTTTGGAGCTGTATTGGACAGTTCATACTCAAGGTGAGTACTGCAAGCTGCTGGAGTTCCTATTTTTGAGAAAGGAGACACAACATTTGAAAGTCTTTAAAACTGAAAACTCTAAGTATTGAATCTGATACACAATCTATAATTCACTCTTGAGCTATGGTTTGTCTCCCACGCTTTACCTATCAATGACAGAGCAAGACAGAGAATATCTTCATAAAATATATTGATGCCACAGTTGGCCAGTCTTCAGACTCCTTAAAATTGTAAAAAAAAGTGTATGAAAAATTCTGTTCTCAGTTAGATCCTTGACAGCACTGGCATATCAGTGTGGCAAAATTCAAACAATGAACAAGTTATTAAGAGCTTTGAGAAATCCTTCCCCCCCCATCACAACTCCCACAATTCTCTACTTAGTTCAAGTAAGTGCCCCTGCTGACTAAGGGACGCTGGCAACTGCCATCCAAAAAAGGCAAATCCTGCCAGCCAAAGCTACCATTACATCCCTGAAGGCTGTTTGAAAACATGGAAGTGCACCATGCTGTGAACAAGTCCATCCCACGATAGCTCACATCACTTTTGCAAGCCTTTGACTTGTCACTGATCCTATTTCCCCATTAATCTCTTAAAAAACCTGAACAGATTTCACATTTCACAACAAAATACAGTATGGCCATTGTACTTCTCAGCACATGCATACATTTTTCTCTCAAACGAATATCTACCTATGCATTTCTTGATCCAAGAGTTGTTAGTTAGTTGTTGGGCATATAAATGAAATAAATAAATATTAGTACCTTCAAAGTGGTATGAAATCCAATATGCACCCACATTTGGGTTTGCCCTTTAGTCTGGAAACTGTTCGTGCAGGGGTAGTTTATAACAGAATTCACAAACACTTCTGCTCATACCTATTGTTCTCTTCGTTCCCAGATGATGCTTTATAAATTATAATTAGGGCTGCTACAGGCTTTAATCTAGGTGACAGATCAATCAACTAAATCTTTTGTTGATTAATTGCATGAGCGGACTCCCATCAATTAGGCTGCAAGTTAAAGGGCACACTTGTGTGTGTTTTTATTTTATTTTATTAGGGCTATTTTGGTTCTGGGAGCGGGCCTATAAAAGCAAACAGGAATGTGCATATTACAGATGGCTTTGCATTCTGAGTGTGAACTTTTGTCCATGGAATAGTACATTTTCTTATACTGCCTTGAAAAATCTCAAAAAGACAGGGATGTCAAGCCTTGGGCAAAGGACAAATCATTCAAATGTGACTGATTAATTGAACAATCAGTTAAAAGGCAGGCAATAATCAACTAAAATAATTTACCAGCCGGTCTGTTTATAATATGATTGGAAGGGTTCTCCTTGCTTGAGATATGATACACTACAGTATATGCAAATATGCAGATTTGTACTGGAGGTGACGGCACACAGTCGCACGAAGCTCAGAGCAGCGGCATGACGTTGTGATTGTCACGGGCAGTTACATCACCCGCCGCAGCCACCCACCACCAGGTTTCCCTGTTGTCTCCGACTTTAGCTGCAATCTACACAACAGCTGGCCATGTTATCGCTACAATAATATACTGCTGTCAACGATCCCGGTTGTGAAAACAAATGTTTGGGAGTGGATTGGCCTTGGATGGATGATTAAAATTCACTAGCTTAAAAAAATATTTTTAATGGATCAATACAGCTATCTATGTTTTGGGACAAGGTGTAAGAGCACAGCAATGGGATTGTGGCATCTGGAACCAATAAACTCCTTTTGTGTGTGTTGTTTAGTCGTTTAGTCGTGTCCGACTCTTCGTGACCCCATGGACCAGAGCACGCCAGGCCCTCCTGTCTTCTACTGCCTCCCGGAGTTGTGTCAGGTTCATGTTGGTTGCTTCACAGACACTGTCCAGCCATCTCATCCTCGGTCGTCCCCTTCTCCTCTTGCCATCACACCTTCCTAACATCAAGGTTTTTTCCAAGGACTCTTTTCTTCTCATGAGATGGCCAAAGTACTGGAGCCTCAGCTTCAGGATCTGTCCTTCAAGTGAGCATTCAGGGTTGATTTCCTTTAGAACTGATAGGTTTGTTCTCCTTGCAGTCCAGGGGATTCTCAAGAGCCTCCTCCAGCACCACAATTCAAAGGCATCAATTCTTCGGCGGTCTGCTTTCTTTATGGTCCAGCTCTCACTTCCATACATCACGACAGGAAAAACCATAGCTTTGACTATTCGGACTTTTGTTGGCAAGGTGATGTCTCTGCTTTTCAAGATGCTGTCAAGATTTGTCATCGCTTTCCTCCCAAGAAGAAGGCGTCTTTTAATTTCAGGGCTGCTGTCTCCATCTGCAGTGATCATGGAGCCCAGGAAGATAAAATTTGACACTGCCTCCATATCTTCCCCTTCTATTTCCCAGGAGGTGATGGGACCAGTGGCCATGATCTTAGTTTTTTTGATGTTGAGTTTCAGACCGTTTTTTGCACTTTCCTCTTTCACTCTCATTACAAGGTTCTTTAATTCCTCCTCACTTTCTGCCATCAGAGTGGTATCATCTGCATATCGGAGGTTGTTGATATTTCTTCCGGCAATCTTAATTCCGGCTTGGGTTTCTTCCAGTCCAGCCTTCCGCATGATGTATTCTGCATATAAGTTAAATAAGCTGGGGGACAATATACAGCCTTGCCGTACTCCTTTCCCAATTTTGAACCACTCAGTTGTTCCATGACCAGTTCTAACTGTTGCTTCCTGTCCCACATATAGGGGACAAACTCCTTTTAACAATGTCTTTTCCTAGTTCTGTTTATCACTCTCCTCCACCCCCACATCCACATCCTCATCTACTAGAGTGCAAAGCGGTGCCTGGTATTGCCCGTGACTTGTACCATTTTATTCTATTATAATATATATTACTATTCTAACGAGCCTAACAGTAGTAATAGTGTTATTTTTCTTGCTCTTTTACACCCTATTAGGGATGTGAACTTCAAGGGATTTTGGACTGAAACTCACAGAATTCTCAGATTTGAAGCCCACGGGCCATATTTATAGACAGCTGTATTTTGCTCACCCAGATCAAACTCTGCAGGAGCCTCTGGATAGTATTGAGGACTTCATGTCTGCCCCAATGCCTCGTGGGAGAAAGCTATGCTTTCTGGGAGTGGTAGTCTTGCTGCTCCTTAGGTTTTATAGGGGCTAAAGGGCAATAAGACTACCATTCCCAGAAAGCATTGTGAAAGGAAATGAAGCCGCAATGCCATCCAGCTTCTGAGGCTGTGACCAGGAAGTAATTGTGGGGCAAGGTGAGTGAAATACCATAGTTTCTTGGTATGGGTCTGTGGGCTTAAACTCTGAAAATTCTCTCTGGTTAATTCTAGGATTTTTATTTGTATTTTTGGGTGGAAAAGGCATATCCCTATAACCTATTAATTATCCAGTCTATCTATTTTCTAATTAATTGTAATAATAATCCATCTCTGTACTGTAGTTCTAAGATGACGACGACAATGTAATCAGAAGTGATTTGCCCTTTTTTCTTCTGGGAGCAGCCTGGAACTGTGCAGCTTCCCCAACACTGCACATGGAAGCCAAACTGTGGCTGACCAGGACTTCTGATTCTGGGTATTAGAACAGAGGAAATCATGAAGGGAGGTGTTATCAAGGCCACACATCTGCAGCAAGTTATTAATTAGAGCCAACTAAAGAAGGGCTGTAAGGTAAAGGTAAAGGATCCCCTTGACATTTAGTCCAGTCATGTCCGACCCTAGGGTGCGGTGCTCGTCCCTGTTTCCAAGCCGTAGAGCCAGCGTTTGTCTGAAGACAATCTTCTGTGGTCACGTGGCCAGCGCAACTAGACACGGATCATCGTTACCTTTCCACTGAGGTGGTACCTATTTACTCACATTTTTACATGCTTTCGAACTGCTAGGTTGGCAGGAGCTGGACAAGCGACGGGAGCTCACTGCGTCACGTGGATTCGATCTCACAACTACTGGTCTTCTGACCTTGCAGCACAGAGGCTTCTGTGGTTTAACCCGTAGCGCCACAACTTCCCTAAGTTAAGGTAAATGCACTTGACCAGCCCCATCAAACCTGGACTGCTGAGAGCCCAGTTTGGAATTACATTCCATTCTAGAAGTTGCATCCCATCATCCTGCACTCTCGCCTCTTGATTTGGACTTTGTAGTCCTGCCCCTGTTTGCTCCCTCTTGACTAAACATGGGAGATTTGTATTCATATCCCAGGGGATATGAATATGAAGCTCAGCACCACAGGTGCCAGGATGGTCCATGACCGCCCCCCAGAACCAGCCCAGTTAACTCACCAGGCTCCTCACAGTGCACGCATCAGACAGCAGCGACATCACACCAATCGTGGATGTAGTCCCTCCAGCACTGCCCCACCTTTCCCCACAGCCATCTGACAAGGAAATGTAGAGATGTTGAGCAGTTGGATGAGAGGAGAGGCAGGAAAGCACCGGTGGGACTACATCCATGATTGGTGTGATGTCGCCACCATTGGATGTGCACGCTGCAAAGAACCCAATGAGTAGACCGGGATAGTTCTTGCGGGGTGAGAATGGACCACTGTGGCACCTGTGGTGCTGAGCTTCATATTCGTATTCCCCGGGATACGAATACGAAGCTCCCATGTCTACTCTTGACCATATCAGATCGGTATGTACATGATTCATGGGTAGACCACTAGCTCATATCTATGACGCTGCTTATTGAAACTTGACTCTGATGATTTGATGTTTGTCACAGACTGGCTGTTGACTCCCTCTCACTCCTATTTATAGGCACTTGCTATCCTAGAACACAGCAGCATCTAGAGTCCCTGTAAAGATGGCTGTGGTCAGAGAATGGTCTCCTTCAAAGATCCTAAATCTTAGTGAAGCTCATGTAGGAAGATGCAATGCTCCAGCTAGCCTACATCCTAGTACAGTGGGGTCTCTACTTAAGAACTTAATCCGTATTGGAAGGTGGTTCTCAAGTTGAAAAGTTCTTATGTTGAATCTGCATTTCCCATAGGAATGCATTGAAAACCATTTAATCCGTATCTGCTCTTTTCCGTCCATAGAAACTACAGTACCCTGAAATGGGCCCGTAACCACCCACATTGTCAACGCAAGAAATGTGTTAGTTCTCTCTGTAAATAGGTCAGGCTGCAGCATTTTGGACACAAATAAATTTTCAGACACTTCCAAAAGGCAGAACAGCGCTAGTACAGAGTTCTTCACATTCCACAATTCCACATCCCAAGCGCAGAGTTCATGCAGCCCCTAGCCCCAATACTTGGTAGCTTTGGTTCTGTTTTGATTTCTCTGTCGGTAGAAGGATCTGGCCTTCTTGAAGCAGTGAAATTTAGAAGGGAATCTTGCCCTGTACGCATATCCACGTTACATTACAGTCAGTGAAATCATCTTTCTTGACTTGTCACAGATCCCAGTGGAAACACTCCTGCCAATTAAATTAAGTGATTGTCTTGACTATCAGAGAGTCGCAGGAGTCCATCACGCCGGGACACAGTCACTTTTATTTTATGAATTGCTTTAAGTGAGGCTTGCATAAAGCATTTACCACTTGGAAATGCCAAAAGCCGGCAAGGCTGGCTTCTGTCAGCAGCTGCTATCAAGCCAGGAGACTGAATGAAGGAGACACAAGCGCAGAGCGGGAGAGGAGCCGGTACAACAGAATACCAATTAACAACAGTTATTACATTGCCAGATTTAAGGGAAGGGAATTAAGCTAAGTTTGATCAGAGACCAAATATAATTTGAAATCCCTCACCCTGCACCCCCTGGCAGTTGAACTAGAGATGGGGAAGATTGTCATCTTAGGTTTTTTTTAAAAGTATAATTGTTTTATTGCTGTTATATTTCATGTTGTTTATACCTTGAATTTATTTTATATTTGTAATGGCATTATATTGTTTGATTATGTTGTGAACCACCCAGAGTGGCCTTAGGCTAGATAGGTGGCATACAAAATAAATAAGTAAATAAATAATAAATAAAATAAGTATTTAACAGAATTTGCAATTTTCTTTTAAATTGGCAATGGAAAAAACCTGAGATGTGGAAGGAATGGAAACTGACTGTGTTTGTCCATTGAAGCCCATGGTTTTAATTCTTGATTTTAACTCTTTAAAGGTTGAGCTTCTAATCTCTGTGTATTCAGTCTTGAGGGTACCAAATTAGAGATGCTTCTTCTTCATCATCATTTATATGGGAGGTATTTGCAGTGAGTTCCTCGCTATTCAAAAGCTGTTGAGTCTGGCAAATACTACTAAGCAGGACTTCCCTTTCAGGTTCATATCTGAAGAATGTACTAAGATATGTGTGTGTGTTTAGTCGTTTAGTCGTGTCCGACTCTTCGTGACCCCATGGACCAGAGCACGCCAGGCCCTCCTGTCTTCCACTGCCTCCCGGAGTTGTGTCAGATTCATGTTGGTTGCTTCGCAGACACTGTCCAGCCATCTCATCCTCGGTCGTCCCCTTCTCCTCTTGCCATCACACCTTCCTAACATCAAGGTTTTTTCCAAGGACTCTTTTCTTCTCATGAGATGGCCAAAGTACTGGAGCCTCAGCTTCAGGATCTGTCCTTCAAGTGAGCATTCAGGGTTGATTTCCTTTAGAACTGATAGGTTTGTTCTCCTTGCAGTCCAGGGGATTCTCAAGAGCCTCCTCCAGCACCACAATTCAAAGGCATCAATTCTTCGGCGGTCTGCTTTCTTTATGGTCCAGCTCTCACTTCCATACATCACGACAGGAAAAACCATAGCTTTGACTATTCGGACTTTTGTTGGCAAAGTGATGTCTCTGCTTTTCAAGATGCTGTCAAGATTTGTCATCGCTTTCCTCCCAAGAAGAAGGCGTCTTTTAATTTCAGGGCTGCTGTCTCCATCTGCAGTGATCATGGAGCCCAGGAAGATAAAATTTGACACTGCCTCCATATCTTCCCCTTCTATTTCCCAGGAGGTGATGGGACCAGTGGCCATGATCTTAGTTTTTTTGATGTTGAGTTTCAGACCGTTTTTTGCACTCTCCTCTTTCACTCTCATTACAAGGTTCTTTAATTCCTCCTCACTTTCTGCCATCAGAGTGGTATCATCTGCATATCGGAGGTTGTTGATATTTCTTCCGGCAATCTTAATTCCGGCTTGGGTTTCTTCCAGTCCAGCCTTCCGCATGATGTATTCTGCATATAAGTTGAATAAGCTGGGGGACAATATACAGCCTTGCCGTACTCCTTTCCCACTCAGTTGTTCCATGACCAGTTCTAACTGTTGCTTCCTGTCCCACATATAGGTTTCTCAGGAGACGGATAAAGTGGTCAGGCACTCCCATTTCTTTAAGAACTTGCCACAGTTTGCTGTGGTCCACACAGTCAAAGGCTTTCGCATAGTCAATGAAGCAGAAGTAGATATTTTTCTGGAACTCTCTGGCTTTCTCCATAATCCAGCGCAAGTTAGCAATTTGGTCTCGAGTTCCTCTGCCTCTTCGGAATCCAGCTTGTACTTCTGGGAGTTCTCGGTCCACATACTGCTGAAGCCTACCTTGTAGGATTTTGAGCATAACCTTGCTAGCATGCGAAATGAGTGCAATTGTACGGTAGTTGGAGCATTCTTTGGCACTGCCTTTCTTTGGGATTGGAATGTAGACTGATCTTTTCCAATCCTCTGGCCACTGTTGAGTTTTCCAAACTTGCTGGACTATTGAATGTAGCACCTTAACAGCATCATCTTTCAAGGTTTTAAATAGTTCAATTGGAATGCCATCACCTCCACTGGCCTTGTTGTTAGCCAGGCTTTCTAAGGCCCACTTGACTTCACTCTCCAGGATGTCTGGCTCAAGGTCAGCAACTACATTGTCTGGGTTGTCCGGGATATCCAAATCTTTCTGATATAATTCCTCTGTGTATTCTTGCCACCTCTTCTTGACGTCTTCTGCTTCTGTTAGGTCCCTCCCATTTTTGTCTTTTATCATGTTCATCTTTGCGCAAAATGTTCCTCTAATATGTCCAATTTTCCTGAACAGATCTCTGGTCTTTCCTTTTCTGTTATCTTCCTCTATTTCTTTGCATTGTTCATTTAAGAAGGCCCTCTTGTCTCTCCTTGCTATTCTTTGGAAGTCTGCATTCAAGTTTCTGTAACTTTCCCTATCTCCCTTGCATTTTGCTTCCCTTCTCCTCTCTGCTATTTCTAAGGCCTCGTTGGACAGCCACTTTGCTTTCTTGCATTTCCTTTTCTTTGGGATGGTTTTCGTTGCTGCCTCCTGGACAATGTTACGAGCCTCTATCCAAAGTTCTTCAGGCACTCTGTCCACCAAATCTAGTTCCTTAAATCTGTTCTTTACTTCCACTGTGTATTCATAAGGGATTTGGTTTAGATTATACCTGAGTGGCCCAGTGGTTTTTCCTAATCTCTTCAGTCTAAGCTTGAATTTTGCTATGAGAAGCTGATGATCAGAACCGCAGTCAGCTCCAGGTCTTGTTTTTGCTGACTGTATAGAGCTTCTCCATCTTTGGCTGCAGAGAATATAATCAATCTGATTTCGATATTGCCCATCTGGTGATTTCGATGTATAGAGTGACCTCTTGTGTTGTTGGAAAAGAGTGTTTGTGATGACCAGCTTATTCTCTTGACAAAACTCTATTAGCCTTTGTCCTGCTTCGTTCTGAACTCCAAGGCCAAACTTCCCTGTTGTTCCTTTTATCTCTTGGCTCCCTACTTTAGCATTCCAGTCCCCTAGAATGAGAAGAACATCTTTCTTTGGTGTCAGTTCTAGAAGGTGTTGTAAATCTTCATAGAATTGTTCAATTTCAGTCTCCTCAGCAATGCTGGTTGGTGCATAAACTTGGATTATTGTGATGTTGAATGGTCTGCCTTGGATTCGTATTGACATCATTCTATCATTTTTGAGATTGTATCCCATTACAGCTTTTCCCACTCTTTTGTTGACTATGAGGGCTACTCCATTCCTTCTACGGGATTCTTGCCCACAATAGTAGATATGATAATCATCTGAGCTGAATTCGCCCATTCCTGTCCATTTTAGTTCACTGATGCCCAGGATGTCGATGTTTATTCTTGCCATCTCCTGTTTGACCACCTCCAGCTTCCCAACGTTCATAGATCTTACATTCCAGGTTCCTATGCAGTATTTTTCTTTGCAGCATTGGATTTTCCTTTCACTTCCAGGCACGTCCACAGCTGAGCGTCCTTTCGGCTTTGGCCCAACCACTTCATTAGCTCTGGAGCTACTTGTACTTGTCCTCCACTCTTCCTCAGTAGCATGTTGGACGCCTTCCGACCTGAGGGGCCCATCTTCCAGCGTCATATCTTTTAGCCTTTTGTTCCTGATCATGGGGCGTTCTTGGCAAAGATACTGGAGTGGCTTGCCATTTCCTACTCCAGGTGGATTGCGTTTAGTCGGAACTCTCCACTATGTCCTGTCCGTCTTGGGTGTCCCTGCACGGCATAGCCCATAGCTTCTCTGAGTTACTCAAGCCCCTTCGCCACGACAAGGCAGCAATCCACTAAGATATATAAATCATCAAATAGAGCAGAAAGAATTTGGGGTTTAAAAAAATCCAAGAATGGGAAAGAGTCACGTTTTGCTATCCTACTTTATAATGTCTGATGCCTGAGAGTCATGCTACTTTTTCTTTTTAAGATTATGATAACAATAATGGCTGTTCTCTCATGAGAAGAGAAGACTCCCTGGAAAAGACCCTGATGTTGAGAAAGTATGAAGGCAAGAGGAGAAGGGGATGACAGATAGATGAGATGGTTGGACAGTGTCATCGAAGTGACCAACATGACTTTGACCCAACTCCGGGAGGCAGTGGAAGACAGGAGGGCCTGGCGTGCTCTGGTCCATGGGGTCACGAAGAGTCGGACACGACTAAATGACTAAACAATAAAATGGCTGTTCACCAATTACATTGTTTTTATCTGGCTAGTGCCTGCCTTTTAAAAGAAAAGTAGTTTATCACATTGAAATAAATGTGTGCATCACCAAAATCTCAAAATAAATTCTTCTGAGAGGTGGAAAAAGGTGTATGAGAAAAAAATTCACTTTCATTTTTTTAAACGTCTGCAACTTTTGTTGGATCGAAATAGGCCTCAAAGATAAGCCCTTGAAATGTGGCCATATTGAACAATCAGCAGAAGTCACAAAGCTCAACTGCCAAAGGTAAAGATGGAAAATAATATCTATACATAGCCAGAGATCTTTGAATATGAATACACTTCTCCCTTGAATTGCACGGTTTGATTATACACTCCTCCCCCCCCCCACAATAAATAAAGTCAATAAATACTGTGCTGCTGTTGGTTTCGAGGAAGTGGCCTGAAAAAAAGTCCTATTGTTTGGCAGTGCGGCAGCCCTGGTTTGATGGTGGTGGCCTCGCCAGCCCACTCTCCTGTTATGGTGGCTATACATGGTGGCTGGGGAGGGTGCTGGTATGGTCATGGGATGTGTGTGTGTTTATCAACTGTTTATACTTCATCATTAGGTTTTTTTGGGGGGTATAATAGTTATACATGGACTTTGAACTATATGGGGGGGGCTGGTGCCCCTAACCCCAGCGTTGTTGAAGGGAGATGTGTATAACAGGTGGTCTAAAGCAGAGATAGGCAAAAGACCATTCATAGATTTGACTGCTGGTATCCCATTTTCTGATCAATCACCAAGTGTCTCACGAGTCCAGCGTTCAGTTTCCCAAGGGCCAAACAAATGCCAGTCAAAAGGAGAACATAAGGGCCATAACACTCATGTTTCCATCATAATTGGTAATGAGAGCCATATTATCTCTACTGTTGTTGTTGTTTAGTCGTTAAGTCGTGGCCGACCCTACGTGACCCCATGGACCAGAACATGCCAGGCCCTCCTGTCTTCCACTGCCTCACGGAGTTGGGTCAAATTCATGTTGATGCCCAGCCATCTCGTCCTCTGTCTTCCCCTTCTCCTCTTGCCCTCATGCTTTCCCAACATCAGGGGCTTTTCCAGGGAGTCTTCTCTTCTCATGAGATGGCCAAAGTCTTGGAGCCTCAGCTTCAGGATCTGTCCTTCCAGTGAACACTCAGGGTTGATTTCCTTTAGAAGGGATAGGTTTGTTCTCCTTGCAATCCAGAGGACTCTCAAGAGCCTCCTCCAGCACCATTCAAAAGTATCAATTCTTTGGTGGTCAGCCTTCTTTATGGTCCTGCTCTCACTTCCATACACCGCTACCGGAAAAAACACAGCTTTGACTATGCGGACCTTTGTGGGCAAAGTGCTTTTTAAGATACTGTCTAGGTTTGTCATTGCTTTCCTCCTAAGAAGCAGGTGTCCTTTAATTTTGTGGCTGTTGTCTCTACTACTGGTTGTAAAAATATAGTAATCACAACTAGCACCTGTCAGTAGCCTTATTCTCCATGAATCTGCCTAGTTCTCTTTTAAGCCATCAAAGCTGGTGGCCTATCTCTGTGTCCTGTGGTAGTGACGCTCCACAGTGGCCAATGTTGAATCTTGTGGTAACAACACAGAAGTTACCGAGGCTCATGTCCACTGCGTTCAGGCTAAAGCTTTCCAGAAGGCATATCTCACAACAGGCTTAAATTGTTTTAGCAGACATGCCTTCTATCCTTGGGAAACCTGCGCTTTGAGACAGAGACTGGGGTTTGTGCAATTTTGAGACTGTCACTACACATTTCTAACATATAGGATCCCTAACTAACCACAGTCCCTAGGATTCTGTGGCGAAAGTCACAATAGTTAAGTAAGGTAAAACCAGTAGACGTATGCAATGCTCTTGGAAGTTTGAGGTGTCTCTCCCCCCCCCCCTTGCCCGTGACTTTGGCTTAGCTCATGGACAGGAGATTTTAAATGTCCCTTGAGATGAATGAGTGTACTTATGCAAATGTGCCATTGTCATCATCCAGTGATATATGCTCAGCTGGTGCACATACCTTGTCTGTTCCTAGCCATTGTCTTATGTTCGCTGCAAAGGACGAGGACTTGCAGGTAGGAATGAGGCTTTCTTTTTCTTTTTTCCTTTTCGTCTGTTGCAGACGCGACAGCAGCAGGGAGCGAAATATTTCATCTAGCAGCCGAAAGCCAGAGGCTGCAGCTCGTTGGAACTCTTCTTTCTGTATGCTCAAGTGCCTCCTGAGGATTCGGAAAGCTGTGCATGAATATGTAGACCTCCAGAAGATAAACAGGACAGATGTTGAGCTGATCTCTTTGGGGTATCTTACATCACAGCAACTAACATACGGCTTTCTTCTTCCCCCCCACCTACCACTTTTCCTCCTTTCCCCAGACCACAAGTGCCTGCTCTCACTTGCTGCTGTGTAAATGAAGAGATGTGATTGGATGCTCTAGGGATGCACAGCCAGAACTAAGGTCAAAGCCTTTTGTTTACAGCCCTAGGGCTATCTGCTGTGTGTGCATGTGTGTATGGTGGTGTTTTACAACAGACTGTCCTGGAAAGGATTTATCCAGTCCAGTTAAGCAAGCACCCTCTTCTCCCTGGTCTTGCTTGTTATCACCTATAGCCAGGTTTGATCCTATCATTTGCCAAGGTACAGTAGCTACTTCAGGTAGCAGATGCTTGGGCAGGGACACCATTGGCCTGACTGTTCTTCCAAAGCGCCCTCACGGTTCCCCTCTGTTCAAAAAGAGAGCTGTGTGTGCCACCTGGCCTGCCGTTGGTGCAGTGGTGGATGCTGTCCCATCACTCAGTTTCTGGGGACAGAATCCTCTTTGGAAGTGTGGTGTACAGGAGCTCCATGGCTAGAGCACTCAGCATTGGCTCCAGCAATCTCAAGCTGGCAGTTATAAAAGCTAGAGATCAACCCACCAACAGCAAAGGAGGTTTCCTGCTTCTGGACATGCCATGAACTGACAAACAGGACAAGCATGAAAAGGAAACTTGATTGTATATGGAATGGGAGAGGGGAGAGGCGCCATGTCACCCTTGGCTTCAGATGGCAAAACAACCTGGGTTGATCCCAACATAGCGTCCCAGAAAAATAAAAGGTTGGTTAATATTCTCCCACTATTCTCTGTATTCTGTTTTTATTTGTTTGTTTTAAAAAGTCTTTGACTAATGTGCAACTCAGAATGCAGGCATTTGTTGATTTTTGCATGGTTTTCTGGATCTGCTACTAGATTTCAAGAGCCATAGTGTAGAACTGTGCAAAAGTACTTTCTTTATGGGCCACCATCTCTTTCATAGTTTATGCAGTCCCTGTGAAGGCTACTATTTTGAACTATGCCCTCCCAAATCCCCCAGCCCACATGGCCACTGGCTGAGAATTCTGGGATCTGTGGTCCAAACGAGACATGTTCCTCTGACTTCGTATTTGTGTCATGTTCTGCACAAGTTGTTATAGGCACGCCTCACACAGTTTGGTCAACTGAAGGTTCTTCCACCACATCATTTTCCAGGTTGGAACCAGCTGGTTGCAGAAGATCATGGGAATTACCCCGAATTGCATCTAAACTACACTTTTAAAATTCACATCTCTGAAAATTTCTTCTCCTTAAAAAAAAAAATCTTTAAACTGTTTATGCAAAACCCAGTTCTCCTTGCTGGAGCTTCTTTTCTGGAACGTTTATATGTTTGTACCTGAAATCTAATTAAAACTCCTAGCTGGGGATTTTGCAGAAATGAACTTCCACCTGCTTTTCTGAAAAGCACTTCCCTTCCAAGAATATCGTTGTTCTCAGACAACTGACATATACATGATATGGGTGGAGGTGGAAATACTGATATCATCAGAACACAATCAGGTACAAGGTGAAGAATAAACACATCATCTGGAAGAACCTTTAGAATAGTAACAGGATTCCAGGAACTCACAACAAGAAAGATGTCCTTCTTCTTGGTCCATGTCAGAACGAATCCAATTGTGTTTCCAGCACTGACGGATTAGCTGATAGGGTGCTGGCATTGCTCAGTGGATACCACTTTTTCAACCTGGAACAACTTGAACAGACTTTAACCCATGCAGTTGTGATATGTTCTTGTAAAGGCACAAAGCATATCTGTAGGTGATGTTTCGGTGAAATAGGCAGTTGGGGCATGATGTTCTGGATTGGAGTTGGGGGAGGGAATGTGAAAGCAAACCAACATGATTATGGTTTGCTGCGAAGCTGCTTTCTCATTTAAAAGTTCAGACTACTACATTTATGAAAAACGTTTGTATAGAAAAATAATAGGGAAAGGTACTTCACAGTCTCGGAATATAGAACATCAAATATCTGAACAGTGGTTTTGCAAAATCCATCATGATTTACAACTCAGAATAGTTCCATACGGGATCGCCACTTCCCATCACCCATCCGTTACTCCTTTATCTTACTTTCAAGTAATGCATGCAGGAATTACGTCATCTCTGGTAACATATTGTTTTAAACTAGTTCTCTCTTCAACCCAAACCCCAGCCCAGATTTCATTCCTGACACTGCTTCAACTACTTGCCAAAGTCTTTTTCCCCTCATAGGTATGATTGAAAAATATGTAATTGGCAGTGATCTCCAATGAACTTGAGCTGCCAGGCAGAAATCTGTTGTGAAATTGGCAGGGATACAAGCAGTCAGAAGTGAAACAAATACATATCACAAATACTTGTATGCTTTTCCATGTCGTCATAGGGCTGGCTGGTGGTGGTGGACTCATAAGCATTTCTTTTTCTTTCTCTCTCAAAATGAATGATGGAGGGAAAAAAAATTTTCAGCCAAATATTTGTACAGATTTATCCTGTTTGCACTTCCTGAATCTATACACAGACCAGAACATACTTGCATACTAAAATCTGTCCTGTTCAGACTTCTCTAAAAGTGCACTCAAAACTTGTATAGTAAGCATAAATGTGCACCATCTGGATATATTATGGGGAAGTATGCTCTAAAAGCACACTATAGCCCTATTCAGGCATTACGAAATGTAAATGTGAAGTGAGAGCTGGGCATGTCAGGCCTGTCTTTCCCCTGCCTTCATTCTCATTCTTTTGGGAAAGATTGAGGAACAGCTATACTTGTGCTCTGCTGAATGGGATTACAAAGCCTCACACAGTTCGAAGCTTTACTTTTTCATAGTTTTCTCATCTGATGTCATTTTAAAATTGTGCTCAGTGCCACTTGCTTGCAGAGGTTTTCATATAGCACCGTAAGAGAGGATGTGACAGGAGGGAGCCTGAAGTATGTGTCCCTAGCAATTTCTCTACCCTAACAATCAACAATAGCTTTGTGGGATTTAGATTGTGGGAGGGGGGGACAATCACTTGCAAAGAACACATAGACTGGGGGAAAATTGTGCATGATAAAAAAAAATACACAACAAAAACGAAGATGAATTTTCCTGCTAAAATCTCCTGCCCAAGACAGCAAACAGAGTTTATGATCTGGAAAATGAAAAACTGCACGAAACTGAAATTGACAGAGTCATCTTTCTGTTCTTAGGAAGGGTCTCCCCGTGAATTTCTGTGCAACCTCTCAGGCTTATCTAGCACATCCTTGGAATCACTGTGTGTGAAATTCTTCAGAGAGGTGCATCTGAGGGCTTCTCCAGATGGAGCATTTGTGTTATCTTGTTCTTCACATCCCCTTCCTTGTTGTTGAGAGAGAGAAGCCTTTACTGGAATTTGCATCCAAACTACTGTCTTCCAGACGGTGATTAATGATTATGTACAGAAATAAAGATCCCTCATTTCACCTGAAGGAAGATATATCTTGCCATCTCCCATATTTCCCTAAAAATAATCTAGAGGGACATCTGTGATTGCATGCGTGGTATGTTCCAAGACAGAAGATGTTCATTGTGAAACCCTATCTGAGATAAAGCTCTATATTGTTTCATTGCATTCTAAAGGACATTTTGGGCTCATCTACATGGGCTCCATCGGAGCAGGCTAGAGCAGGCTAAATAGGGTCACTTAAGGTCAGGTGTAGGCATCCTTCAGTCTCAAGAGACCATGGTATAAGGTCAGGTAGAGGTCCAGCATGCCATTTGGTGTATTCCTTTCATCCAAGTAGCATATACACCTCCAACAACCCTATCTGGTCCACCTCTTTGCTTAAAACAACAAAACAGAAAACAAACCGCCCCCCCCAAGGAATCCCTCTTTTTGCACCCTATTCTCTCCTCCTGCTTCCGGGAGGAAATTTTTATTGTTTAAAAAACTTTTTTTCCCCAAGGAGTATTGCATATTAAAAAAGCCTTCCTTCCTCTACCCTTCCAGAGAGAAGCAAAGTGTTTAAATTCGCAGTATTGTGAGGTGGCTAAGCCACTTAAAAATATTGGGAAACTGAAAACAGAAGAAAAATTTAAAGCCATAAGTACCACTTTGGTTTGTTTCCACTGATCACATGTGCTGGTAACAATCCAAAACAGAGTGATCCTACCTGCAACACAAAGGAAGGAAGGAAGGAAGGAAGGAAGGAAGGAAGGAAGGAAGGAAGGAAGGAAGGAAGGAAGGAAGGAAGGAAGGAAGGAAGGAAGGAAGGAAGGAGCCCCTGATAGTAATTCAGAAATGTGCAGGTAGAAATGCTCTGGGGACAGGCTAGTTTACTCTAGCAACTGTGTTGTTTGATTATTTATTTAATTTATATCCTGCCCATCTAGACTGAAATCTACTCTGGGTGGCCAACAACAAGTTCATAAAACAATTTCATAAAAACAATAACAGTATAAGATAATAACAACAACATAATATAATACAAGATGGCAAAATAAATAATGACAGGAGGGGAGGCCTGCCTAAACAGCCAGGTCTTGAGCTTGCTCTTAAAAACACCCAACGAAGGATCCAGGCAAATTTCTGGGGGTACACTTTTCCAGAGTGGAGGGGCCACTGCCGAGAAGGCCCAGTTTCTAGTTCTTTCTCTCCGGGCCTCCCTCGGCGTTAGGCCCCTCAGCCGCACCTCCTGGCTAGAGTGAATGATTTGGGTAGATCTAGGTGGGAGGAGGTGTTCCGCCAGATAGTGAGGTCCTAAATTGTTTAGGGCTTTATATATTATCATCAATACTTTGAAATCAATGCGGAATCGAACGGGCAGCCAATGCAGGGCAGCCAGAGTGGGGGAAGATATCTTCATGTTTTCTCACCCCAGTGAGAAGTCTGACCACCATGTTCTGCACCATTTGAAATTTCCGCATCATTCTCAAAGGCAGCCCCACGTAAAGCGCATTACAGTAGTCTAATCTCGAGATGACAAGTGCATGGACCAGAGTGGTGAGCACCCCACCATCAAGATAGGGACGCAGCTGGGCGATCCGCCAAAGATGGAAGTAGGCAGTGCAGACCACTGACACTACCTGTGTTTCCATGGTAAGCGCCGGATCTAGATGGACCCCCAAGCTGCGAACCTCAGTCTTCATGGTCAGAGTTGTCTGATGACCAGAAAAAGGAGCAAAAAGCCCATGCCCATCGTGGACCAAACAGCAGGATGAAGGCCCATCTGATTGGATGTTATGCATATTGGTTATGACTTCTCTTTTAAATTATTTTCTAAATTACAGAGTCTACAGTTCTGTCCAGCTACATGTTTTGTATGTCATGAACTAGGAATTGGTACATTAGTTAGAAGCACAAGACAGTGAACTTCTGGTGACAAACCAGCAAACCTATAACACATTAAAAAATCTGGGAGCAGGAAAAAGGAAGGGAAGGAAGAAAAGAGAAGAAAATTGCCCTGGCATTTCCTCCTCAGCAGGAATCACAAAGCATGAACACAATGGGAAAGGAGGAAAAGATTCAAGGTTATAAGAAGTACATCTTTTATGCTTTTAACCCTTATTTCTCCATTGGATCCAATATGCTATCAGTGGCAATGCTTCTTTCATTATATCCACCTCCCTCTAGCTCCCCAGCTGCAAAAGAGAAGTGCATTATGCGCTTTTACATTTAAATGTGCCCCACACTGCAAAATGATAGATTCCCCACTAATATCATTAGCTGCGCACGCTGTTAATTGTAGCGGCTGCTAATCCATCTGAGCAGCCAAAATGATATTAGCTTTCAATAGGATTTACATATATTCAGTCACGTTTCTGCACCAGCTAGCAATTAAAGTTTAAACTGTTGAACATGCGGTTTGCTGGAGCCTAAGTAATATTTAATAGCATTAACAATGCACTTCCCCTCCCCGTCAGCCTCTGAATCTTTTTATGGGCTCATCAATTCCCCGGCACCGTTGGGTGGCACGGCGCACAATGGCAGCCTTCGTCCTCCCACTGTCCAGGGGAGGCGCTCCGTTGGGAACTGAGTCCACGTGCCAGCTCCAGCACAATGCCAGTTTTGAGACCCCCGTCCCTGGCATAGAAATGGAAACAAGAGACAGTTTGGATCACCAGAGCAGGACGCCGTGATCTCCATAATAACCACTGCCAGTATGGGGGGGAAAAGCTGTGGGTGTAACGAGGCGGGGGAAACTAAGAAGGGGAAAGGTATAACATGAAGAATTAACACCACAGGTCCCCCCCACACACACACATATGCTATGTAGGATGGTTTATTTAAAGCTGCCTAAGGGTTAAATTAGGGTTAACTTCAGCTGAAACAAAACTACTCACATACCGCACACATTGTCAGTGTAACGGAACATGCCTCCACTTTTATGTGGTTGTTTGGGGGCTGGGGGATTTCCTATAGCTGATCATGTTCGCATTGTTAAAAATTGGCTTCTTCCTTCATTGTCCTCAATGATGGGCAGGAGCTTCCACCTCAAAAACCACAGTCAAGTGACAGAAACTTAGAACCCACGAGGAAAGGCCTTTTAGATACTCTACAAAGGCAACTTCATCTGCTGTGGCAGAGTGGATAGCACACTGGACTTGGACTTGGGAGATCTGTGTTCAAATCCCTCCTCAGTCACAGAAACTTACTGGGGGTGTGTGAAATGATGAAAATGCTCCTTAAGTACCGTATTTTTCGCACCATAAGACGCACTTTCCCCCCACAAAACAGGGGGGTGGAAAGTCTGTGTGTCTTATGGAGCGAAGAAAACAGATTATATTTTCCTGTTTTCTTCTCCTAAAAAATTGGTGCATCTTATGGAAAGGTGCGTCTTATGGAGTGAAAAATACGGTAGCTCTCATACTTTGAAACCCCTACTAGATTTGACATCTCATGGCAACTATGGCCATCTCATGAGAATAGAAGACTCCCTGGAAAAGACCCTGATGTTGGGAAAGTGTGAAGGCAAGAGAAGAAGGGGACGACAGAGGACGAGATGGTTGGACAGTGTCACCGAAGTGACCAACGTGAATTTGACCCAACTCCAGGAGGCAGTGGAAGACAGGAGGGCCTGGCGTGCTCTGGTCCATGGGGTCACAAAGAGTCGGACATGACTTAACACCTAAACAACAACAACAATTAGAGTTGCCATAATTCATAACAATGTATAATAAGGACAGAAGAAGACTTTCTCTTTTTCCTTTCAAAAGAAGAGAATTCGGGATCATCTACCAAAGCAGTTAGATTAGACTGAAGTACTTCACTACCATGAGATATGCTTTTGGCTTTCAACCTGGATGACTTTAAAAAGGGGATTAAAGAGAATCACAGAGATACCGCTTGCTGATATTCATAATGAGCATGCATCACCCCAAGTACCAGAGACAGCTTGCTTCTTTGGGTGTTGGTTACTGAGAAACCTGAACAGGTGGATGCTATTGCATTCACAATGTGCTGCCAGGCTTCCAGTAGGTATTTGATGCTGGAGTAGAATGGTAGCCAAGATAAGACCTGGATCTGATCCAGCGTGGCTCTCCTCTTTTACTTATGATATATACAAATCCCACTGAAGGTGCAGTTTTGCAGCAGCATCCCAATAAGTGGAACCTGGGTTGAGAAACACCGGTGTGGCTAAATGGGAAAGGAGAAAATAGGTGCCTCCAGGGAAAATCGTGATGCAGAAGAGGATGGCATAAGAGCGAGCATTTGCAAAATGTAATTGGTTTCTGTTTTACAGAGGGTTTATATCACATCACCCTGCACACAGCAGCTTTTGTCTGGTTTTGGAAACTAAACAGGGTCAGGCATAGTTGGTACTTCAATGAGAGATCTCCATGGAATACCAGGAAGCTCATGATGGCACGGGGTGAGAACCCTGTTAGAAACTCTTGACGACCAGCTATTAGTCAGTGTTGACAATATAGGAGTAGAAGAACTAAGGGTCTGACACACTATATTGCAGCTTGCTGCTTTCCTAACTTCTCTGGGTTTCACTTGAGGACACTGTAAGAACTGTTACTGAAGAACAAAGGATACCTAAGGCTCTTGGCACAGTCGCCATCTTAGATGGTTACAGTACAAAAATCAAGAGGTTCTTCAGCCTTTGCTTGCCTCTGGAAGGCAGGTATCGCCTACTATCACCCTAGTCATTACATTTTCTTGAACATAGCTCCTATCCTTATTAAATAACTTATTTTTGCATTGGAGAGGTGGGAAGAAATAGAGTAGCGATCAGTGTTTCGATTTCAAATTTGTGGAAAGCTACGTTTAACAGAAATAAGGTAGTTCTGAATAGTCAAAAACAATGCGCTCCCTCCTCAAAATAGGAGCCTCTGTTCTTCATGAACATCTCTCTTTGAGATAAAAAACTTTATATAGTTTAAAGCAGCAAGAGATATTTAAATATTTTCCCATTCTTTCTGCTGTCTTAATGAGGATATTCCATGAAAACCACCAAGGCATATCAGTGGCTGTGGCAAATTCATTAAAACATCTGATTGAATATATTCTCCAAATTCCTTTTACAATACTCACTCATCTCTATCAAATAGTTATTCTAATCACTTTAAGGGTGTAACACCGTTGCCCGCACGTTAATGTGCTCATCTATTATTCTATCATTTGCTCTTTATTTTAATTGCCTTGGCAACAAGGAAGAGGCCTTTACTTATACTTACACATATTAGCATTTAAAATATTAGAGAATAAATGCCAAGCTCAAGACAATCTCTTAGAAATGGCTTTCCTTCATGTCAGTGCCTTTCCAAATGTGTCCTGGAGAATCCTACAGAACTACTTACTGAGATTCCTCTATTTGAATTTTTGTTATAAAACGTCCCCAAAAGCTTGTCTACCTTTACTGATTTCCTCCTGCAATGTCCCTAAATGTGCTTTAAGGGTGGCATTGCAAATGGGGCCACCCTACAAGGCTGGTCAGTAGCCCATTGGAAGGGATGAGTAGAAGAGTTTTGTATAGCAAAGATGCCACGTTTAATCCCTGGCATCTCCAGATTGAAATTACCACCTTTCACAATGTGTTTATCAATCCCTCTTTTTAAAATCCTTTTTCTGCTGGCATATAGACAAACAGCCTTCCTCTTTTTCACACAATTTAATTGGGAAAATGCTAAATCCAAGCAGTCATTTAGAAAGAAACAAGATGATCGGGTTCTCAAAGTGCAACACATTTTAAATACAGTACATAAATTCCTCCTATTTTGGTTGGGGGTGGAGTTCTTCAATTAAACACAGAATCTGCGTTATGTGCCACCAAGTCAAAACTGACTTATAATAACCCCAATATAACTTTCCAGGTGAGTAAGGTATTTAAGGAGGGTTCCACTCTTCTACTCCCATGGGTTTCCCTTAAATCCTGATTCATCTTTCTATCTCTTCAGCCAAAGTGCTTATCTTCAGCATACCTTACTGCAATGATACCTACCTGTGATGGTTACTAATTTGAAATTCCTGGAATAAATCCTTGGCTTTGTAAAAGGATGCCTTTGATCCTATCAAGCGTGCACTCACTGTTGAAGTTTCCTGGGGATCACGTGATTTCCTGCACTGTAGTATAAACTTTCTTTGAACATAATCAGTGTGGAAGCTGCAATGTTCCAGCAAGGTGAATGCCTTCTACCTCACTCATTCTGAGCTGCATGGAAGTGCTATGCGCCATCAAGGCAGTCCAATGATGATTTCCATTTGGCAGTGACTCAGTACGTTTGTCATCGTCTTGAATGGGAAGCAATGACCTCTAAGTCATTTGCAAGTGCTCTTGGTTTCTGTTTTTTTTTTTTTAAACTCTGCCTTCCAAGGTGATGGAAGAATTGTCCTATAATATCTTTATTGTCTTTCTGGCAGTCATGCATGTTTGACTCAAGTTCACAGCTTGGAAACCTTCCTTTGTTGGACTACAACTCCCAGAATCCCTCCGCCAGCATGTTGGGGATACTGGGAGTTGTAGTCTTCCCAGTACGTTTCGAAGCTCTGCAAGGTATATACTAATGAGCTTTGGGCAATAATATTGTGACTTTTTTATTTTATCCACATGTCCCTTTGCTTCTAAATAATATTGTCCATAATATTCTCCAGTGTAGATAATATTGGTGTAATTTCTTTTTGCAGCTAAGAATGCAGGAATCTGTCTTAAATGGGGGCCTGAAATTGATGTTAAGAGGTAGTCTATATTTAATGTAGAACACATAGTTAATGTTCTAGAGAAAGATTCCCACGTTTGTGAAACCAGACTTCCGAGAAATCCCATTCTTAAATCTTGAAGATTAGTTGCCAAATAAAGCCTGTTAAGCTGAATAACCCAAGAAGTGAGAGAAACTTGCTGTAGCACACAAAGATTTTTCCTAGTTAAGGATTTCCTTCTTCCAGTCACAGCCTGTCTCTAACTTCTGTTTGTGGCCTGAGTTTTGGTACATGTCACTTAGCATGATCTGCGGTGACTTCCAGTCAACTCTTTGGAGTTTTCCCAATGCAATTTGGAGAGGCTGAAAGACAGAACTTGCAATGTTTTGGATGTTAAAACGGAAAATTTACTGGTTGTTGTGGACAGAGTGCTGTCCTCTGAAGATGCCGGCCACAGAGACTGGTGAAACATTAGGAAGAACAACCTTTAGAACATGGCCAAAGAGCCCGAAAAGCCACAACAACCATTAGATCCCAACTGTGAAAGCCTTCGCGGAAAATTTACTATTGACAGTGGCAGCAAAGGAGGCTATATTCCTTCTCACGTGTGTTTTCTCTTTCTCACACACATGAAGGCAAACATTCAGACATGTACACATCTAAAAGCCCACTGATTCTGGTGAGGAACCAAGAAAGAAGCGTACCACAGCATGAAATGTGTGGACCTTACATGCAAGCCGTGTGTGACTACTTAGCTGAGGACCTTATTTTCCTATCTATTTTTGTTTTGTTCCAAAACAAATGCCTTGAGAAATGAATGGATATCATGCTGCTCTCATTGGTATCCAATTCCTTCATAATTTGTGACTGTATTTGTTTGTTTTTAATATATAGATCTGTATTTTAGGGGTCGCCTTTCCTCAGTGGCGTTAATGTTATTTTCACTAGCTAGTCTTAGATTCCCATGGCATGACTACAGTGCTCTCAAAGGGATGGGAGTTTTGGATTTTCTGGAGTACAAATACTGTATCATAATTCTCCATGCTGAGAGTTCTGCCCCCCTTACAGACACCCACATGTGATGGATGATACTTGAAAGAAAGGCCTAAAATGGGAGACTTTCGTTTCGTTTCGTTTAGTCATTTAGTCGTGTCCGACTCTTCATGACCCCATGGACCAGAGCATGCCAGGCCCTCCTATCTTCCACTGCCTCCCGGAGTTGGGTCAGATTCATGTTGGTTGCTTCGGTGACAGTGTCCAACCATCTCCCAAAATGGGAGACTTAACTAGGCCTAATTCAACAGAGTTTCCTGTTCCTGCCCTGGTTCTCTCTGAGCAAGAAGTTAGGGCCGAACTAGGCCTAGCCAAGCTTCAAAGTCTTCCAATGTAGGCCTTTTTCCCATTTTGGGGCTTGTAAGGTGTCCGTCAGGTAGGTAAATGGAATTTGTAGTCCAGAAAATCCAAAAATCCCATATAGGTTTCATTCCACAGCATTCAACAGAAATTGGGTGGAAAAAAATAACTTTCTAGAAGATGCAGGCCTGACACTGATTTCTTTGACATTTTAGTGCAAGGCTAAGCCGAATTTTTTGACTTTGGCTTTTTTTTTTTTTTAACTTTGCTGCTTCAGTGAACATGACTTAAACTATAGCTGATTGATTGATGATTACTTGTTGGCTTTATTAGAGGTTTATTTTCTTTTTTAAAAAAAAATCCTGGATTTATTTTTTTGTTGATTCCAAATTGCGACTGATTTTAGGATTTTTATGAGGAGTAAGGTTACATAAATAAAAGAAGAATAAATTAGCCACAGTAAATAAGTTATAGTAAGGTGACAGAGGGGGAGCAGAAGGGAGGAGAGATGGAGATAAAAGGGCAGTTGTTGCTTCTTATCTGTAGCATGAGATCAGTTGTTCGAATAAATTCATATGCATTGGCTGAATATCGGCCTTTGGTGTTGCTCATTGTGACAGTTACTTTAGTTCCATCCATCTCCCATGAGGCTTTTGGTGTCAGGAAGCCTTAGCATGAAAACATGTTGCATGTGTAGCTGCCTTGTTTGAGCTGATCCGGCCTCTCCCCTGTTCTTTCCAGATAACATTGTCAACGGCGAACATTTCCAGCTCTTGATGAGGTGTGACACAGTCTTTGTGCAAATATATGTTTAAAGCCACCAACGGTCCCCAGTAATTGACATGGACAAAAATCCTCTCCTTACCCAAGGGAGCTTGAGAATATGCCGTAGGATAGCCAGCAGGATCTGTGCCAGCAATACCCATGGCATACAGTAGAATAACCCAAGATGGACAAATAAATAGAATTACAGTGGTGCCTCGTATAGTGAGGTTAATCCGTTCCGGATTAACCGTCGCTATGGCAAAACATCGCTGTACGAAATAGGGAAAGCCATTGGAACGCATTAAACTTAGTTTAATGCGTTCCAATAGGCTCCAAAACTCAACGTTCAGAACTCTATGTTGTTGCATAATACACATTAATGGCAAGACAATTATGGAAAAAAGAACGGTGCCCTCTCCCATCAAGGTTGCATAGGACTAAACGCAATTGTAATCCCAACTTGAGTTGTTGTTATTACCAAACTCAAACCCCCTCACCACGTGCATCCAAGAAAGGACCCAACTAGAGGAACCTCTCTGAAATCAATTGGACTTGCATCAGTGTTGACTAACAAGTGCTGCCCATTTCAGTGCATCTACTCACCACTAAAACTAGATTTAGTTCACAGTATCGAAAGCGAGCCAAGTTGTTTTGGCAAATGAGGAAGAAACTCATGCAAACACTTTCCAGTTGCCTGAGCAAGACATCTCTCCCATCACATCTTCCAATGGCCATTTTTAACTGTTGAGGATGGATCCCAGCACTTCCTGCTTCTAAAGCCTGTATGTTAAAATTAATTGTGACGGTCTTTCTCAAGCATTCTTTATGGCAATCAGGTTCTGAGGGGGGCAGAACACGCTGTGTTAATGCAGATAAGAACTGTCAAGAAGAATGATAGAATCACGGAATAATTGAGTTGGAAGGGAACCGTAAGGCCATCGAGTCTAACCCGCTCCTTAAGGCAGGAATCCAAATCAAAGCAGATCTGACAGATAGTTGTCCAATTTTCTCTTGAATGTCTCCAGCGTTGGAGTGCTTACCAATTGGTTCCACTGTCATACTGCTCCAACAGTGAAGAAGTTTTTCCTGTTATTCAGCCTAAATCTGGCTTCCTGTAGCTTGAGCCCATTATTATGTGTCCTGCACTCTGGGCTGATTGAGCAATTAGTTAAAAATGCAGTAGTGACCTATCATGAACTGACTTTTTAAAACCATTGTTTCAAAAGCTGTTATTTAAATACTTCAATACTGTAACAACAACAATAACAATTATCATAACAAGTTAAGTAACCATTAATATTTTATATTACTTTCATTTTTGATTTTTGGGGTTAAATTGGCAGAAATTGGCTAGTTGGGAAGAACATTTATGGTCCTTGTTAATTTATTTTTCAAATTTAAAAGTAACACAGTACTAGAGATTAATCTAACAAATTATTTTTATAATTTTCATTAAAATGATCAATGTTAACAGATGAAAACGCCTGTTTAATGGCAACCTGCTGGCATTAATGCTAGCTCTCATTTAGACTGCATTTATGGTGGATCACGTTTTTAAATGTGCTCTCTTTTGTGAAGAGAAAAAAGGGGGAATGGATTGGCCTTAGACCTTTTCTCCCCAACAGCCTTTTCCTTGAAAGGATTTGAAAAACAGCATTGATGTATCTCGCCACACACATGGTCTGAAATGGTACAGTCCTCTTCACAGTCCTCGGAATTCACAACGTCAACATTCTATGAGATGTTTGGACAATGTCATCGAAGCTACCAACATGACTTTGACCCAACTCTGGGAGGCAGTGGAAGACAGGAGGGCCTGGCGTGCTCTGGTCCATGGGGTCACGAAGAGTTGGACATGACTTAACAACTAAACAACAAGTAATTCTGACTTATAGTGACGTTTCCAGGGTTTTTGTAGGTAGATAATATTCAGAAGTGGCTTGCCATTTCCCTTCTTCTGGGGGCAGCTCTGGGACTGTGCAGCATGTCTGTGGCTACGCAGGTTGGCTCTTCCCCAGGAGGCACAGCGAGAACTCAAACTTCCAACCCAGATACCTAAACCACTGAGCTATCCAGCCAGCTTGGAATGATAAAACCACAGTGGCCAGAATATGATGGTGTTCTGCTTGATGCCCAGAATCAATAGCATACTGTCTCTCTTGCAGTTCTGTGTGCATCCTAAAAATCTGCTTTGGGAGGACAGGCAACCATCTGGAGCAGGTTCGTTGGCATCATGGAGAGCTGCAGCAGGAGGGGGAAGAGAGAAAAGTCTGTATTTCAGATCCATTAGATAACAAAGTACACAGTTGGATCTAAGCCAGCGATGTGTCAGAAAATCAAAAGCAAACAATTCCATAAACAATTAGTGCAGCTCAATACAAACACATAATTCAAAATCAATTCCGAATGAAAATTCAGTTATCAGGACTAGTGGTTGCATAGATGTCCAATGCATGATCTCTTGCATGGTACCAATAAAACAATTGATGGAATACACCATCCTGTTGGCACAGATGGGCTGCACAACTTTGATGATGTCATGAATCACAGCCATGGCATGGTTGCTTTGAGGGAATTAAAAGCTTTCTGTTATTCCTTTTCCAGGTTCTGGGGATCCCTAAAAATCCACTTTGGCCTCAAGAAGAGCTTCAGAAAAGGGTAGGGAATTTAAATCATTCTCTACCTTGTTTTACAGCTCTCAAAAGCTTTCCCAAGACAAAGGAAATTCCTAGGGATATCCAGAACATCATGTTGGGGGAGTGAAAATGGGAAGCTTTAATTTACCTGAAATGGCCACAGCACAGCCAAGGCTGATTACATCATCAATGTTGTGCTGCTTAAGTTACGCAACAGGATTTCAGCCATTGCCTTATAGATTACCAACATACGGAGGTGGTACAAGACAGAACCTCCGGCGGCCATCCTAATTTTGTGCCACATTCCCAGATCAGACCTTTAGTGTCCACAAATTTGGTGAATGCCTAACACCATGCAAGCTCAGCCCTCTCAGTGGCTTATTCTGCATAATAAAGAAGAGAACAGGAAAAGACACATTTGCATAGGCTAATAACACAAACCTAGAATGCTATTTTATGCTGAGTCAGACTCCTTGTTCATCTAACCCACACTGTTGACACTCATTGATGGCAGCTTTCCAAGGTTTCAAGTAGTATTTGTTCCCAGCCATACAAGGATATCTCTGGTATCACTTGGTATGACCATCCCTTATCCTGCTTAGCTTCTGCCATGAGACAATGCCATGCATTCAGAGCAGTATGGTGTTTCAGATCAACGAAGCCGTGCATGAGAGAGATGTATAAAGCTGTAGATAGATAGAGGCAATAGCACTGCTCATGGCCATGAGCAGAGATATAGCTAACAATTTTGGCAAGCTTGTCACATGTGTTTGGCATGCAAAGAGAAAGAATGGAGGAATGGGTCTTAATGCATATTGGTTCCACTTTAAGCCTACTCGTTTTGTGCTTCTGCAGGTGGTATGTGTGGTTGGGCTATTTATTTATTTAAAATATTTTTTACCCCATCTTTCTCCTTAAAAAGGATCTAAGGTGGCCTGCATCATTAAAAGGCAATATTTAAAAGCTAAAAACAGCATGTATGCAAATATTTAAAAGAATCGATCAAAAACCACACCAAAAATGGTAAACAAAATAAAAACAGATTCAAAGCAACAAGGCATAACACTCCATTTAAAACCTCTCTCAGATAGCCAGTCACTAAGGGAAAGCCTGTCTGAAGAGAAAGGTCTCTGCTTGCAGAAAGACAGCAAAGATCATGCCAGGCTGGCCTCCTGTGGGCGAGAATTCCAGAGTAGGGGTGCAGTGACAGAGAAGGCCCTTTCCCATGTCTGCACTAAACATATATGTGAAGGTGGTGGGACTGAGAGAAAAGTCTCCCTTGATGATTTTAACACCTGGGCAGGCTCGTAAAGGGAAATGCGGTCCTTCAGATAGCTTGGACCCAAGTCATTTAGGGCTTGAAAGCTGAAAACCAACATTTTGAATGATGGCCAGAACTGAATCAGCAGCTAGTGGAACAGCTGTAACAGGGAGGTTATGTCATACCAAATGCAGGTGCCTTTGCTTTCATTTATACCGGCATTGTTTTACATTTTGACACCTGCAGTAAAAGGCCATGTTCGCCTACCCTCATTGAAGCTTTGACCACCAGACCTACAGTTAAATAAAAGCTGCTATCCCCATCACTGAATTCGACACAATTATGACCAACCCTCCGTATCCAAGTAGCTTGGAGGAGTCAAGACAACTACAGCTGATTCTCTCTGTGGATCCTATCTGAACTAGAGATGAGCAAGAACTTCCAGTTCAGTGGTTCATACCCGTTTGTTTAGAGGCTGAACAGGTGTTTGGTGCTTCAAAGCCACACCTCCTCCAGTGGGCAACCAATCAGAGGCAGTGGTCTGGCTTCCCTGCCCTGCCTCCTCTAGGTGCTACCTGGGAGTAAGCACCTGCTGGATCAGGCAGAGCTTTGAAATGCCGAACCCCTGTTGGGCCACTAAAGGTTTGGCCATCTCTAGTCAAAAACAGCCATGGGCACACATGTATGGCTAAGGTTTGTGATGATTGATGGCCAGCCGTGTGCCCTGAGAGACACTGTATTTAAGGTGGAAAAAAAATCTATCTGGAGTCTCAGACCTCGGATAAGCCATCATCACATGGCGATCAGGCGTGTGTGAAGCAGCTCTTAAAATGACATGAAGATTACATTTTTTTAGGCTGCTTAACAGCTCCCTCTGTAAACCAATTTAGCCAAAGTACTGAGATTTAAACTGATTTAATCCAGCTACGTGACCAATGGGATTTGGCCATTTTTAACTTTAGAGTGCCAGCCTAACTGGCTTTGTAGATGGGGCCCTTGAAGCCCACAGATTAAATGATTATTTAAGAGCTGATTGTTGGTAGTGTTCTAAAGCCTGACTGAAGCACCAAATATTTTGGGGGGAAAAAACTCAGTTTTGCCATCTGATGGTGAAACAGGAGAACTGCCGTCCCTGTGGTTATGGCAATTCGTTTGCTCTCTAAGCTACGGATAACCAAGGAGTCTCTGGCCGAATCTGAATCATGCCCCTTAAATCACAGGAGTTTCCTGGCAACCCTATCAAATTTAAATCATAGTAAAACACATGACTGCTATATTGTTTAGAAAGGAAAATTTGTTTTTCCCCTAGTTTGGAAGAAATAGAAATATTCAATACTATGTGTATTTATTTGTTCCTTTATTTATTTGTTTAAAGGGCACTATCAACATGCATGGCAATTTACCAAGTATAAAAGTGAAGGTCCAACAGGCAAATATTTGTCCGAAGGGAGATAGCAAATACAGAAAAGCAAAACAGAGGCAAGGATTTAGGGATTTATTTTAGTTATATATAATTCGGTTGTAATATAAATATTAGAAAATATCTTTGTTAATGATGTTATGTTCTATCAAATCACTTCCGACCTATGGTGATCCTAGGAATTAATGACTGCTGTCTATCTAGTATTGTCTTACTGCTTCTTCCTCTTCTTGTACATTGCTTTTATTCCTACCCACCACATACAGAAATGAGGGGGGGAATCCAAAACAGAATCTAATCTTGCAGATTGAATTTACCAGTGAACAAACAACAAATTAAAAGGGATTATCATCCATGAATTCGCCCAATAAAATATGTTAGCCTTAAAGGTCCTGTAGAATTTTCTTTTTAAGCAAAGTGGAAGGCAGTGCTTTAGAGAGTGACTGAATCTGTTCAACAGCAATGAATGTAAGCCAGAGGATGACAAAGGTCTTTTGAGGTTGATTTGGAGAAAGTTTTTCAAGAAGATATAATCCAGAGAATTGTTACTGCAATTATACAACATTCTTTGTTTAGCATTTAGTCTACAGGTTCATCATTAATAGGGATTTTGAATGTAACTGAACTTTATTGTCATAATATTGCACCACTGCATTATACCAAAGATATAGGATTCCATTGATTCAATATCTGAGTAGGCATTGGCATGTTAAAAATATAGCAGAAAAAGAAGAGCCCTTGTCTTGCATCCCGTTTCATACAATGGCCACATGTAAAGTTATAAACTTGTATGTAAGGCTTATGAGAGCCCATACAGTGTAGTGGCTGCAATGTTGGCTTAGGTCTCAGGAGATGTGAGTTAAAATTTGTACTCAATTATGAAAACATGGAAGGAAGCAATGGTAAACCACTCCTTGAGCATCTGAAATACTTCAAAAGTCCTGTTTTGTTGTTGTTTAGTTGTTAAGTCGTGTCTGACTCTTTGTGACCCCCATGGATGAGAGCACGCCAGGCCCTCCTGTCTTCCACTGCCTCCCGGAGTTTGGTCAAATTCATGTTGGTAGCTTTGGTGACACTATCCAACTATCTCATCCTTTGTCATCCCCTTCTCCTCTTGCCTTCACACTTTCCTAACATCAGGGCCTTTTCTAGGGAGTCTTCTCATGAGATGGCCAAAGTATTGGAGCCTCAGCTTCAGGATCTGTCCTTCCAGTAAACACTCAGGGTTGATTTCCTTCAGAATTGATAGGTTTGATCTCCTTGCAGTCCAGGGACTATCAAGATTTTCCTCCAGCACCACAAAAGCCCTGTTACTGTGAGTCAAAAGCAACTGGATGGCATGTAACAACAAAGACAATTCCATGTCTGATTGGAAGTCTGATTCCAGTCTGATTCTAGAGTAATATTTTACTAAGGGGCTGATTCCTCATGGAAGATTCCATTGAAATGACAAAATACACTTCTCTGGAGAATGACATGATATCTCCTGCAATGCTGAGTTGACCATCCCCATTTTAACCAACATGGAGCTTTTCAGAAATGAAAACACTTTGGCTTTTTCTAGCAGAGAGTCAATGCCCTGAACGATCGTCTTGTAGAATTGAACTTAACAAAAAACCAAGCGTTCACTGAGTTCTCATTTGGAATGTGACAAACATGGGTAATGCTCAGCACTGTACAGAAATAACCTGTCCACAAAATGATCACATTCCCCAACTAGGGAATATTATGGGAAAAACTTGTTGAGCTACTGGTTCTAGGCACCTTGTTCCTTGTTTCTTGTATTTTCTTCTT
This sequence comes from Pogona vitticeps, assembly GCF_051106095.1. Lineage (NCBI taxonomy): Eukaryota > Metazoa > Chordata > Lepidosauria > Squamata > Agamidae > Pogona > Pogona vitticeps. The sequence continues at coordinate 12,657,310 of NC_135787.1, read as the reverse complement.
CCTCCCGTCTAGATATTCTCAGTCAGGAAATGGGGGGAATAGGCATGCCTTCATATTTTAACTGGTATTTGATTTTGCCCGTATTTCACACGAGTCCATTATTTTGTAACCGTGCACTGCTCTGATATGAATAAGGAAGGAAAGATGCCATGCAGATGCTTTGGATTTCATGTCTCAGAATCCAAGACCACTGGATGTGATGGCTGGGATTTCTGAGAACTGAAATCCACAACATTAGGCATGCCAAAGCCCGAGAACACTGTGCTAGAAAATGTATTCTATTTATTGGTGGCTGCAGATTGTGAAATGTCCAGTTGTGCCTTGCATGGGGCTTTAATGTCCATGTGTATACAGTGGTACCTCGACTTATGATCTTAATCCATTCCAGAAGATGGGCGTAACTTGAAATGGTCATAAGTCGAAGCACCATTTCCCATAGGAATACATTGAAACCCCATTAATATGTTTTGGCTGAGAAAAACAAAAACAAAAAGTAAAATAAAATAAAAATAAAACACTGCAAGCCCCATAGGATCACACTGGTGCTGAAAAACAAACACCCCTCCAAAAAAAGACAGCTAGCCACAGCAGAACACTATGGGGATGGGGAAAACACTCAAAAACCACACACACACACACACACACACACACACACACACACACACACACACACACACACACACACAGAGAGAGAGAGAGAGCCCCAGCAGAACACCATGGGGCTGGGGGGGGGAACACAAATGCCCCCCACAGCCAGCCCCAGTGGAATGTCATGGGGTGGGGAAAAAACACACTCCAAAACACACACAAAAATCACAGCACAGGAACATAAACCCCCCCCCAAAAAAAACTAAACCCACCCTGCAAAACAAAGTATATGTACTTACTCAGGAGCAGAAAGCAGCACCAGGCAGTCCGAAGCCTCATCCAATCGCACTCACTCTTACCAATGGGGCGAAAGAGATACAAAGAAACAGCCTCTTCGCCTACCAACGGTTAGCAAATTTGAATTCCCCGCCTTTTTTCCCTACCTTTTTCTTGTCGCAACTCGAAGCTCTGGTTGCAAGTCGAAGCAAAATTTTGCAGCCGGAGCTGGTCGCAACTTGAAATGGTCGTAAGTCAGGACGTTCATCAGTCGAGGCACCCCTGCATATTTACATTGGTTGGGCCAGGGAACATAAACAGCTTTCCAGTATTTTGGATGGAAGTTTTCGTATGTCTATTTAGTGGGGCAGGACACCGAACGGCCAAACACCTCTTGCCCATCTCTACTCTCCTGGCTGGTTCTCAACACGCTCAGTCCTTTAATGTCCTAGTCCTTTCTCCTACTCTTCTTTGGTGTGGAGGTCCCACTCTAACTGGTGCAGTCTTCCTTGCCAACAGCAACCCAGCTGGATCAAAGGTAAGAGATGACACCCATGAAGTTGGACCAGGCTCCGTTGGAGTGGAACTAGGCTGCCCCACCATGGATTCAATCTCAGGCAAGTCTAAGAGGCCCTCGGGCATTAGGTCCTGGAGTACGGCATTCTATAGCAAGGTAAGTGTATCCATAGTGGGAAAGTGCCTCTGGGTGCAACGGGCTATCCTGATAGTCCACAGCATTGTTCCACATTGTCTTCTGTCTTCTCCTCTTCACTGCTCTCTCCTCATTGCACCAGACTCCTCTCTTTTTATAGCTTCCCCCACTTCCCTTCCGGGAAGTTCCTTGTCTTTCCGTCTTCGAGTGCTTCGGGTTTTCACACAGCGAGGGGGTTGGCTGTCTATGGGTAGAGCCCATAGAGAAAGGGATATGTTTCTAGCAGGGATGTGCATTTATTAGCCTCCACTCTGGTCTGCGCCTGAATAGGAGCATGCAGATTGGTGCCTGACCTCTACCGGTTTAGTCAGTATTCACACATTTATCTAAAACAGCACACATCCCTGCTTTCTAGCTCACATCACTATTTATTAACAGGGGCATGTGCCTTCCTGCCATCATACAGAAATAATGAAGGTTTTGATAGCCTAAATATCATGCCATTTATGACGACCAGTTTCACTGCTTCGCAGTTTATAGCAGCATAACTTACAATCATTAACGCATTACCGTTCCAATAAAAATAGTTTGTGCTATACCTCTCAAGTACACAGTAATATAAGGCCATCATCATAACAGCCAGTGCATTATCTAAAGCTGCCAGAATCATTTGCTTACAGTCTGCAAGATAAAATTTAAATCCCCTAATTGCTTTAATTTAGCTTTCTAATTCTTCATTGGGGGGAAATAGAAATAAGAATTGTTGTTCATGTTTACACCTGGTTGGTTTATAGTTTGTTTCATTGTCTTCTCTTTCCATCCTCTGGTGTAAATGGTTTTAGCCACTCACTTGTGTGGTATTATTAGTACACAAGTATTATTAGTACACTTGTAGAAGATCCATTAAATAATACTATTAACAGTGTTGCCAACAACTGCTAAAACCACATCAGGAGCCTTCATGAGTAAAACAGAGGTTCACATTTGTATAGCCTTTTTCAGCTCTTCAGAGTGCTAGACGTGCATTATACATTATACAAAACCCTATTGCTCTAAGTCAGTAACATTATTATATCCCATTTTGCAGATGGGAAGACCTGGAGAATAATCTAAATCCTGTTCTATAAATGATATCTGCATAAGGGTGATGATATCACCAGCAATGGGAGATTTTCAATAATTAAAGAGTTCCTCGGGGCTCACCCAACTCACAAACAATGAGACTGATTACGTTTGAGTCAGTTGAGGCCTGAGACAGAAAAAGGAACTCTTCATAGTAAAAATCTTCCTGAAAGTGGCATCATTGTCCTTACTAGTATTAATATATAGAACAGGATTTTGGGCCTTAACTGTGTCACCTACTGGGTTTAGGACAGAAACAAATCTGAACGAGCAACTTAGGATGCAGTCAGATGATGAGAAATGATTGTGTCTGATCACACCAGAAATGTTCATTTTGCTGGGAGCAATCTCTCTTAAACCGATTCTTCTGTCCATCATTGTTCCAGCCTGCCTCCCTGCCTCCTCAAAGAAGCACCTTGCTCCTGGACCAAAAAAGTCCAGTTTAAGGATTGAACTGAATCACAATTGCCTGTATATCATGTGATCACCAGGAAATAGTTTACACGTGACTATATAACAAGTGGTTCAAAATGCAAGCTATTGCTCTGTCTAATCACACCTTTAGCCATTACTCTGTAACACCTCACTTCAACACTTTCTTCTTCAAAATTCCAACTAACACCACACAGTACATTATACAGAAGTAGGAAACAAGCTGCTTCCTGGGTGTCGTTGAAATACATCTGTCCCCATCCTTGTTCTTTGGCTAGGCTGGCTGGGTCAGGGGCTTTGCCGAATAAAACATCTGGGAACTGTAGTACAAAAAGGTAACTTTTCTAGCTTATGAGACTTTGACTCAGGAGGTAGGCTGTTTGTGAACTTGGGGTCAAACTAGAAGATAAGTTTAGTATCTACTAGCTTTTCATTTTAATTGATAAAAGACTTCTGTTTGTTGTAAACCATGTTTTCTCTTAACGGCTTATATTATATTTAGCATACTCTTGTTTTCTGATTGGTCACTCTATGGTAAACATGGGCCTAGTTTGCAAGTCTCATTGCTGAGGCACAATGGAAATCGATTGTAGGAGGGAAGTAGGTCAACAGAAATATGCACTCACCTGATCCTGAGGCTCGAGAAAGGGGATATTTCAAAACCTGAACATACTCAGGATTCAGTGCTACATCCAGATTATGCAGGTACCTCACTTTTCTCTCGTGCAATTTGACAACTTTTTTAAAAAACTTTTTGAATTGGAGCGACTGAGATCCCAGACCTTGAGCTCTATCAACAAATTGACTAGAAGAAGAAAAAGTCAAGACAGCCACAGAAACTGCCTCTTTTGCCAATCTTTCAGAAGCAATGTTATATGGAACATTAACTTGATAAAAACTCTGACAGATGTTGTGCTTAAAGTGGGCCTGCTGATCCTGAAACCAGGAACATCTAAGTTAATGGGAAATAGCTAACACTGCAGTCTGATGAAGTGAATATGACACTTGAGGCTACCTGTACCTTTACATCACCTCTTCCAATGAGTCCGACATCACTTTCCTTCAGACAGTTCCCTTTTCATTTTGATGGAATAAAACAGTGTTTCCTTTTTCTGAGTCATGACTCTCATTTATAATACTCAAGTAATCAGCCACATTTGCATAAAATGCATTTTTAATGGAATACCTTGTCATGAGAAGACAAACTTCCCTGGAAAAGACAATTATGCTAGGAAAGGAGAAAGACAATACAGTGGTGCCTTGCAAGATGAATGCCTCACGGGATGAAAAACCCGCAAGACGATTGTTTTTTGCGATCGCTATGGTGCCTCGCAAGACAATTTCTTCTATGACCATGCTTCGCAAGACAGGGTTCCCCCCCCCAAGACCGATGCCTTGCAAGATGAATAAATTTCATTCATCTTGTGAGGTTCCCTCACAAGACGATTTTTTCGCAAGACAGTGCTTCTCACAGAACGAATTACATTCATCTTGTGAAGCACCGCTGTACTCGAAATAGATTGACTGAACAGAGAAACCATGGGCTTTATTTTACAAGACTGTAGCAAGAGTTTTGACTATAGAAGTGAAGTTTTTTGGGGGGGCATTAATTCATAGGAGCCCCCAAATGCACCAACAATTTGACAGCACATAACACTGACAGAAAATATCTACTGCCTGATGGGAGTGTCCTCTCCACCACCACTTGGCTAGACTTACAATTTAGGTTCTGTCTGCTTCCACTCTGCACCCCAGCTTTCCCCTCCAGTTGGGATGAACTCACCAACATCACCTCCCAGACACAACTGGGAAGGAAATTCCCGGATCCCGGAAGGGAGCAGCACCCCTTAGGGGAGGGGAAACCCTGCTTTCCATGGAGGGAAACAAAGAGAGAGGGAAAGGGACATTTTTTTACTCCCTTCCTCTCTAGGAAAGAGCTCAGCACCTTTAAACCTTGCTGAGAAAGCAAAGCAACTAGTAACCTGTTAGCTTCATCATAGGCATAGGGATAGAAACGCCTGGTTTGTTTAAGCCTGGTGTCCCCCCCCCAAAAAAAAACCACTTTTTGATGCCCAGGTTGGGAACCCATGGAATAAAAAAGCTAGGCTTCAGCTCTGAGGTATTATCTCTCTCTCTATCTCTCTCTTTCTTTCTTTCTCTCTCTCTCTCTCTCTCTCACACACACACACACACACAGAGAGAGAGAGAGTTACTATTCTGTCCTTAGACTGTCTTATGCCAGTTGAACGACTGTTGTTTCCAAGAAAACATCCAAATTCTTGTTTACCAAGGCCTACAGCTCTGTAGACTGGGGCAGCTGGTGTGGTGTCTGCTTTGAGGCTTTGAAGTGTACAGGTTGTGTGGGCCTGAAGAATAAGAGGTCCTTTGTAGGACACTTTCTCTTCTCTGCTATCAGCCTGGAAGAACTCTTTCCAAACTCATTTTTGTTATTTGGATACAAATGATGAAAAACACATATTGGCTGTTTTGTAGAAACTGTTGGGCCGGTGTGCTCTCTGAAGTATTCCCAGCTCAGCAGCATGCCAATGCGATGTTCCACAGTGTGTGTGCCATGCGCAGTCCATTTTTGTGCTAGAAGAACTGGAATGGGAACAATGGGTGCCAGATGGGCGATATATAAATCAAATAAACAAACAAACAAACAAACGATGATGATGAGTGAAGTGATTGGGGCCCTTTCAGAACCCCTGGCACCAGGGAAATCTGAAGCAACATGAGCAGAATAGAATTATGGGGGCCTTTTTGCTTTAGCAGGATTTCCTTCCCATGGCACCATTTTGTGCTTGACCTAAGCAAGACAGTTTTTGAGTCATTAGGGCAGTTACCAGGGAAATGTTTCCACTGAGGAAATGGATGATAAAATGAAAACTCTACTACAAGCTTTATTGCAAGAAATTTGAAACAATAGTATTTTATATTCTGGATAAAATGCATTTTCCCCCTACTATAAATACTAATGTCCCCCAGCCAATATGGTGAATGGCTGGGGGGCTTCTAAGAAATTTCATCAAAAATAAGGAACTGTTTAAAGCTCTGGTAAAATGTGTGAGGGCAGCGGTTCCTGACCTTGGGTCCCTGGATGGACTAAAACTCCCAGAAGTCTCCACCACTAGCTGTGCTGGCCAGGATTTCTGGGAATTGTAGTCTAAGAACATCTGGGGACCCAAGGTTGGAAACCACTGAATTATGGGATGGAAGCTAGATAGCTCCTTCAAAAGTGTAGATACACGTAATATGAAAGATACTCAATTCAGTCTATGCTACAACAGTAGGTGGTTCATGGGCTAGTATGTGTAGGTGTGAGAGTCCCAATGTGCCTTGATAGTGAACCATCCACCGTCTAAAGTATTTCCCATGCTACTTGTGTGGTGTGAAACTGGGATATGATTTTTTTAAAAAATCTCTGAGCCAAAACAGAATTCTTCCGTTTCCCAACCCCATAGGCTGTTTCACTCATGTCGCATGTGATTTGGTCTCCAATCACCATGTTAGGGAAATACAGTATTAATGTCTCTCAGAGAAATATGTAAACTATTTTTAGCTAATGTTGCATGCTATGGAAATTCTGGTCATATATAAGCAGCATGCTTTGCTATGGCTAAACTGTGATGTCCTGTTCACATGTACAAGTCAGTTTTTAATGCCACAGTCAAACAATGGATGTGTGAACCCGCTCCAGCCTTCTGTTTTTGTAAGTCCACTTATAATTCCTGGACATTGCAGTGCAAATTAAATATAAATATAGGGTAGCCACTGCTCCCGCACCAAAAAGGGGACAGACATCACCAACAAGTAGATCTTGGAGAATAACGAACACCAAGATAAAGAATTTCTATGACAAAAGAAGGACAGTATTTGCATTAAATCTGCACATGCTAATTTAAATTAATACATGCAAAATATCATCACAATTAGACATTACTTATATAAATTATAAGGAAATACAATACTGCTCACCATAGTGCACAAGACTATAGCTAGATAACCATTTTCAGTCACAGCATTGGAATAAAGATCAAATGTAATTTTTTTAAAAAAAAAAACGGCATTATGTTTAATAACCTTCTGAAATGCCCTGTTCTTGTATTTAATATAGCTTACTGAAAATGAATGTATTTAGAAAGAAAGAAAAAACAGAAGTCACTGCAGTTTTGCTGAAATATCTAGATAGGCATAAGACGCACCTTTCCATAAGACGCACCAATTTTTAGGAGAAGAAAACAGGAAAATATGATCTGTTTTCTTCACTCCATAAGACGCACAGACTTTCCACCCCCCCTGTTTTGTGGGGGGAAAGTGCGTCTTATGGTGTGAAAAATATGGTACTGTATTTTTTGCACCATAAGACTCACTTTTTTCCCACAAAACAGGGGTGTGGAAAGTCTGTGCGTCTTATGGAGCGAAGAAAACAGATTATATTTTCCTGTTTTCTTCTCCTAAAAAATTGGTGCGTCTTATGGAAAGGTGCGTCTTATGGAGCGAAAAATACGGTATTTCAGAGGAATGGTCTGAACAGGTTGCTCATTCCAGTGACTGATCGTACATCTGAAATTCATACAGACTTGACATGCCATGCCAAATCCTTCTTGCCATCCGTCAGTCATTATATCCACCCGTGTGGTCTGTGTCTTTTCAGACAAAATGACCCCCACCCCCAAACTTTTCCATATAAAAATGAATGAGGGCTGGTACATTTATAGATACATTCACCAGTCAAAGCCTGGACTTTCCCTGCTTGGCCAGGGAAACCCCCTCGGTGGTCACCAGAAAAGACATGAATCACCGAAAAAGAAGACAGCTCTTCAAATTGAGGACCGTCCTCCCTAATGAAGGATATACAGATACAGAAATGGTACCATGTTCCATTCAGTTTCCTTTCGATTTTTAATCACTGTCCCTTTATTCTATATTTAGAAGAAAACTTTTATTCTTCTGTCCTGAATGTAATTCATATGCAATAGTAATTCTCCTTTCTTTTGATGTTCTCGACAGTTTAATGTACTATTATGGGTTATCCTAATTGTCTCAGTTCTGCCCTCCTCCCTATGTGTTCAGACTTTGCGACTCTAAGACAGACTGAAGCTTGGCCAGCATTATTTGCACTGTTGATTTAGTTTCATTTTCTGTTTTCTTGGCATTCCAGTAGCAGTGTTAAATAATCCTTCTTGTTCTCTTGTGAGAGGGGGGAAAATAGAGTTTATGATTAATCTTTTTTCCAAGAGGACAGCATTGCCATTGTGTCTTCATCAGGTTTTACAAAAGACTAAGGAAAATCTGTATGGCTATAATCATCATCATCATAGTCATCGTCATTAACTCTCAGCACTGCAGGTACATGGGGGGAAGACCAGAAAGTCACGCTAAAAAATTATGACTAAAAACGTCCAGGTGAGATGACATATTTGCAAAATCACAGATTTTTTTTAAATTTCAGGAAGCAAATTAGCAATTGTTTTAAATTGGCAACCACATATTTTAGAATGACTCCAGTTATTGAAGTTAGAATGGAGATAAAGATGACCTCATCCTGCTTCCATATTCTTTTGTCTAAATGTTTGGTACTTAGCAGGCTGTCTTTTGTACTTTCCGTACTTTTGAGATAGCTTGTTAATGGAACCTCGACTTCTATAAAGTACCTTTTTCTTTGTTGCTTCGGCAGAAGTATAACATCTGGCTTATTAAAATCCACTGTCATTGATAACTTCCTTGTCCCGGTATCGTACTGCAGTTTCATTTGTAGTTGTTGGTATTCATAACAGGGAGGAAAAATTGTGAGTAATCCATAAGATTTAGCCAAGTGCTGAAAAGTGATTTTGCAAGATGGTTATGCTGTGCATGTAATACATTGATGCTAGTTTATGGCATCCAGCTATGACACAATTAATTGTGTTTTTTGATTCATGACAGTCCCTACTTATATAACTTACACCTTGCTTCATAATTATTTACTGGTAGCATCGAGTGCAAATTACATGGTGTTGAATTGCACATATGAATCCCTCAGTTTCAGCCTGAAGACAGCCTTATTTAAGCCACAGGGATTCATATGCAGAATCCAAGACCACGTTACTTGTGCCAGTTATTATCAGACAATAATTCTGAAGCATGGTGTACTTGTTTGCTGTTGTTAGACTTTGTAAAAAAATTGTTTCTTTATAGTTATGCTGTGTTCTGTAAAATATAACAGGGTCCAAGAAAAGCATACAGAAAAAAATCTAGCTAGAAATATGTGTTTTATATAGCCAAAAAATGGAGGTGAAATCAGATGAACAGAAGTGCTCTCTGATATGCTTAATTTCTAGGCTGTGCATTTAATTCGGAGGCCAATTTTTTGGAATGTTTTCTGTTTGTTCTGGAACTTATCCAGATTTGTTCTGGAGCGATTTGTGCCACATCTGATTTGATGTGTGGCCCAGATCCAAGTCGTTTTATCAGTTTCCTGTTGACTTGTATTGGAAAACCAACATGGCTATAAACTCAGTTGGCTTTATAATGTTGTCCATGAAATTTGGAGACCGGGCAGATATTAAAGATGGAAGTAAACCCACAATTTCAGGGGTTTGTGCTTTTTGCGCATTTACATATTGTTTTCTTAAATAATGAAAATATTGGAGAAACTTAATTAAACAGTGGAGAAAATTAATTAATTTATTAATAGTGGAGAAACACAAATTAATTTGGCCAATTTGCTTTGCCTTGCCCCGGAATCAAATCTGGTATTTGATTTCAATCTGTTCACTTCAGTCTGGAAATTAGGATTGGATGAATCTAGTCCCTGTTAATTTCCATGGGCTAAATTATGGACAATTCCATGAGTTTAAGCTTCCCTAGCCATGTCATAAAGAATAGCGCAAAGAGGTCTTACCATAAAAGGGAAAGGAATCCTCTGTACCACCTGCAGATTAGCCATCAGTCTTATTTCACCAAGGATTATCCTTCAAGAACTATCCAGTCCTTGTCAAGCCTAAAGATCAAGAGCCATAAGAAAGGAAATCAGGAACCTTGAATTTATTTTATTTATTTATTTATTTATTTATTTATTTATTTATTTATTTATTTATTTATTTATTTATTTATTTATTTATTTATTTATTTATTTATTTATACCCCGCCTATCTAGTCCGGTTTCTAGTTCTTTCTTTCCGGGCCTCCCTCAGCGTCAGGCTCCTCAGCCTCACCTCCTGGCTCACGCGGGTGACACGGGTAAGAACTAGTTGGGAGTAAGCGTTCCGCCAAGTATCGAGGTCCTAAACCGTTTAGGGCTTTATATGTAAGCATTAACACTTTGAAGTCAATGCAGAAACGCATGGGCAGCCAGTGCAGCATGGTCAGAGTAGGAGAGATATGTTGGTATTTTCTCACTCCAGTAAGGAGTCTGGCCACCACATTCTGCACCACTTGAAGTTTCCACATCAGCTTCAAAGGAAGCCCCACGTAGAGCATGTTACAGTAGTCTAATCTAGAAATTACGAGCGCAAGTACTAAGGTAGTGAGCGTCCCCATGTCTAGGTAAGGTCGCAGCCGGGCAATCCGCCAAAGGTGGAAAAAGGCGGTGCGGACTACCGATGCCACCTGCGTTTCCATGGTGAGCATCGGGTCCAGGTGTACTCCCAGGCTGCGGACCCCACTCTTTCCGGCCAGGGCCACCCCCCCCAAACATGAGGGAGTTTCCCAAGCCACCATCCACAGGGCCACCCACCCTCAGAACTACTTGAAGTAGCCAATCTAGCCACCCGGAGTCAACTGAACCAGATCACCTGCTGTGACGTTCACCTCCTTGGTGCACCTACGTTTAGTGCCCTCACAAAGGCTCCAGTCGTGTTTTCTTTTCACTGCCACCAGTGGATTACCTCAATCCACAAAATAAATGACGTTTGATCAGACACTTGTATTGTGAATGCCAACAAAACTTATTTATTAAAGTGAAGCCAATTTATTAATCACAGAAGTTCTTCAGATGTACATACTATTCTCTTGCCATATAATTTCCACCTTCTCTATCTAATTATCTTAACCAGTCTCTATCTGTATCTCTTCTGACTCTCTGACTCTCTCTCTGACTGACTCCTCCTCTCAGACTCCGCCTTTTAACCTCTCTCTCGGCTCCGCCTCTCAACCACATTACCACAGATATGAATAATACATGACCTATACCTAACAAAGGGTGAACGCTACACCTACTTACGGTCTTGCCTGTTCGATACAACAAATTATAAATGGTTCATGGTGTTAGGTCATGAACATTGCTTTGGATTGACGAGAAGGAAGGCCTGCCTATTTTTCCATTGGCTTCCAATGTGTGATCCTGTTTCCTCACCTCACCCCTCAATTACAACCAGTACAAAATAATTTTCTGTGGTTCTTTGTGGCCATCTTAACAGGACTTTCCAGTCATATAAGATATTTACAGAGTAGTTTTACTTTTGCTACCTCCTGGCTGGGTTTTGATTGGCTGAGTAGGGAACTGAACTCACATCCCCTGACTCATAGCCTGCTGCTCTATCCACTATACCACACAGACTCCCACACACTTTGTTTAACACTATAGTATATGTGTGAAGAAGGGGCAGGTGACACAGGGATCATGTGTTTCACAGGGATCTGTATAAAGACAGTTTCTCCCTTTCGAACTCTGTGTTGAAACATGAGCCATCAGGAAAGCCTCCTTTTTTTTGTACCGGTTATGTCAAAGTCCTCATTCAAGTAATATATTATCTGTTGTACAAACAGACAGTAGCAAGTTTAAGGCAATTCAGGTATTACCTGTAACAGCAACAAATTTCCCGATCATCAAGAATTGATTACAAACACTCCGTATACTGGCAGAGTCTCATAAACGGCAGTAATAAAATTTGATGTCCATCCATAAGGGAGAGTTCCAACAGGCTGCCAAAGGTGACAGTTTAACAGTTATGATCGCAAAGCATTATGAGTTAATCCATGCAAATTGCTATGGGGGTGAAGGCAGCAATCTTCCTGTTACAGCAATAGGAGCCAAGGTAGCTCCGTAGAAGGTAATGCAATCTAATCATGTTAAGTAAGACTCTGCACACTCTGAATATATCAGGGTGTTGATTCCGTCCAAAAGCCAGGCTACTATCTTTGATCCTGGGGAATCAGGGTCAGGCCTACCATTTGTTATACTGGTAGGGCAACATTCACAGTTCCTCCCAGGTTAACTGGCTTCTAAAATGGGTTTAATTCCATTTTAAAATAATATTTTCTAATATATTCTCTGTTATGTGATGGAGACCGTGGTAGACAGAAAAGCAATTCATACAGATTTCTCTGAAAATTAAATAAATAAACTGCCCTGGCTGTCATGGGTAGCTGGACACATTTTTACAAATATATCAATACAGTGCTGCAAAAAAGATCATTAATATTTAGGGGTCATTGCAACTTCTTACTAAGCTACAACACAATTTCACATCAACTGTGAGTATCACACTATGGATTATACTTAGAGATGTAAAGCCTAACCCAGTTTGTCCTTGCACAACAAGCAAGAAAAAGCTCTTTCCTTAAACTGCAGTACGGTGAGGTTAATTATTTTGCTTTCTTTGGAAAATATTGTAAACTTTTAAGACTGTTTTTTGTGGACTTCTTTGTAGTTTATCAAAATTTTAGGTTAAATGTAGATTAACAAAAATTGACTAAATGTTTCACAGAGTTTAGAAGTAACTAATTGCAGGTAACTTTTTTAGCTGTAACTAATTACTTGGGGTAATTTGCAATGTGATGAATAGTCGTAAAGTTACAGCAGAAGTAATGCAATAAGAGGTTAATTTTTTAAAGGTATAATGAGCAATATCTCATTACTTTCAAAAGTTTATTTTAAATGTTATGACATTTTAAAAGGAAATTTTAAAGGAATTTTCAAGGTTAGAGTTATTCTCTTATCAGTCCTAAGTGGCAAAAAAATCATTCGTCGGTTTTGTCTTTTTGATTTTTTAAAAAGTATTTCCAAGGTGCAACATCAAAATTGGCCCTTAGAGGGAACTAAAGAGTATTCCTTCACATTTTTCTGCCTGATGTAATGATAACATAATGCAGCAACAAAGCACAGTGTCATGCATTACTTGTGCTAGCACCATAACAATAACAATAATGGCAGACTGTGCTGCTGAAGAAGAATAGATAACACAATGAGCACCTAACCTAATCTTTGGAAAATTCAGATATGAATTAGAGAAGAGGTCTACAAATACCCTCAAAACAATCAGTTGCAATTTGGAGGTCAACTAATTTGCATTTAATCAAAGCAGATAGTATTTTGGATGTCCTTAGTTCTTAAACTTTGGGTTGGTCAACACTGGTTTTCCAGTTGTCTGAATTGTTTACTCCCGGAAATCCTGACCATTAGCCATGCTTCTGAGGCTTCCGAAACTAGAAGTCCAAGACTTCTAGATGGGCCAAAATGTTGAGTACTGTTGTCCTAGATAAGAGCTAAGTTTTATTCTGGTCACGGGACCTGCTGTCAAGTATGACTTAAGTCACACCAGTGTCTCGACTCAGAGAAGGGGGAGGCTCAATGACTCGAACTCATGACTTGGAACCCACCAATCCTTCCCTTTTTCTGAGGGGAAAAATCTTGTTTTTAAGAGGAACTCGGACTTGGTTCTTGGGACTCAGGACATGGTTCCAAAGTTTCATACTCAGACTTAGTAGACTCAGACTTGGTACTTAGACTTGCCAACGTCCATGCCTCCATTTTTTTTTCATTCTTCTAGGATGTGTTCTGCCTCCTCCAGGCCAGAGATGGGCAATGGTGGCTACTAATATGTTTTTGCCAATGACTCTCACCAGCCCTAGCCAGCATAGACAATTTGTTGTTGTTTAGTCGTTAAGTCGTGTCCGACTCTTTGTGACCCCATGGACCAGAGCACGCCTGGCCCTCCTGTCTTCCACTGCCTCCCGGAGTTGGGTCAAATTCATGTTGGTAGCCTCGATGACACTGTCCAACCATCTCGTCCTCTGTCGTCCCCTTCTCCTCTTGCCTTCACACTTTCCCAACATCAGGGTCTTTTACAGGGAGTCTTCTCTTCTGCATAGACTATAGTGAGAGCTATATAACCAAAACATCTGGAAGGCTATACTTGCCCTACGCTGTGATGGTGTGTTTTTATTTTTTGTGGTAGTCAATCAAGGAAGGACTAGCTCTGTAGCAGAAGCAGACCCATTAGCTGGGGATTTTACACTCTCTGTATACTTACCCCCTGGGACACATATTCCGTCTGCCTGTTGAATGGGTCAGTACTCAAATCCACTCTAGTCCTGAAAATAGACGAGACTTAACTGATTTTCCTCTGCTGCTGCATCTTCTGAGGTACAGGGGATATATGTGTCTCACGAGGCATTGGTAACAGGCATTATTATCAGCCAAAGGAACATTTAAGGGAAAGTCCTTCATAATGGATGTTTAAAAGAGAGAGCAGGGCCATTTCAGGCATCAGACGTTCTTAATAATGACAAGGAAAGAAGTGAATTCTTGTTAACCAACATCAAGGTCAGATTCTTGTGGAATAAATTTCATCTCCAGTGAATCACTCACATAGGGCGATAGCATGTTTAGCATCAAATTCTGGCAAAGAATTGTTTGCTTAATGACTTTTCTCTTTGCCTTTTCCCCCCTCCAAGGCTAGCCACCTTTGACTGAAAAGACCTCGTTAAGAGAGCTCAATGTCATTGCAAAAAAAAGGCTGTTAATTCTGTTCATCAACAGATGTTAACCGTGAAGTGATAATAAAGAGAGCTGGGGGGTGGAAGGCAGAAACAATTGCAATTGGGATTCATCTGGGTAAGGGAGAGAGACAACCCCCTCCCAACAAGGCCACCCGCTCCAGCCAGCTCCCATACGGCTTCTCTAAATATCTGTCACCCTGCCTGTTTGGCTTTGATGTTCCCTCCCAGACAGATCGGCTGTAGTTTTCCCTCTGCCTGTGCAAATAAAGCAAGACGTGGGGAGTTTTCTCAGCAAATACAGTCAGATGTTTTATGCGTGGCAATGAAAATTAAGTCAATCTTTGATATCACAATTTCTTTCTTGCTTGGAACCTCAGGCCAAGCTACTAGTCGACCTGAGCTAAAATAACATTTCATCATGGCCCAAGAAAGAAAAAGAACTTTACAGGCAGACAGACAAAAGTCCATGCGGGGAAAGGGCACAGAACACACTGAACTTTTGGCACCGACTTCTGGGATTATTAAGGCCCCTTTTCAAAAGTAAGGCTATACACACCAGCTCCTTTGGATAAGGATAGAAAAACCTGTCTTCTCTGACATTTCCCCTTTAAAAAAAAAAAAAGTTTTGAAATTTGCACATTTTGATATTAGAGAGCTCTTTTCTCATTTATGCACCAGCTGTAAATTATATTAATACCCAAGAAGACTCCTTGGTTGGGGCTAAACCCCCCAAGAATTATAGCCAGGCAATTCCACTGGACTTCTGGGTGTTGTGGTTTTCAAAAAAAAAAAAAAGAAAGAAAGAAAGAAAATCCAACCCCTAATCTTTCCATCTTGATTTCCCCCTCATTCAATTACAGTATATCATTTTAAACAAACAAACAAAAATCTCAGGTTTTCCCCTTTCTATATATGAAGACATTTGCAAAGTTCAATAAAGTTCTTGCAAAAATTTACAGATCTCTACTTTTTTTTCTTTCGTGTTGTTTCCTATCCTGTATCAATATCTCATGCATTCAGTCAAGGATCTATTTCATTCTAATGTAGCATCAGCTGGTAGAGTTGGTTGGTTTGTTCGTTTGTTTGTGTTTAAAGCAGAGAAAATACATACAACCCCCCCCCACATTTATTTTTGTTTGATATTTTCTGTCATATACTTATTTCCCCAATATACAACTTTTTTCTGTATGCACCTTTGTCTAGGATACACATTTTTATATGCAGCCTTCCTCAATATGCAGCCTTCCTTTTTATCACAAAAAATTTAGAGACATTCGCTCTTCAAAGAATATGCTGGTCTGCATATTTGTCTGGGAAGTGTAAATTAAGTCAGTTCACACAAAAATACAGACCAAACAAAATCCTTAGGTCAGCCGAATTCATGCAGAAGATGCTTCGCGCAGTTGGGAACTCTGTCCAGTTAGGTCTCATGATTGTGGAGATGCATATTTGCATTCACATGGACACAAGTATGATGCAGACTTTCGGTCCAATGCATGGTGGATTGTGACAGGTCTTGGAGAAATTCTCTCTCACTTTTTGGGGGGATGACAGTTCCTAGAATTCTACAGCCAGCACGACTCCTTCTTAGATAGGGTTGCCAAACGTCAGGCAAAAGGACATGTCCTCCTTTTTAGCCCAATGTCCTCCATCCTGCAAGAAAAGAAAATGTCAGGCTTTTGTACATTTTATGTTGCCATTTTGGATGGGAGGGGGAGAGGTGGAAGGACCCCCCCCTCACCTTGTCTTCCCCCACCCCCGTTATCTGCCACAAGTGCTGGAGTGCAGACCTTGCCCCCTTGCAGCTGCTCGGCTATCCGCCATGCCCACCCAGCCCATGGGGAGCCCAGAAAGGCAGCATGAGCAGAGCGCCACCCGCCGAGCCAGGCAGGAGCAAGCAGCACCCGAGTGCATCGATGGGAAGGCAAGTACCCGGACTGTGTGTGTTCAAAGTCCCTTTCGGGGACTCCAACTCCCACACTCCCCAGCTTTGAACTTACGGCCCTCGGGGGAGGGGAGTCTGCCTCATTTGGTTTTGCCTGGTGCCGCTTTCCCCCTGCCTGCGCCAGAACCTTGTTTGGGCATCCAGATTAGCAAGGTTGCCTCTGAGCCTGTGCAGAGTACGAGCGGCCGGGGGATCCCGCAGCCGGGCCAGGGTGGGTTCAGGTGCAATCAGATGTTTAAATAATGTTTTTTGGTATTTTGAAAAAAAGCCTCAATTGAATTTCTTTTTATTTTTTTTAACATGACTGTTTCTTGGTCGGTTCACTAAGAGACATTTATTGGCAGCTATTGTAATAAAATTGTATTGATTGCGGGTTTAATCCGGAATGTTTCAAATGAAACATTCAATATGTCCTATTCTGTCCTCTTTTTTGTCTTTCTATGTCCTCCTTTTGGTGCCCATGTATCTCGTCGTCGTTTAGTCGTTTAGTCGTGTCCGACTCTTCGTGACCCCATGGACCAGAGCACGCCAGGCCCTATCTTCCACTGCCTCCCGGAGTTGTGTTAAATTCATGTTGGTTGCTTCGCAGACACTGTCCAGCCATCTCGTCCTATGTCGTCCCCTTCTCTGGCCTTCACACTTTCCCAACATCAGGATCATTTCCAGGGAGTCTTCTCTGTAGACATGGTCTAGAGGGGCGGGGTAAAAATCAAATAAATAAATAAAATAAATAAAAATTCTCTTCTCATGAGATGGCCACAGTACTGGAGCCTCAGCTTCGGGATCTGTCCTTCCAGTGAGCACTCAGGGTTGATTTCCTTTAGAATTGATAGGTTTGTTCTCCTTGCAGTCCAGGGGATTCTCAAGAGTCTCCTCCAGCACCACAATTCAAAGGCATCAATTCTTCGGCGGTCTGCTTTCTGCCCATGTATCTACCAACCCTATTCTCAGACCATCCTGGCTGGAGGAATGTGGGGATTGTTAAAAAAAACAAAACAAGCTTCTACAAGCGCTGATCTGAAGGTGGCATCAGTGATGAGTGATAGGGACAGCATGCACAATGGACCTTGCCTTTCTAAGCCTTTCACTGAACAGATGTCGGACTTCTACAAAGGGCTTTGTGCTCCAGGTTTACTTGCCCACGTGAAGGACTTCAGTCTAACAAATGGAAACTATTCCATTAGAGCCAATGAGGCACTGGTGAAGCTGGTTGGTGGTTCTGTGACTTGTAATCCACAAATATAACTTGTCTTGAAGTTCATTTATGGTTGGCCTTGAAGAGAGTCAGGAAGCTTCCAATAGGTCATAAGACAGCTGCTAAGTTCCTAACTGGGTCGACTGCAAAAGCAACTTCATTGTCTCTCAGAAAAGTTCTGAGCATTTCTTGAGATGCTGTTGTCTACCTTGAAGCTTTAAACAACCTAGGAGGACCTCGTACCCTATAAGAGGTCTCGGTTCATACCTGAGTTTCAATAAGGCCAATGTTATAAGGAAAAACTATCATAGAGACTTCAGTTGATTTTATTTATTTTTATTTATTTGATTTATACCCCACCTATCTGGACCGATGGACCACTCTAGGCGGCTAACAGTCATTGCCTCTTTCCTGCTAAAATAATTCAACAATGGGGCCTTTTGGGGTTGCTAATGGGTACAGTCCTAAATGCACTTGTTGGGCAGTAAATGCTATTCAGCCCAATGAGACTGTGAGATTTACTTGTGAGAAGGTGCATATGGCACCATGACTTCTAAATACTTTCACAAAAATACCTTTTCAAATCATCATCATCACCATCATCATTAAACTGCAGAGTTGGAAGGGACCCTATGGATTATCAAGTCCAGACCTGTCAAGGAGGCCCAGTGGAGAATCAAACTCCAGACCTCTGGCTATGCAGTTAGAAACCTAAACATCTGAGCTTCTTGACAATTAAACAGATGTTCAAGTAACGCAACTACAGTTAAAATATATACTCAGGCTTGTTATCAAACAAAATATTATTGGTGTATGAAATACCCCTCTGACCAGCTGGGTTTGGGTAGAGAAAGTAAGATTACAGAAGACATCTATGAGAATTTCTGTGCCTAATCTGGGAAAAGAATT
This sequence comes from Pogona vitticeps, assembly GCF_051106095.1. NCBI lineage: Eukaryota > Metazoa > Chordata > Lepidosauria > Squamata > Agamidae > Pogona > Pogona vitticeps. The sequence continues at coordinate 12,638,485 of NC_135787.1, read as the reverse complement.
AAAAGGAAAGTTTAAATAATTTAGATACTTTTGTCTGGTTTTGGAAAACTTCAACATTGCAACATGCCTGACGATCTGTCCTGGAAATGAAACCAATTATCCATCAGCTCACTGTTTTGTGCTTTCATTTTCCTTCACACAGCTAGGCGTAGATGCATACAAATACTTAAATGCAATCGCACACACAGAGAGAGACTCACTCATGCACACTCATGTTCCCTCACACACATTGTTTTTACATTTAAATATATATTGCTTTTAAATTTTAAATGTAGATGTGAGTGATAAGACCTGTGTCAGTAGAGAAATTAGATTGTGAAGTCAAGTGAAGAAGCCAGACACTAAAAAATTATTAAAAGAGTGTTTTTCATTCATGGGCTCTGGCTTTGATCTCCATTTCCATTGGTGGAAATTCAGAATAACACCAAAGTATTTACTTCCCAAACCACAGAAGGCAGAATGAAGCGAAATCTTTCTTTTCCCCAGTTGGGATACTCAGCAAGGGTGAGCAACTTGTGGCCATATATCTTTTTTTTTAAATTGCAACTTGTCTCAGTTAGTGGTAAGGAATGATGGGAGATGCATAATGTACAACCTCTGAAGGTCTACAAACTACTCACCCCTACCTTACAGTAGAGGGGCACATTTTTACTTCTTTGTAAAAATACAGATTTGGTAAAGGAATGGAACTAGAGTTCTCACTGTTGTTGACTGGCATCTCAAGGAATTGCTATGGCTTGCCAGATCTCCGCCACCAGAGACAAATCTAAGAAGAAACAGCACTGGAGGTGGAGATACAGTAGTTCAATTTTGTAGGTGAACTGGCATTGCAGCCTGGGAACCCATCTCTACCCATTTGCAGCCAGCACCAAAGGTCACTGGTTGAGTGCCTTCAACATTACTGTCCCCCCTGACATCAATGGTTGGCTTTATCTCCAGATCACCATGGATGGAGTGAAAGGCTCTCTACTACCGTACTTAAACTGAGCAAAGATGCTCCTCTAAATCACAAAGATGAGAAACCGAGCAAAGTTGCACAGATCTCAGCTCTTAGAGTTAAATAAGTGGGACTGACCTGGCTGTTCACTTAAAAATAAACTCTCATTGATTCATTGGGTCTACTCTAGTTGGAACTAAGAACTGGATTTGGCCCATATTCACAATGTACACAGGCACACACATGCAGATTATGGGCATACTGAAATATCCAAGCGTTTGTAGTGACAGGTCAACAATTGACTCCTCGTGTGTGCCCATGTATGGATGTGCTCGTTTTCTTCAGGGTTATCCCAGTGCTTTTTCCATGATCACTTTGTACATTCTGGTTGTGCAGATAGTACTTGGCACCCACATTTTCAGAGTCCCAATTGCAATATTCAAATGTGAGGGGCATATGTCCTTGGATCATTAAATCACACATTCTTCAAGAGTAATTTTGTCTTAGTTTGCCAGACAGCAAAGGTAGTTGTTTTTGGCTCCTGCAATACAGCTGACCCCTGAAATGAGGCCAAGACCTGTGATCATTTGCCTTGACTGAAAGCAAAACAAAACAAACCATTACTGTACACACTTCTGAGGTAATTACTTCCATTAGATTACAACTTGGAAACAAATTTCAAGTCACACAGCACAAAATAATATTCTCATACAAAACAAACAAACAAAATGCATCAGATGATAACAGTCTGTCTCCGAGAGTCAGAAAAGTTCACAGAATAGAAGGTAGGACACTTTCGTATGAAATAGACATGACACTAAATTCATGGATGCTGCCCAAAATAGCAGCTGTACATTTAGCTTTAACAGCTCCCCCCCCCCCCCAGTGGAAATATTTAGGAGAAATTACCTCATGGGCCATCATACTATTCCATATTTTTGTGCTTCTTCATTAGAATAGAGCACTAATATACATGGGAAGTGATTGGGACCAGTTGAGGGAGGAAAGGAGGAAGATAGCAGATAAAATAAGTAATCTAATGGCCCTAGTATGTTTTGCCTCTCTTTTTCTTTTCTTCATCCACATACAGGATGTATTCATAGGCTCCCTTTCTCTTTTCACTTAGGTGACTTCCTGTTCGTGGTTCCTCCTTGCTAAGATAATATTGCATTCTTGGTCAGACTTGCATGTACAACTTATTTCTCCAACGACTTCTACAAATAGATTTAGTGAATCTTTTTCTTATGGACTATGCTAAATAAATTTCCTGATGAAAAGTATGCTATTCTTTTGAGATATTTAAGGTGTATTTTGACCATTTCTACTTCCCACCACTGCCAGTCAGATTTCATGGCTAAGGAGGGATTGCAAACCCAGATCTCTTGAGCTTTAGTCTGTAATTCTGTCCATTACAACACATTGAGTACAATGGGAAAATGTAGGTGGAAGTGCATGCAAATTACCACATGGGGGGAAAAACCCAAAGACCAGAATCCTGTCAGCTTTACAGAAGGTTTGTGCAACTTGCTGTGGCTAACTGAAGCTAATTGATGAGGTGCCAGGGGAGATTCCGTCACATGCCTGATCGTGTGTTACCTTGAGACACACTGGAGCACCTTGTCAATCACCTACAATTTGTTGTTTAGTCGTTAAGTCATGTCCGACTCTTTGTGACCCCATGGACCAGAGCACGCCAGGCCCTCCTGTCTTCCACTGCCTCCAGGATTTTGGTCAAATTCATGTTGGTAGCTTTGATGACCCTGTCCATTCATCTTGTCCTCTGTCGTCCCCTTCTCCTCTTGCCCTCATACTTTCCCAACATCAAGGTCTTTTCTAGGGTGTCTTTTCTTCTCCTGAGACGGCCAAAGTATTGGAGCCTCAGCTTCAGGATCTGTCCTTCCAGTGAGCACCCAGGGTTGATTTCCTTCAGAATGGATCGGTTTGTTCTCTTTGCAGTACAGGGGACTCTCAAGAATCTCCTCCAGCACCACAATTGAAAAGCATCAATTCTTCAACAGTCAGCCTACATTATGGTCCAGCTCTCACTTCCATATATCGCTACTGGAAAAGCCATAGCTTTGACTATGCGGACTTTTGTCGGCAAGGTGATGTCTCTGCTTTTTAAGATGCTGTCAAGGTTTGTCATCCCTTTCCTCCCAAGAAGCAGGCGTCTTAATTTTGTGGCTGCTGTTACCATCTGCAGTGATCATGGAGCCCAAGAAAGTAAAATCTGTCACTGCCTCCATATCTTCCCCTTCTATTTGCCAGGAGGTGATGGGGCTGGTGGCCATGATCTTAGTCAGAACTTAGACCTACAATTCGTCACAGCAATTTATGTAAACCATGCACTGTCATCAGCTGAAATTTAATAACAGCTCCAAAGAGTAGATTTTTTAAAAAAATTCTTCAAATTAGCAATTGCCAGCAGTTGTACTAACTGGTTATTCTGGCAGTAACAGTCCCTCACAAAGTAATTTTGCCAGCCTTGATATGTAACTGTTTGTATAAGTTCAAAGTAGTGGTGTTCCAAAAGAGATAGCCAAGGTATTATCAGCCATTCATAAGAGGTTAAAGAGGTGACAAAATTAGGTAATCTTCCCCAGATTGAGAGGAAATGGGGAGCAATTCAGAGGAACTGGGAGGCTGGGGTGGGGATGGGTATTGGGGACAGCTGTTCATCTGCGACATCTTCAACATATGCCCAGTCATCATAGGCATCCTTCAGTCTCGAGAGACTATGATAACGTGCTCTGTATGAATGACTTTGACGCTGTATGCAAAGCTGGAGTGTCCTCAACACGGCACGAAGCCTGGGTAAAATAATATGGAGGATAGGCTGTTACCCAACCAGCAAATCCCTCCTCTCCACATCACTGAAATAGTCCAACAGAAAGGCAAGAGCCTATACAACTGGTTCCAGCGATGTCGCAGGAGTTGCCAAAACAACACGAATTGCCTCCGGGACTCCCGCTCTGGATTTTGCCTCGAGGTTTACTCCTGAAGCCTTTTCCAGAAGTCGATATAGCCACAAGGCAGTGGAGGTTTGAAATCAGAGTTTTCCTTCTCCTAGAGGACTGTGACCTGCAGGGTGGGTATACTATTGAGCTGCTTATGCATTTATCTCCAGACCTTTGTAACCTTTGCTCATCATAACTTGATACAAATGAGGACTAGGGCAAGAATGCAAGCAGGATTTGAAAAAATACAATGAAATCAAGAGTTGAGAGGGTTCCCCCCCTTATCCCTAGAGACTTTGTGAGCATTTTTCCCGTGGCCTCCTCTTTTTTTCTCCTATGAAATGTTGGAAGGTAGGGAAGGTTATTGCCTTCAACACTGACCTTGTTATCTTGCTAGAGGCTGCCTGATTCTCCGGTCCCTGGGGGGGCTTCATGGTCCTTTGTTAGACTCACCGCCATTGACCCAGTGACAATGACATGATGCCTTTAACTTCTGATCCCAGGAACAGTCGTTTAGATAACAGGAACTCTGGCAGCCCATTAACTGCAGTGCAGATTGTGGCTGCTGCTATAATTTTAGACCTATTTAAAAATAGATTAGAGCCTCAGAAAATATGCCAGCTTGCTCCCCTTAGAAGACAGTTTACCAAAACGAGCCAGGCATTGGCTTCTTCGGCGATCTGGTTTTCAACTTCATTATAACAACATTAGCCAGCAGCGAGGAACTTATTGAATAAATGGCATTTAACTTGCAGTGCATCTACCTGAGTAGTTGTTTCAGATTACGGATGTTGAAGAAAAAGGCAGTGCCCCTGAGGTGGGCATGTCTGACCACTGTCTCCTCTGATCCATTAAATGAGAGAAAAGGACAGAGACGTAGGCCTTAATGTACAATCTACTACATAATCTCCCTCAAACCTCTTTCTGCCTCTGCCTATGTTATTGAAAAGAGGTTTCAAGCATCACTGGATTGTCTGCCTGTGAATGGCTGTTCCTCCTCACCAGAAGACCTCCACAAATGTGAGAATTTCATGGATGAAGAAGCATGGAATTGTTAGCAACCCCCAGCCAACCGAGGAATTCCAGAGGATCCATAAATAGAAGGAATTCTTATTTAACTGAGTTTGGGCAAGGTGCTCCCTCAGATATTGTCAGGACGATGTTCGCAGCATTCCTTGTCATGGTCTTTGCTAGACAGGGCTGAGAGGAGTGGTGCCATGCAATAGATTTGCCTCATAACCATGATACTGTATTTTTTTTCCAGCACTTGACGCCTCAGAGATTCTAGACCAGTGGTTCCCAACCTTGGGCCTCCAGAAGTTCTTGGACCACAACTCCCAGAAGTTTTCGCTGTTAGCTGTGCTGACTGGGGTTTCTGGGAGTTGCAGTCCAAGAACATCTGGGGACACAAAGTTGGGAGCCACTATTCTAGAGTAACTATTTTTCAGAGGCCAGCCCTGCAGCCACAAGGGTTGTCCCCTTTTCCTGCTAAGTCATGCCATCTGCACTCCCTAATCTGCAGCATACAAATACATGAAGAGTTTTTCACCACAGTTCCAGGGGGGATTTCCCTTCCCCCCCCCCGACTTTTTGTGTTGCAGTTTGTCAAGATTTTGTACAACAAAAAGAGGTACTGTATAAGTTGCAGCGCTGCAACTCCCTGCTTTATTCCAAAACGCTCAATGAGCCCAAACGTGCTTCTGTTTTATCCCCAGGCTCCTCCCCTCTCTCCTTACTTGTTTGGTGTGTCAGTGTTGCACAAATATAATTCATATAAAAATATCTTCACACTGAGCCAGTGAGATCTGATGCCTGGAGGGGTCTGGTTGCAACAGGGGAAATGGATGCCCAGACCATCTCACACACAAAGATGAAACATCGTTCATCCCACGACTGGTCTCCTTACCTAGAGAACCAGAAAAGCATACCAATTCCCTTTTATTTCGACCAGCACCTTAGCATGTCATAATCCAACCCCTCAGATCCTGAAAGGATAGGAATAGATACCAATTTATCCAGAAATAGGTCCCATCGAAGCTAATGGGCCTTATATTTGAATAGATAACTACAAGCTTGCACTCTTAATGTCTTTTCTGGTCTATGTCTGCTTGTCTCATTGCTTCGAATTAAGTCCCAGAAAGTCTGACAGGATCCCTTCACAGACAGTTGCATAGTCATAGGCCTAGCTACCTAGGCTGATGTCACTAGAAACAGTTAAACTTACTTTTGAACTGTTATGTGCCATAAGGTTGGAACTGACTTACAGCAACCGTAATAGAGCATTGGACAGTGTCATTGAAACTACCAACACAAATTTGACCAAACTCCAGGAGGCAGTAGAAGACAGGAGGGCCTGGCGTGCTCTGGTCCATGGGATCACGAAGAGCCGGACACGACTTAACGACTAAACAACAACAACAACGAATAAAGCTTTCAAGGTAAGGGAGATATTTAAAGAGTAGTTTTCACCAGTTCTGCTCCCCCAGTGATTTTCCATGGCTGAGTGAGGAATCGAACCCTGATCTCCAGAGCCCTAATCCAGCACGCTATCCACTGCACCACACTGGGTACCAGTTATGTATCAGGTTGAATACATATTGAATTCTAGGGCTTTACCATATTGAATTCTTGTCACTGAATATGCATATTTGCACACAGCCAATACAAAGCAATTTAAAGCTAGAACGCTATTGTAACTACAATTATATCTTGTTTATTTAAAAAGTTTTCTCCCTCTGCAACCTGAGTTCTCCTTAAGGCTTTCTCCCCAGTCCCCGAAGCTATGTATAGACTTGTCCAAATCTGTAATCCATTGTCAGCCCCAAACATTTCTGTACAACATCAAAGGTGGTGGTAGGGAATTTTTTTTTGAAGAAGAAGAAGAACTTGGAAATGATCATTTAAGTTAGTCTTGGCTTTACTTTGATGTCCTTCCTCCCATAATGACATAATTCTAGAAGTCCATTTCCTGCCTTGGTTATTTTTACTATTATTTCAAAAATGTTTACTTACCACTCTACATCATTTCCCACCAAACCATACCCCATCACACCTTATGCCTCTCCAAACAACCTTTTACCTAATGACCAGACTTTTAAAACCTTGCTCCTTGATACAACTCTATGTTTCTTTTTTTTTTCCCCCACACCTCTTTGGAGGGCCCAGTGCAAATAAAAGATCCACTCTTAAGCATCACAGTTCACCGCTCCATAACAAAAGACTACATGGAAGTAACACTTTCCTTCCCCCTCCAAGCCCGTCCCTATTTCCGCTCTATCAACTTTCTTAATATTTGGTTCTGCTCTAGCTCCCAGCTAGCCACCTTCCTTACTTTACTGCATCTCTTCCTTTTTATTCTGTTCCGTCTCTGTCTTGTAGCCTAAGAAAACCCATTATCTAGAGCAATTAAATTCAAGAACTAAGAACTTTGGGAGCTCAACAGCCAGACAAAGTTGATTATGAGCAATGGAGATGGGGGGGGGAAATAAGGGGGAAATGGCCTAAATGGGAAGAAAAGACCAGCTGAGGGATGTGGAAGACAGCCAACTCTGAAGGGCCAAGCCATGGCTCTTTGATGTGGGAGGTCTGAGAGACACCTGCTGGGGCACCTCCTTGGGACATCTCATTAACCGTGTCATCAAAGCCCCCCTGAGGTCCAGCGAATCATAACATTATCTCTGACATTACCACACAGACACAAGCTTCCTTAGGCAGTCTATAAACATGCCTGTACTAACCAATTCATTGTGCCTTGACACCCCCAGCAAGGGCCCGTTGCCCTTTAGTGAGCTGTGTGAATTGCCCCAGTCATTCATCAAAGTTTCTCAGAGTGCATTTCACACAGCATTAAATTTAATTAAAGCAACATTGACTGCATTGTAATCCTCCGGGAGGGTCTTTGTCAGGAGACGCTGGAAGCCTTTCCTTGCTTAATATCTATTGTTTTGGCTGGGACATCTCTGAGGTTGGGAAGCCTGTTCCCATTTCAAAGGATTTTGAGTCTTCCCACTCACTCTCACAGGCCACAGAAATTAAAAGGAAGCTCAAGAAGCAACAAGGAAGTTTTCCAAGATGCAATACTAAGCTAGCAAATTAGCCTTCCGCTACCAAAGGACAGCATGCACTCATATTTGTTTCCCCAGTGATAAAATAAAGCAGACAGGTAATATGATTTATTGTAAAGAAAGGCCAGTGTCTGTGAAAACAATGAAATGTATTTCTGTCAAATTCAATGCCAGACGGTAGCCAAAAATGGCATCATTAGATTTCCTTCTCCTTTTTCATTAGGTACACAGATACACAAACACACATGGTGTATGAAGGGTACATAAGAAATGCAATGTTCATGCAAAACTGTGCAACTGCAGAAACTGCAGTGCACTAGGATGACTTGTTTTATTCAAGAGTTTGAAGCACTGGATGGACTACTTGTGTCTTTCATAATATTTTGTGTTTGGTGAGTATTTTCAAAGGGAAAGGACACTGGAGATATTTTACCTTTGAGCAGGAGGGCCCTTTGCCTCCACCTTCGTTGGAGGCAAAAGATCTTTGAGGGCTCTCCAGTTCCTTCCTGAGATGTCTCATTGTATTCGGTCAGGCGAAATCAGCAAGAGCAAGGAAGTTCACAAGCATTTGTTCCGTTTGTATACTGGACATTCTCTCGTACAACAATAGAATCCAGGGTGAGACAGTGACTTCCCCTTTCTAGTAGCAGCTTCCTGGGAAACCAAAGCATCTCAAAAACCTGCTCCAGAAAGCTGAGAAACCATCTTCATCTGTTTACAGGTGGCTTCTGGGGGTGTAGGGGCAGGAGAGGAGTGTGTTCCTTTGCTGCCTGCTTTTGCTACCTGCTCTTCCCTGATAACTTCCATCTGTGGAAGATCCTCCTTTCCCTTCTCCAGATGGGACTAGGCTCCCAATGTTTCTGGCAACCAGCAATCCCCATCTTCTCCCTCTTCCAACTTCTTTCAGGTTTCAGAGGAGGGGTAGAAACCAGTCTGCAGTGGGGCTCTGTCACCGTCAATGGGGGTGTCATAAGGGCAAGGGCTAGACTTCCCCCCCCCATGGAGAGGAAGGCATTACTGTTCATCATACTGACTGATGTAGCTGTCACCCAGGGTTGTTCCAGCTAGGATCACATTGTGCTTGAACCTTAACCCAAGCAAGATGCAGTATATCCTGGCCAATGGAAAAACAGATCTTGGGAACTGGGAACCAAGCAGTGTTGGATGGTGTTGCACTTCTCCTGAAAACTCAGATTTGTAACTTGGGTGTATTCCTGCTTTTATCTCTGAGCCTAGATGTTCTGGTCCTAATGGTGGCCAGAGATGAATTTACATAGTTAAAGTTAACTTATCAGCTGCCACCATGCTTGGAAATCTATGATTTGGTTCTGATGACAGATGTTTTGGTTACATCCTGCTTGAATTACTGTAATACACTCTGTGTTGGTCTGCCTTTGAAGACTGCTTGGAATCTTCAGCTGATTCAGAATGCTGCAGCCAGACTGTTAACTAATTACTGGGACTATACAACTCCTTTGTTACAAAAACTTCATTAGATTTTGGCCCATTCTGGGGCCCAGTTCAAAGCAAGGCTTATACAAGCTTGGTCCAAGCTTTCAACAGCCTCATGAGAGGGCTTTCTCCTGGTTCTGTCAGCCTGACAGGACACAAGAGATGATATTTTCAGCTTCCAAACTATGGACCCCGCTCCCATGAAAGGCTATGTTTTCCCCTCCCCATTATCCATTGCCAGCAGGTGAAAACTTTTCTTTTTGCTGAGAATGTATGCAATTCAGCATGCAAATAAATGCATGTTTACCTGAGAGGAAGGAAGTGCCTGTCAGACTAACTTGCAAGGTAGGTTGCATGCTTCTTCCCCTTTCTTGACCAAATAACTGACCTCTTTGGGGGGCACAGATGATCCCCTCCCCTGTTTCCACTTTTTTCTGCCTTTGAGGATTGTTGGGATCCCAAAGAGATCTTTCGTCAAGCATCTCTGTCCCATATCCGCCATTTTCTTTCTCTCAGTCATGTGACTGAGAGGACCCAATTTTTGCTATTGTGGGTTTTTCGGGCTCTTTGGCTGTGTTCTGAAGGTTGTTCTTCCTAATGTTTTGCCAGTCTGTGTGGCTGGTATCTTCAGAGGAAGATGCCGGCCACAGAGACTGGTGAAACTTTAGGAAGAACAACCTTCACAACACGGCCAAAGAGCCCAAAAAACCCACAACAACCCTTAGATCCCAGCCGTGAAAGCCTTCGCGAATACATAGAACTCAATTTTGTTTTTATTTCTTTTAATCTTTTTTTCTTTATTCCTTCTATTAAACCTCTTGAGCAGTGTACTCTGTTGCAGGTTACTGTAATGAATCGAAGTCTACAGTGAGTAAAGTGAGTGGGTAAAAAACTATTTCTTTTTAACTTAAAGCAGTCTTTGTGTAATTACCTGAGCTGGTAAATTCATGTATTTATTTTATTTACAAGATTTTTTTAGCTGTGCCATTACCAGTGGTCTCTGAGCAGCGTACTACAATACTAAAACTTTAGAAAAACATTAAAACCATTAAAAATACCCAGTATTATAATAATACCCTTATAGTCAATTTTTCATCAATAAATCCTGTTGCTTATATGGCCAGCTAAAGGATACTATTTAATTAAAATGCTTGCTAAACAGAAAGGTCTTTGCCTGGCGTCGAAAAGCCAAAAGTGTCAGAACCAGGCGCATCTCTAGAGGGAGAGTGTTCCAAAGTTGGGGGTCAACAGCCGAGAAGGCCCTATTTTGACATACCACCCCCTCACCTTTTTCAGGGATGGCACCCTCAAAAGGGCCTCCTGGCCTGATCTTAGAGTACGGGCAGGCTCGTATGAAAGAAGGTGGTCCTTTAGTTAACCAGGTCCTAAGCCATTTAGAAGTGGGGTGTGTGTTTGGGAACTTGCTATTTAATTCTCAGTCCTAAGCTACTGGCCTTTCATTGTGCAATTAAGGGCATTAAAAGTATTCCTTTTGCTAATACTACAACCAGCCACTGTTGCCCAAAAAACAACATTGCTTTTACGGTCACAGATTTGGAAGTTGAATGACTTGGTGAGAAAGGAGTTTTAATTGGGAGTAGTATACAATTGTTCTATGATGTATTTTTAATTACTGTAAACCTGTCTTTAAAGAAGTAGCTTACCATTGATATACGTTAAAACATATTTTAATATCACAATTTATTGTAGTTTTTAGTTATATATGTTTTTTAGTTCTCTTTGGATCTCTCTGCAGGAAGAAAGATGGGAAAGAAATCAAATAAATAACTAGTAAAATTCAATGTGCAACCTGAAACCCCTGTGTAGGTTGAGAGAGAGAAAGAGAGAGAGAGAGAGAGATGGCATGCTCTTATCTAGATCCATAAATTTTATCCTCATGTCATCAGCATGCATCTGTACACTTCAGAGGGTTATTTTACCCATACGAACATCTGTAGGTTGAAAATATTGGTCTCCTGAACAACAGGATGATTGAATGATGATAATTGAATGATTCTAGAAGTTTTAGACCAAAAAAATAAGTTTTTCAAGGTGTGTGCACATCTCTTACAGATATTTTATTTGTAACAGTTATAATCAAAGATTCCATGCACAAACTGAACATTAAATAAGACACATTGCATACTTGACTGATTACACCATATAAACTAAAATTACTTTACAAAAATAATTGGTATAAAATATACAGATAAACCGAAAATTATTATAACGTTCAATGAAAAGGAGCAGAATCTTCCATTCAACTCTGTCAAAAACATTTTCTGCATCTAGGAATAATGGAAGGTTGGACTCAAACCAAGTCAGTTCAACAAAGATAACTTGTCCCATTTATTTCAATGGGATTGAATTTGGTTCATGCATAACATAATGCTCGCAGTTCTTTTCTAGCATCAATGTTACCCTATTTCTTCTGTTTCTCTCTGTTCCCTTCTTTATAGGGTTGTTGCAACCACACAGTAAGGAAGAAGGAAAACACCTAAAACTTGCCTTGATCTTCCTGCAAGGAAGGCAGACCAGGATGCAAGACAGAAAACCAAGCAAATAGTTTGATGCATTCAAGCATGAAAAAGAAGCATTCAACCTGCTTCTCTCCAGAAGATGACAACACCCGTCCTCTCTGCTGAGCAGGGCCCATTCTGGATGGGGATTGTGGGAGATGTAGTCCATCACAACAGAAGATAATGGATGGTGTTGCACATGGTTTACTCAAGAATATAAGGAGGGAAACCAAACTGTCCTTGGTCATCCCACTTATCCAGAACTAGTCTACCCTGTTTCCCTGAAAATAAGACCTAACCTGAAAATAAGCCCTAGTATGATTCTTCACGATGCTCGTAATATGAGCCCTACCCCAAAAATAAGCCATAGTTAAGTGAAATCCCACCATGCAGCATTGTACAGCAACCAGAACATGACTATAAAATAAAACATCCCCTGAAAATAAGCCCTGATGGGGTTTTTTGGAGCAAAAAATAATATAAGACCCTGTCTTATTTTACATGGTATATGCTGGGTGTATTATTCTCATGATTTGTGTCATTTTTTTTTCCTTTTATGAAGTCCCTGTTATCTTTCTCTATGAATATATGAACACCCCAATTTAACCTTTTTTTTTGTAAGTATCAATGTCCAGTCCTTGAAATCCTCATTTAATATGAATATTCAGCAGTACAATATAATTACTGAAGGATCATTCCCTTGTTTATGAAAGGGTAGTTTCCCCTTGCTGCTATGTTTCTGGCACCTCTGAAAGGTACATTATTAATTCTGCTGCAGTTGTTAGTGGGTGCTACTCTGTCCTTAAAAACTACATAACATTCAGGTATAAAATTAGTAATTCTGTTTCAGTTCCTATAGCACAGCATTTGCTGGTCTGTTTTGATTGCCGTATCCATACCTAATATTCTTCTCTGAGAATTTAGGTATCATTACAGACTTCAGAAATTGAACCCTGTTGTTCTCCTTAAGAGACTTTCATTTTTAATTATATTTTTAATTATCTGTATCTGATGCAGTGGATGAATATGCTTAGAGATTCATAACAGGAGGTATTAATCTACTTTTTGGCTTCTTTTTTGCCTGATAGTTAATAATCTATCATTTATGGTTCAAATATTTTTACATTGCTTTCTCTGTATTAACACACATCTTTCGAAGTACATTTCTTGTTACAGGTAATTGTCAATTGCTTGAAATTGAGTACTTTGTGTTTCTCCCCATGTTTTTCCTTCCATACTCTTTGTTTCCTTCATTCTCTCCCTTTTTTCAACAAAAGGACAGTGTGCTGCTTATATACTGCCCCACAGAGTTAAAGCACTCCCTGGGTGGTTTACAATTTAATTATGCAAGGTACACATTCTCCCACCCCCAACCCAACAGCAAGTAGGATACTCAGTTTACTGACCTTGGAAGGGTGGAAGGCTGAGTGAACCTTGAGCCAGCTACTTGGGATTGAACTCGGTCAGTTTAACCATTGCACCATCGTACTAAACAAACTACACTGAAAATCCATACAGAGCAACCTAGCTTTTCCTATGCAAGCTTTGTATTTGCCCTTTATCAATAGATCTTTAAACAAGATGTAGAATTCCTCTAAGTAATTTATTTTTCTCTAGTCTGGTGCAATTGTAAACTCTGACATATACCACAAGTCTGTTGACTATTCTGGGGGAGGGGATACTAATCTTTATGTCTTGAGTGATTTATACGTGTGTGTGTGTGTGTGTGTGTGTGTGTGTGTGTGTGTGTGAGAGAGAGAGAGAGAGAGAGAGAGAGAGAGAGAGAGAGAGAGAGTTTAAACTGATCCAAACAACAAAATTTTCACATATTTATTAATATCTCTCTCTCTCTCTCTGTCACACACACACACACACACACACACACACACACACACACACACACACACACACACACACACACACAAAGAAATCTTTAACTAACGTCACTATGAAGTGCAGGTTTTATTATCAAAGGGGGGCAATCCTAGCAGGTTCTGCTGATAATTCCATTAAAATTCTATCCAAGGAAGATTTTTTTCTACAAATGTATTGACATCAGAAATCAATTTATTAAAGAAGTTTTTCTGACCTATGTTTAGTACTGCATATCTGTTTCCTATAGTAATAGATATGTCCATACATAGCAGACCAGAGCACGTATATCATTTCCTGTCGTTCTATGATAAATGCTGAATTATTTAACAATAATTCTTCCTTTCAAAACGTCCTTTGGTCCCTGTTGAGTTCTGCTCTAAATGTTTTCCTGTCTTTTGTATATACGTGTCAATAAAAGTTCTGTTTTCTTTTTTCTTAGTAAAAGAATTCCCTCTTATTCAAACCTTCAGTTTCAACTGAAATAATGTTAAAATCCATACAGTTAAAATCATAGAGAGAGTGAACATCTTGGGTGAGAAGTTAGCAATTATTCTAATAAATGTTAAATTTCATAAGTTTAGTAATCCATAACTATTATTTTCCAGCAAGATATTTATCTTTAATGGAATCCCTGAGTGAGATAACATTTCTATCTACTGTCCAGAAGTTCAGCCAAGACTTGAACAAGTTATCAAATTAAGTTGTTCAGTGTCTATTAAAACTTTGGGTAGATGGTTGGATCATACTGATTTGATCATTATTTCTAGAGCTCTTAATCCAGAAGAACATGATACCTTCTTTTCCAGTTCTCATCACACACTGACTTTTTCCTAATACCACTTAACACGCTGAAGAAACACACCCCACAAAATTTGCTGAAGTAACGTGCTCCAATGTTAGTGGGTTTTTTATTTGCTGATGTGGAGGTTGAAAAATAAGAGTTATTACAAAAATTGTTAAAAAGAATCATTTCTGGGAACCATACAGTGACGAAGATTAACGAAAGGAAAAGGTCATCCCTTTGATAATCAGGGTGTCACATAGCATATGCAAAAACAGTACTGCAACCAAAACTCTGCTCACAACTTGGGTTCAATCCCAGGTATCCTGGCTTGAGGTTCACTCAGCCTTCCATCCTTCTGAGGTCAAGGTCGGTAAATTGAGTACCCAACTTGCTGGGGGGGGGGGAATGTGTAGCCTGCATAAATTGTAAACCATCCAAAGAGTGATTCAACTGCTATGGGGCGGTGTATAAGCAACACATTTTGCTTCACTTTGCCTTGAGTTTATTAAGTGAAAGATGGGAACATCAGCATTTAGACTTACTTATTACATTGTTAAATGAAATTAATTCACTAACATTACATTTTTAAGGCAAGCTATCTAAATTTGTTAAGGGACGTGGTGGCGCTGCGGGCTAAACCGCAGAAGCCTTTGTGTGCTGCAGGGTCAGAAGACCAGCAGTTGTAAGATCGAATCCACAAGACGGAGTGAGCTCCCGTCACTTGTCCCAGCTCCTCGCCAACCTAGCAGTTGGAAATCATGCAAATGCGAGTAGATAAATAGGTACCACCGCAGTGGGAAGGTAAACAGTGTTCCGTGTCTAGCCACGTGACCACGGAAACTGTCTACGGACAAACGCTGGCCCTTGGAAACGGGGATGAGCACCGCCCCCTAGAGTCAGACACGACTGGACTATATGTCAAGGGGAACCTTTACCTTTACCTTATCTAAATTTGTTACATTAATCTTATTGATGAGTTGTTAGTCCATGAGCTTTGATTTTTTTAAAAAAGTATATTTGTTAAACATAGGCCCAGATATCTAGCTTTCCCAAAATTACCCTCCAAAAGTAACAAAATATATTGTGAAATTTTAGGTATGTCAAAATATACTTAGGTGTCATTTCCGAGTTTTGGAATGTGTTTCAGAAATTTGGCACTGTTAAGCATTTTATCAGAAATATGCACTATTTAGGATTACTGTATTCTGTTTGGTGTGTGTGTGTGTGTGTCCCCAAGATATGCAAAGCTACATGAAGCTTACAATCTAAAGTTTGCATCCCTCAGTGTGAGCCGATTAATTTCTTTAGGGGTACTCAAATGGAATAGATGCATTTATATTTCAAGTGCATTGTGTGTTGGGTCTTGGGGGGGCGGGGGAAAAGCCCAACAATAAGAACATCCAACTGCATCAAAGCTAGTTAAAATGTTACATTCTCCCCTTGGCCCCCTGGCAGACCCCAAATGTTATACAGCTGCCGTAGCATCATTATATCCCAGCTCATTGTAAGCGCCTTGACTATGCAAACAGGAAGACGGATGGTGATTCAGGCCAACTTCAGCCACCACGATGGGAAAGGTGCAGAGGGAAAACATTATAACCAGTGTTCCTTTGAAAGCATCTGACAGTTGATAGATGAGCATCCATAAAAACCACAAAGGCTGCTTGTGTAAAGCTGCTTGCTACCACCGCCTTCTCCCTGGGAAACTATTTACCTTGATCTACCAGTGAAAATATTATTTTCGGGTAATTATTTTACCTACTTTGAATAGGAAAGCAATCATTTAAGAGATTTGCTTCTATGTCTCCCCTTCTGTAAAAAAAAAAAACTTTAATAAAAGTATTCCTTGAGCAAATGATTCCTTGCAGGTTCTAATTTATGGGGAAGGGCTGCTTGTCTTGTGCTACCCATATTACAAAGATGCTCACTATGTTTCCTTTTACAGGGGCAGGAAACACACTGGAGACTTTTGTTTATTTATTTGTTTTTCAGATTTTTCAGTTTATACTCTTGGAATAACAGTTCGGAAAATTTACTTTTTTGGGTGCCATCTTGGATTCTACAGAACCATTCTGAAAGACGATGAAAATTTGAGTTTTCTGGAAGTGGCATTGACAAATAATATTCTAGAGCTCTTCCTTAGATTTACGGATATGGAGACACTGCAAGTTTAGTGATATTTGCATAGGACTTTGTGCTGGAAGGGCAACAGAACTAGGGACACAGAACATGCCTATCTATTCAACTATTAACTCCTCAGCTATTGAAAGAAAGGTGAAAGAAATACTACAACATTTAATATGCCCTGAATAATTGTTGCCACTATATTTGTATGCAAATGCGGCATGAAAATTTATTGTCTTAGATGACTGAGATAATTAGTGCATGCAAATCATGCGTCAAAGGAAATCGGCTAACAAAGCAATAAAAATTAGTCATTGAAAGGCTGAACAATAGAAGGGACAGCAGTGATGTTCCTTGCCTTGGGAGACTTTCGGATTAGGGCTGTACCTGACTGCAAAAGCATGAAATTCAGAACACAGGAAACAAGCTCAGTTTCAAAGTAGTCCAGCATCTGGAAAACCCTCATCCAGTTTCCCAGTTGCATTTATTAGATCCTTTACTGCCAGACCAGGCAAAATGACCTTCAGCTTCTCCCTTTGCATGGATGTACAAACATCACACTGAACAGCTGGAGAGAAGTTTTCTTCTTTGAACTAATAAGTTGTCTCTTTTCATTGAAAAAACTATTTTGCAGACTATGGCAGCATAATGTTGCTGGTCATCAGAAATCATGATATTTCCATGCAACGACCCTTATCAGAACCTTCAGCTACAACCAATGCATGCTCTGCATATATCATATGGCTTCTACCACAAAATGTGGGTCTATCCCATGGGAAAAAATCTGTCTTGTAGCAGTTACTGACTTTTTCTTAACATTTTCTGTCATCCAGATAGTGTATCAAATTATCAAAACCTGATACTAGACTGGATCCACCAATGGGAAGTATGAACAGGGAGTTTACCTGGCTGTTCTCTCTTGCTCAGATGTGTTACTTTCTTACAAATACCTCTCTCTTTCAGTAATGGACTGTAAGTGCCAAATCATACATGGCACAACATTGCTCATTAGAGCTGACATTAGTATTCCAGAGTTGTGCAGACTTATGTATGGGAAAACAGATACGCAAACTTAAGCCCGTGTTCAGTTCCCAAGAGAACTAAACAGAGCAAAATGATCTATAGTGGTGCCTCACTTAGCGAGCGTACCGTAGAACGACGAATCCGCATAGCGAGGATGGATTAACCTCACTATGCGGGGCACCACTGTAATTTTTAAATGACATGATGAGAGAGGAGCTCAAAAATCATCATCAAGTAGGTGGCCAATAAAGAAATATCAAAGCAAAGGAGGAAAAAAACCAAGAAATCAGCTGCTGGGGCTCTCATGAGGTCCACCTGGGAGACCGGAGTAATTAAAGAACGGAAGTCTTTGGCTGGGCTGTTCCTGTGCTCTTGAGCCCTGGTGCTCCAGATCCATGATTCCTGACCCAGCATTTCGGCTCTGGCTCTGTGCTCTGGTGTCCATTCCCCTCCTCTTCTCCTGGCAAGTTGGTCTATGTGTGAGAGTTTGGGCTTGACCCTCTGGGCTGTTGGCTGGATCCCTTGCTCCCTGCTGTTGAAGGCAACCCTGAGACATCAGCGGGAGCAGGGCTGAAGAGAGAGGGAGGCCTGAGCCTGCTCAGACAGAGCAGAGGAATGGACAGCCAGGGAGGCAACCCTATAATGGGAAATTATGTGTCTATTTATTTATTTATTTATTTATTTATTTATTTATTTATTTATTTGATTTATACCCTGCCGATCTGGACTACGAGTCCACTCTAGGCGGCTATGAACGAGTGCCTGAAAAAGTCTGGTTGCTGGATCTGCTTATTATGTAGATGTCCAGCCTGGTTCTCTCCAGGCTGCCTGCTTGTAAACCAGACTGTTCTTCCTCCACCTGGGTTGGCCTGGATCTGTCCCCTCTCCCATCGCCCACCTGGAGGATGAACTGGGGACTCTCTGCGCATGCCGGTTGTCTGAGTGCTCCCTGGCCTACGCCATCCGCCAGATCAGACTGTCTACCTCGCCCAGTATTGTCTGTTTGCACCAACGACAGCTCTCCGGGAGCTGCCCTTTCCACCCTCTTCTATCCGATCTTTAGAGCTGGAAGTCTCCGGTTTTACCTCGGAGGCTTCCTGCCAAAAGTAAAAACAAGAAAACCACAGAGATTCTGCCCTAAAACTCCAGTTCCTTCTGATTCCATGAAATGTTGACCTGGCAGATGGGTGGCACATGGATTTAAAATCTGTCTCCATATTTAATGTTTCAGAGAGGTCTCTGGAAGCCTCCACACAGAGAGAAGTAATGAGTTACAAGTAACAGAACTACCTGCAACTAATAACTTTTTTTCTTTTATTTGAGAAGAAGGGCATAACAAAGTTCAGTTTCTCAAGCAAAGCAACAGGAAGGATTGAACTAGATTTTATTGGTTTATTTTTTTAAAAGAAGGAAAAGGAACAGTAACAACAGCAACAACAAAAAGTAACCTGCCTCAAAACACATAATGAATTTGTTTTTCAACATAATGAGCTTTCACCTACTGTAGAGGTAACTGGAGTTTTTAAAAAGAACTTCCTCAGTTTGGGCTTTTCCTAAGTTTGGGTGGGGAGGAGAGTCTGGAGGGGGTGGGAAGGAAAGCGGGTGGGGGAGGGGCCTGATGTCCACTAGCAGGGAGACGTCTCCCTCTGAGCATCCCACTTTGCTGCCTTCTGTGGCATCTCCACCACAGGGCTCTGGGACCATCAAGAACTTCTCCACCCAGTGTTTGGGTGTCAGTGAGGATGATGGCAGCTGTGATGTTCTCACTGTTCCCATACGTCTCCAGGTTGGGTGGGGCAGCCACGGGCATCTCCACCAGGAGGAAACAGTGGTTGTCCTCATCCCCACCATTGGCCTGTTCCTCTTCTGCCCTGGGGAATTCCTCCAGTGATGGCTCATCCCTGAAAACATTTGTGGGTGGGGTGGGGGTTTGGGGCAGATCATTATGGGATTGGTCCCCATCGGCCGCACCTCGTGGGCCACGATCCTCCGGTTCAGGAGACAGGACGGAGAATGCTGAATCGGAAAGCGACCCCACGGGACCCGCTTCGCAGATGACCACGAGAGGGTCATGCTTAGTAAGAGTTGCGTCTTCCATCAAACACTCCAACACCGAACCTTGGGGCTGAGAGGGAGAGGGGTCCCTTTCTGTCTGACTGCCCCCCTAAGCTTTCATTTGATGGGCTGTCTGGGGCCACAGACATGTTGAGATGGTTCCCAACAGGTTTGTCTGTCCCTGGCATAGGGCTGGGGGGCTCGGGGGCTGATGGCAGATGGCCCAGCCGGTGGTTTGGCTCCAGAGGGACCTCCAGAGAGGATGATGGCAGCAGTGATCCATCCGGGGACAGAGCTGGTGACTTGACTGGGCTCCTAATTGTGGGAGAAGCACCACGTCCGAAACCTTGAAGAAGAAAAAAACACCTTGTTACGGGGGAGGGGGAGAGATGGCTTCATGAGAAAACGTGGTTCAAGGGACTTCTGTCCTTTCCTGCCTTTTTTTCCCACCTGGACTCACCTTTCTCTTACTCCTTGGGAGGATCGTCCAGATTAAGATTTGGTCTGCTTGTCCATCTCTCGAGTATGTGAGCGATGAACACAGTGAGACACAGCAGTTTCTGACAGAAAAACAGGGACGAATCGCAGGATCAACTCTGTGATTCCTTCACACTGGCTGTCTCTCAACAGAGTGTCCTTGGTCTCCCTCCTCCCGAGTAACGCTGTTGTCAGAACATGGCCGGGCCAAGGATTGTGAGGTCACAGAAGTCTGCCCACCTGAGCTGGCCAAGTAAGTTGACCAAAGAAAAAGGGCTCTCCCTTGTATGTTAGTGACCTCCCTATTCATAGATGCATGAAAAATGGTTATCTCCTGTGGCAGAATGCCCCACCTCACGCCTGTCCATCATGGGGAGCAAAAGGGCAGGAGCCTATGATAGGACAGGAGGGGCGGGACCAAAAGAACAGTTAGACAGTTAGTTAGACAATTAGAGGGACAGTTAGAGAAAAAGAAATTTGAGATAGAGAATTGAAGAGAGAGAGTTAGGAGATTGAATTGAGAAAATTAAGACAGAGATTGGAAAGTTGGAATGCTAGAGAGAATAGTAAAGAGTTAAAAAGTATAGAGAATAAATAGTCAAAGAATATTGTTAAAGTGAATTAAAACTCATACAAACCAATGTGTAATCAAATGCTATTTAATGAATGATCCTAAACATCTGTGATTTACATCTGTGATTTGCATAACAACTATAAGATCAATTAATCTGTTGTATTGGCAGCACGTGTCTAAGATGCATCTATTTGGTATAGTGTGAATAAGATCCACCGGTTGATTGGTGGCAGCGTGAAGAGAGGGAATGCATCCAGAGGGTGGACTTGTGTTTAGGGAAAATAAACAAAGGACACTGGGTGGACGTGAAAAAAAATTGAAAAAAAAACAGTGTTGAGATGAAGTATAATTAAATCTCAGGAACTCCCTGCTAGTGGAGACTGGGCCATAGCTTAGCAACCTTTTATTTTTGGACTACAGCCCCTATTATCTCCAGTCAGCATGTGCTTGAACTGACAGGGCACGGTTTTCTCCCCGCTTCTCACAGGCCTTCAAACATCTGATCTGCCGCTAAGGGTTGAAAGCAAGCAGTTGCTTCTGCTTATGGACATGTTTTTAAATGTACCGTTCATCGTACAGCTTTGCCTTTGCAAAAAAAAAATGTGGATTATGGTTAATACTCTTTTAACAGAGAATGCTAACTCCGATAACTTCATTTTGAGAAATATTTGTTTCTAAGATTTCGCTTTTAATGTTTTCAGACCGTGGGTAATTGAATCAGTGGATACTGGTCCCGCGGATAGGGAGTCCTACTATATTTGCAAACCACCCTGTTCTGCAAGTGTTTTTTTCCATTCTGTGTTAGATGAAGATGGTAGCTGCTTCTGAAAACGTGCATTGCATTTAAAGCCACTCAGCCTCTCTGAAAGGCAGTAGCCGCTATCCCAGAGGTGGGCAATTAATTTCTATAAAGGGCCACATGAAAAATCTGAACTATGTTCGGGGGCCGAACCAACTTTACTTAAAAATAAAAGATAAGCAACTGATCAACATTAGACAAAAAGCTATAAATGGTTTTGATGTTCAACTTTTTCAGTGAGAGAAATCCAGTCTGTCTTGGGCTTGAACAAGTGCTTGAACACCGGACTGAAGTGACGACCGGCGGACTGGAGAGGAACGGCTAGCGGGCCGTATGTGGCCCTCGGGCCGCACTTTGGCACGTCTGATTTAAGTAGATGGAGATGGCAGGAACCAAACTGGAGGGACCCAATTGTGGTCCCTCCTGCCTGGGTAAGCTTTTGGAGACTGGGGGATGGATGGTGTGCCAGGAATGCCAATGGACCAGCAAGCTCAAAGAGAATGAGGGCTGAGTGGCATATATCGATTTGAGCAAACCAACTGGATCAACGGCTGTCCCACTCGAGTATCATGCAATCCCCTTGGCAGTTAACAGCTACCCACCTGCTCCCTTGCCTTGGAGCGACATCGTTCTCCAGCCTTTCTCCGAGATTGGATGGAAATGCTGGTGGATGTCAGCCGTTGAAACGCAAGATCACAGGCTGCAGTGGAGATGGCAGGGTTCTTTGAAACACGCCAGGAACAACTGATGCATAAAATCATTCAATGTGAAGGGCCAGGCAACAGTGCCTAGACTTATCTGGGAGTTTAATCAGAGAGAAGAATTGCAAAAGAAAAGCATGGAGATGATAGAAACCTGCAAAGTTACGCGTTTGACCTCTTTATACCTCGCTCCCCCACCCTCTTCTTCCTTTCTCCTGCTTGGATTTAAAAACAGGCGAGGCACTTTCAGTGCATCAATGCAGCGGCTGTCAAATGAGTATACACTTGTTCCTCTCTCTTATTTCTTTTATTTTTTTTAAAGAATGCAGATGCAGTCAGAGAGACGGATGGACACTAACCTGTCACTTATAGAAGATTTGTATTCTGGGCGACTGGCTGTCCCTTATGACTTAGGGGGAAAAGGAAGCATCGCTAGACTGCAAGAGAGCTTGACTCTCCTAGAGTCAATTGAACTCCTTCGTTTTTTCATAATGCATAACCTAAGTCAAGTGGTCTTCAGTTTTAGTCCAAGCAGGAATGAGACCTTCATTTAGGCAGTATTGTTATTTCAGTAATATCATTGTGTGGTGCTCAGTAATGCTAAATAAAATTAAGCCTGAACTATCTCTGGAGGCAAAAATCCTTGAAACTGAGGATATCCTTGAAACTGAGGATACTCTACTTTGGGCACATCATAAGAAGGAAAAGACGGTAATACTTGGAAATGTGGGAGGCAGCAGGAAAAGAGGAAGACCAAATATGAGGTGGACTGACTCCCTAAAGGAGACCACAAGCTTGAATCTACAAGAGCCGAGCAGAGCAGGAGAGGACAGGCCATTTTGGAAATCACTCATTTATAGGGTCAACATAAGTGAAAAGCGAGTTGATGGGTTATAACAACAGCATGTACCACTGATATAACTGTCAGCACTTGTCACAACTGTGGGCTTTCTGTTCAGCATGTGACAGATTCATGTATTTATGTATTTTTAATGCCTTGTGGAATATTTTCCTCCTAGACTGTCTCTACCCGCCCAACCCAGCCACTAGTTTTTTTGAATGGGAGTTTCCTTGAGCAGCAAGACTCACTCTTCATGTCTTATTTCCTAGCTATGTTTCTTGGTTCAGCGCCTTTAGGTTATGGCTAGAGATGAGCACGAATTAAAACATGTACAGTGGGGTCTTGACTTGAGAACTTAATCCGTATTGGAAGGCGGTTCTCAAGTCAAAAAGTTCTCAGGTCAAATCTGCATTTCCCATAGGAATGCATTGAAAACCATTTGATCCGTATCTGCTCTTTTCCATCCATAGAAACTAATGGGAAGCTGCTATTCCGCCTTCGACCACTGGAGGGGGATATTTTGTTTCTTTTTTTCTTAGGTCAAGAAAGGTTCAGGGAAGGCAGGGAAAATACAGTCCAGGCAGTACAGTACCAGGCAGTCCGAAGACTGTCTCCCAATCCACTCTCTAAACGCTGGGAGGAGTGAGGAAGCAGACAGGCACCCTTTTCACTGGCCAGCAGTTAACTGAAAGTTCACATTTTGCACTTTCCCTGCCTCCCACATGGTTTTTTTCAGTTCTTAACTCAAATCTAAGTATGTAAGTCAAGTCAATATTTTTCTATGAGAGCGGTTCTTAAGTCAAAATGTTCTTAACTCGAGGTGTTCTTAAGTCAAGACCCCACTGTATCACCAAATTTGTTCAGAAATCATGAATTCATTGATTCATATTTGTATGAATCAATGCCCCTGATGAATCAATTAATTTTTAGCAATTTTTGATTTGTCAATTCATTTGGCTATAAAATGCCCCCCGAGGTACCCAGAGACACTGACATTGTAAGGTTCCTATGAGTTGCTTCTACAATACCTCCATTTGGTTAAGACTGGGTTTCCCCAAGCCAATTGCTAAAGGCCACTTTCCGGGGGGGGGGCATTTTATGGGTATATAACTTGGATGTCTGAAGCCCAATCTTCACCAGACTTGTAGGAATTGTAGAAGAGAGTCAGGAGACACTTCTCTGTTATTCTGGTGTTTGTAGGTGCTGGTAGGGAACTTTTCAGGGGAGGCCCTCTATGTGGGTGTATAACTCAGATATTCGAAACCCAGACTTCACCAAGTATGTCAATCTTGTAGAGGAGTGTCAGGGGATGCGTCCCTGATAATTTGGTATCTCTAGGTGCTTGGGGGCTGCTTTGCAGGGTTTTAAAATCAAAAACAAATTGATTCATCAATTCATCGATGTGTAAGGGGAAAAATCCATAAATACATAATTTGTGAAAACCTTGGTTAAACACAAATCGAAACGAATCACAATTTTTCTGATTCATGCCCAATCTCTACTTTTGGGTAGACAAACTCTGGAGGGCCGAGGGTCAGTTTATCAACCTGAAAAAGGAAGTGATCCCATTACAGACCCTGAAAAACAAAAAAAGCAAGCAGCTGGAAATCTTTAATCAAACCTCTCCTCACAACGTTTTCCCAAACTAAGCTTCATATAAAAAAAAGGGTTTTAGGTGTATGGATTTGTGAAGTACTGTTTTCCTTTTTATATTTCATCAGTTTTTAAAATTTTACTTTCTTCCTCACAAAGGCTTCTCCTGTTTTTGATTCCCAACAGCAGTCATGAAGTTCTAAGGCAGTCACCTTCTCTATCTGCATGTGCGGCCTCCCAAATTACAACCTTCTCTAAACCCTTGAATACGAATTTTGGAGTTGCTGCTTAAGCTTGTGAACAGAGATTCTTCTCCTAGGTTATCCCCATCGCCAACTCAGGCAAATAGCCAGTGTTCTGTTTAACACTGCTGCTATAGCCTGGTATCAGCTCCCTGAAGTAGTGACATAGATGGATGTCATATCTTCTGATTGCTTCCTATAAAGTAATAAGTAGTGTCTGCAAACCAAATAGAGTTTTATTGGATAGAGAGAGAAAAAACACAAAGAAACAAAAAGGTTCAAGGTAAAGGTAAAGGTTCCCCTTGACAATTTTTGTCCAGTTGTGTCCGACTCTAGGGGGTGGCGCTCATCCCGCTCTTCAAGCCATAGAGCCAGCGTCTGTCCGAAGACAATCTTTCCGTGGTCACATGGCCAGTGTGATTTAGACACGGAACGCTGTTTACCTTCCCACCGAGATGGTACCTATTTATCTACTCGCATTTGCATGCTTTCGAACCGCTAGGTTGGCGGGAGCTGGGACAGGCGACGGGCGCTCACTCCGTCGCGTGGATTCGATCTTACGACTGCTTGGTCTTCTGACCCTGCAGCACAGGCTTCTGCGGTTTAGCCCACAGCGCCACCACGTCCCTCAACAAACAGGTAAAAATGAAATATAAGAAACAATGTTTCAATTGTCAGAATTTCTTCATTGTATAATAATAAACTTTTATGTTTTTAATAAGCACTTTTAAAATAAATAAATAAACACTTTCAATTCCTAAGTTCCTACTGTATCTGTAAATAAATGCTTCCTTCAACACAAGCACTAACAAGACTGCATTATTTATATATATACAGTCAAAATTGCCACCACCCTCTCTCTCTCTCTGTTTTGTTTTTGTTTTTGGTTGTTGTTGTTTTGTTTTTTAAGAAACTGTACATCATGTGTGGCTGAACCTTAGAACACTGCATACAACTGTGCAGGGGACCATGTCACAGCAAGCCCACACTGTAGGTCTAGTTGTGTGTGGAATCTGCAATAAATCACGTCTGATGGAGTAAAATTCCCCATCCTGTTGAAAGAGGGTTAAATTTCCTAGAATGCCACAACATAGTAACGATCCTTCCAGAATACTTTGGGAAACACAATATGGAGAGAGGCTTTTAGAAGTACTGTAGTTAATGCTGTCAAATAAATACCCATGGTCAGGAAAAAATGAATGGGCTTGGACTGGCTGGGACACCAACAGCTGCCTTATATACATTTGGAGATAAAGATCCAACACTGTTAATTTTGATCTGGCAGAGCAAGAGAAAATATTAAATTATGATTTTTTTCTATAATTTGTTTTTGGATATAAAGGCCTGAATCCAATTGATACTTCTTTTTAGAGTAAACCCACTGAATCAATGGCATTTACTTTGGTGTTAGCTTGCCAAAATGCCATTGATTTACTAGGTCCACTTTAGCTGGGTTTAAAAATCAGATTTTTTTTTCTATAGACAGATTGTGCTGAACATTTCCTAAGAAATATCTATTGACCATGACTTGCTTTCTGTTCCTTATGGGATTATTATCCAAGAGCATTGAAATCATATTTATTGGAATATTTCTTTAAAAAAAACAAACAAAAAGGAATGAAAAATAAAAGTCTGTGGCAGGTTGTGAGGAAAAAGGAAGAAACTAAATGCGTCAAGGAATGATTAAATGCCTCTAGATTTACACAGTGAAATATGGACAGTTTAAATGTCTGAGCTATTTGATTCTTTCCAACCTCTGGACACTTCTAAACACCCCATGCTGCTCTAAGATTAATGGAGTCCTGAATGCTTTTCGCTTGCGCTGAGCACCAAGGAGAGAAGATGACCACAGAATCGGTATTTGCCAAAGCAAAGCAAAGATCTCATTAATATATGATTAATAGCCGTTTGTAAAGTGATTAATTAGTCATTTTGACAGTAAATTTAGCCATTGTACATGCTTCTAAGCTACCAGTTGAGGTTTAAAGGTGGGGGGGGGGAGGAGGGAAGGAGAAAAACGAAAGGAAATTCCTCAATCAAGAGAAGAGGTATAATAGAAGTCTTTACATATTCTGATCTTGTTCAATTTCATCTGGTTTGCCTTATAGAACAACTCTCCAGAATGGGCGCTCTCTAGAATGATGGATAGCTTCTTTTTCTATCTGCAACTTGGAAATCCAGGGAAAGGATATTTTTCTTTTCTCCTGTGGTCTTATTGGTACATGAGTTATCCCCACTTTGCTGCTGGATTGATTTGTGACACCGGCGCCTGGGTTTGTATATATTGCTCACGGTCCTGTCACAAAATATAAGTCAGAAAATATCCTCACATGTGATAGATGGGGTGTCGGGGGAGCCCATTGTCTGATATCACCGGCTGGGATAACTGTCATTAACTTTTGAAAATACAGAGGGATGTTGGGATCAAGTCAGTTGTCTGTGTTATCCACAGCTAACGGGCAGTATTCAGGATTCACCCACAGTACCACACCTCTCATGTGTCAGTAAAATACCAGTAATTTTCTTACTTAAGCTCCAGAGGAGGGGCAGTAAGACAATGTCAGAGATACGAATGAGGCTTGTGTAGTACAGTGATTTCCAACCTCGGTTCCCCAAATGTTCTTGGACGAAAACTCCCAGAAGCCACCATCACTTGCTATGCTGTCCAGGATTTCTAGGAGTCCAAGAACATCTGGGGTCCCATCGTTGGGAACCATTAGTGTAATATATTAGGCAATCATATAGACAAGAGTGAGCAAAAAGTGGCATGTGGGTTGCATGAGCCCTACCTCCCCAAACAAAACAAAATGG
The DNA here is from genome assembly GCF_051106095.1 of Pogona vitticeps. Lineage (NCBI taxonomy): Eukaryota > Metazoa > Chordata > Lepidosauria > Squamata > Agamidae > Pogona > Pogona vitticeps. Next base: position 12,610,657 of record NC_135787.1, on the reverse strand, counting down.
GAAGTGTCAGTCCAGGCACTTCCTGTTTACCTTTTTTAGTGGGCAAACCCAGCCATTTTCGGGCTCCCTGCTGCCTATGGTAGTGTCTGTATGCACATATTTGCCCACCTCAACCCTAAAAGTGCCCTAGGGTATAGGGGTGGATGAAGATACTTTGGTGCTTGAGGCTAAAATAGTATCTGCCCCATTCCATGTACAAAAATGATCTAGATTAACAGAGAGAAATGCACAAGACTGGACTCTCATGTTGAGGTGTGTCTGCTTCTTATGGGCCCATCAACGTCTGAAGGGTACTGACCCAGCTTGTATGTATGCTTCTGTGAAGGAAGGAAGCACCGTTAACCCTTGATCCTAACCACAGAAGAAGGAGACTGGCTTTGCTCATTGTTTAAACATGAAGCACCCTATTCAGATTCTGTCATAAATGGGACAGGAAGAGCTTGAGCATGAAAACAATGTCCTCATGAAAGAAAGCAGAACCAACACAGAGATTTGCATGTTTTGCTATTAAAAGATGAAATTGAACTCAGTTAAGTTTTGTGGTGCTGAATTACGGCTCCCTCCTCTTTCCTCCCACTCACATAAGTTTGCATCCTCCATGGAGCACTCCACCGTGCCAAGTATTCATAAATAAGAAGGTGGTGGCGTCCTTCAGTGGTGGCACCAAAGAAACTGAGTTTCCCTTAATATTTGTCAGCCTCAATGGATGGACAGTGCCCTCCTCATCTTTCCAGAGAAAACTCAAATATAATGCACAAGCTTCACTTTCCAAGTTTATCTCTAATAAGATGAGGCATAAATAATATGTAAATTTTGGTTAAATATCACATCCCCGACCTCCTGTCTTCAAATACTTTTTTGTCAGTGGAAAAATATATCCAGCTGGATCACATTTCAATATTTCAAAAGAAGTACATTTTCCCCCCACAAAGCATATTTGGCTAAGAATGGCACTATGCAGACTGAGCTTTATTTCCACTGTTTGAAGTATACCATAATATTTATCTCAGTTGGCAGCCCTACTGGGTACTCAGATTGCTGTATTTCTTTTAATATACTGAAAATGGTTTATATCGGATTTCCATATTATAATATTTAGGAGATCCTGTAGAGCCCAATGTAAAAACAGACAAATTGCGACTAATGGGAATGAGAGAGAACTGCCAGACAAAGGTGGCCCGCAATTCTCATTAAAGCTGTTTTATTTGTGAATTGTCTGTATTTTGTTTATTCAGTTAGAGCAAGAATCAGCCAAAATTAAGCACTTTGAAGTCCTATTGATTTCAACAGAAATATGAACATGAATTGGGTTCGTGAAAGGCAGTGAGGCTTTAATATCTTTAACTTTGAGCAGATCTTTCCTTTAATTTATACACTGATCTTTTGAAGATGCAGGACAGGGAGCAAAACAGGGAACAATTATAGGCTCTTGCAACACAACGGGCAAGGTCTGAACAAAACTCCACCTACAGCAGATCCACTGAAGTCCAATTGATTTCAGTAGGTGTACTCTAAAGGAGACATTGGATTTAACAGATGGATCCTGTTAACACATTACAAAATCATTTAATACACTTAAGCTATTGTAATGATCCAGGGCTCAAAAATGACCTGCCTGTTCAAAAAGTTTTACTATCGTAGCCCTGATCCTAGGCTCCCTTGACTGAGGAAGACACAGATGAAGAAAAGATTAAGGCCACTTTCCTTAGAGGAGAACTTTCAGTAGATAATGCTGTGTCTTCCAAGACAGAGAGAGTAAACCTTAGACTTACAAGACAGTTCCTCAGTAGCCCCTAGTCTTCATAAAAGACAAAGCAACCAGAGTCAACCAAGGGCCCTTTAAGAAACCAACTGGCCTCTTCAAGGAGTGAGGAATTAGAAAGTAGTATCTCTTGTCTGGCTTTAAAATAGCATGGATTCTTTCTGCAGTCTGATGAGGTAATATTTTTCCATAACAAGCAGAAGGTCAGCTGGAAGCCTGATTTCTGTTGATTTGCCTTGACACTGACCTTGTCTTTTCCTGACTAAATATAACCCTGTGAGATCCATGTTCTAGCAGAACAGAAATGCTTACAACACTTCTGAAATATACTTTAGATAGGACCCCTTAATTGGGATTCTGGGAGATGTAGTCTAGCAAATAACTATTCCAATCTCTGTGTATTTTTATGGTTTCGAGATGATAGTGTTTTCATTAATACATCTTCAAATTGTGGGGCTATATTGAGGGCTGGGGGAGTGGGGAGCTGTAATTTTTTAAAAATGTAAGGTTCCAAGCTCTTGACATAGCTGCGAAAAATTAATAACCTTGCAGTGTTTTAGGAAAGTTGGAATTTGAATGCTCATATTCAAATCCAGGAGCATTTATCTTCAGACCTAATTGGAATGGGCACTTTTCTTTCTTAAATTTTCCACACCTGGTCTAGCTTCAGTTCACTGAAGCTAGTCAGATCCCCCCCCCATACAATTTTCCTCCTTCAAAGAGTGGCTGAGTGGGAAATTTACAGAACACTTTGGGTATTTGTCTTCATCACAATTAAAATGCACCACTAACTCTTTGTGAGCCTTCAGGGAATCTGAAGAATTAAATGCCATATTTCCACTCTCTCAAGGTAGTAAACATTATATGAATCAGTACATTGTCACAACAGTTGGCAGCAACAGTTGGCAACATTTTTTGCAAATTTCATCCTTCGTGCCTATTATATATTCCATTTTCTCAACAACAACAACACAACTTAGCATATGCACCTCATCTAACCCTATGCATCCCTAAGTGGGGCAGGCAGGATGAAATACAGACAAGCTTGAAGGGCTGGCTAGCCACTCAGTTTTGCAATGATAGTTATTATTTATTTATTTATTTATTTATTGGACTTATATACCGCCCCATAGCGCTACAAGCACTCTCCGGGCGGTTTACAATTTTAATTATACAGGCTACGCATTGCCCCCCCCCCAGCAAGCTGGGTACTCATTTTACCGACCTCGGAAGGATGGAAGGCTGAGTTAACCTTGAACCAGCTACCTGGGATTTGAACCCCAGGTCGTGAGCACAGTTTTAGCTGTAGTACAGCGTTTATATTGTGATGGTCAAGGTATTTTGAGAAGATCGGGTAAATTTTGCAAAGAAAGTGGGCTCCTGGAAATTTTTACAAGGAGAGAAAAGGGGATTTAAGGCGGTTCCAATAATAAATTATAAAACAATTCAGATAATGTTCCAACTGTTTTGAAAATGTATGAATATTGTGGAAATCATTGCATAGCTCATGAATATTGTGGAATAATAAGAAATAAACTTAAAGCAGAAACCTGCCTAGTGCTTTATGTCTTTAAGAAGTTAATAATAGCAACTGTTCAAAGCTACCTTTTATTAGTGATTTTATTGTTATTGTCTAATGTTGTTCTGAATTGTTTATTTAACTAAAGATAGGTTAGCTACTTCAGTGGTTTTATTCATGGATCGATTTTATTGTTTGTCGATAGATATTTGTAGATTGCTTTGTATTCATTTATTTTTTTCTTTCTTTGCATGGTTTGTGTTGCACTATGAGGCAGTACATACGTATAAATAAATAAATAAATAAATAAATAAATAAATAAATAAATAAATAAATACTGTTCAGTTTTGTCACTCTCCCGCCCTCCTCTTGCTTTCCAAATGTCTTTGAACTACATCTAGAAATGAAAACTCTGTAAAGCCAGCATCATGGAAGGCATTGTCGTACACAATGGCAATTTTGCAAATGTAAAGTGGTGAAGTGTCCAGTCGGTAACTGGTCACATACTAGTGGCAAAGGTGGTCACATAACCAGTTGAGTAAAAAGCAGCCCAATAAAGTTGGGTGGAGAGAGGACAACTTGCATAATTGCCATTGTGTACACAGTTACACATAAATTTACATATAAATGTACACTTAATTGCCATTGTGTACATTTGTGTACACTCAACCCTGGGTGCTCACTGGAAGGACAGATCCTTAAGCTGAGGCTCCAATACTTTGGGTATCTCATGAGAAGAGAAGACTCCCTGGAAAAGACCCTGATGTTGGGAAAGTGTGAAGGCAAGAGGAGAAGGGGATGACAGAGGATGAGATGGCTGGACAGTGTCATCGAAGCGACCAACATGAATTTGACCCAACTCCGGGAGGCAATGCAAGACAGGAGGGCCTGGCATGCTCTGGTCCATGGGGTCACGAACAACAACAACAACACAATTTTACACCAACATAGTCTCCATTCCATTGCGTTACACCTAATGCCACCTACATTTCTCATCCTCTTTGCAAAGGTTGCTAGACTTGCTGTGGGTGCACATCAAAAATTATTCATATATTTTGGTTCTCATTTTTTTCCTACTGTAATACCTTTTTAATGCATTTTTCTTGAAGTACACATTTAGACATGCATTTTCCCACTGCCTAAAGTGTGCCTCAGCATGGTGTAGTGGATAGAGTGGCACACTAGGAATCAGGAAGCCTTGGTTCAAATCCCCGTTCAGTCATGGAAAATTCCCTGGGGGTGTAGAACTGGTAAAACCACGACTTAAATATCTTTCTTACTTAGGGAGCCCTATTAGAGTCACTATAAATCAAGTTTGACTTGACAGTACATAACAATAACAAGGTGTGCCTATTACCTTATTCAAAAATATACCCTTTGAGTTGTTTGTATTTATTTATATATCATTTGGAAAGGAAATAGAAAGCAAAAAATGCCCTTTTTTGTTTGTTTCTTTTCAGTTATATTGCCTAGTTTGACCTTAAATACTCCCTCATGTGAATCCTCTATATATTTAGATAGTAAAATTAACAGAAGAAGCTTTACCTTTGGTCTCCCGTACAGCAAATTTGGAGGTTGCCTAAACTAACTCAAAATGATGTGACTACCCAAAGAAGTAAAGGGGGGGGGAGAGAAGAGATTGTCAGACGGCTGACGGATTTTCTGCCTCCATCCTTTCCCCACAGCCAGGTGAGATTATGCCAGAGGTAGAAGCTGTAGCAGGGAGCTGTCAGCTTGCAAGAAGAGGCTTCGGTAGGATTGGAGATTTCACAGTGACATTTGAGATGGGTCTCAAGAGCTGGGCTAATATAGAGTGAGACATCTGATCCTGAACTCCAGTGAGCTGTCTGATTACTTCTGCAATAACTTGCGGGCTTCCCTTTAGAATCTCTGAAGCTGGAAGCCGAGCCCTTCAAATACTGCCACTATATAAATGGAATCGCATAAAAACAGATAGATAACTGCACTGTGCATGTTAATGAAGTGTTAGCCTCCTGCAGTGGAGAGAGAGTCTAACTTACTAAATACACCAAATAGTTGCAAAATAAATGCACTATAATCTAAAGGTGCTAGTAAGTTTTCTTTTTAATTATTCACACAGCTGGATCCTTTATGCAGTGGTTGAGTTCAAGCCGTAATTAACTACATGCTTATCAGGGAGTTAACAACAAATCCATTATTCAAAATAGCTGGAGCCTCGTGGTATGGTTTTACTTTAGAACAGTGGTTCCCAGGCTGTTCTTGAACTACAAAGGTCAAAACGTGAAGGCTTCTGGGAGTTTTAGTCCAAGAACATCTGGGGGCCCTGTGTTAGAAAGAGATTTACAGTGGAACCTCTACTTAAGAACTTAATCCGTTTTGGAATGGTGTTCTTAAGTTGAAACGTTCTTAAGTTGAAGCAAAATTTCCCATAGGAATGGACTGAAAACCAATTAATCTGTTCTGGCTGGTTTTTTGTGTTACGTAGAGGTGTGTTCGTACATTGAAGCATTAGTTCCCATAGGAACTAATGCAAAGCTGGTTAATACGTACTCTACCACTAGGGGGAGAATTTTTTTTAAACCTAAAATGACCTAAGGTTAAAAAAAGAGCAGGAAAGGTTTTTTTTTCCTGTTCTTATCTTGGATTTCTGTTCTCAAGTAGAAGCAAAATTTAGCAAATGGAGCTGTTCTTAAGTTGGATTGTTCTTAAGTAGGGACGTTCTTAAGTAGAGACCCCACTGTAAAATATTCAGCGTTACTTCATCATAGAATCATGAAGTTGGAAGGGGCCTATAAGGCCATCGAGTCCACCCTTCTGCTTAATTGTGGGCTGAGGATGCATATTGTGTGAACCAAATCCTTTCCATACTAGGGTACCTATGTGTTGCTAAGGCATTGCTTTCCTACAGGCAGCTGGAAGTGAACATGAGACACCTGTTTGACAAATAAATACAATGCCACAGTCTGTACATATAATCTTACAGTGACCATCCTCACTGGGAATTTCCTAAGTATATTTGTTCTAGTCAATTTGGAAATCACTGCTTGAAACAGGCCTGTAATTCACTGCTTCTTGTTCGTCCCTGGCCATGGCATTACTGACACTGGCCCTTTAAGCAGCCGTTTCCTGTCTCCTGATGTTACCTATTAATCAATATTCATTTTTATTGCACTCAGAGAAGTCCTACCATTGGATCAGTCATTTATTGCTTTGTATTGTATTTTCATTGGAGTAATCATAGTTCCTCCCCTATTCAATTCATGTTATAAAAGAAAGAGGAACTGGGATTATTAAATAGAGGAGGGTATTCAGAAAGGGACTGGTTAGTGATGTATGATGATCCCTGTGGAACTAGGAGGTCCATGGCAAGGATGGGAAAGCAGAAGGGAGGAAGGGTGGCCCTAATCAAAACACCAGTTGCTTCAAAATGCACCCGTCAGCATTTTCCCATTCAACACTGGGCAGGTTGATAGCACCGTTCCAATTAAAAATTTTAGAAAATCAATACAACCTTGGCATTATGACATACAAAAGCACGACAGAGAAAAGACTGGAATATAACTATGCTGCAGCCATCTTACTGGAATTCTTCAAAACTAGTAACTAAGCAAACAGTATTCATTTCCTTCCAAAGAAAAATGCAGAATTTAGAAAAAAATTATGTTTTTAGATGACAATTTCCAGACTTCCCACAATTTATGGGGAGTTGTGGGAGACATCACTCAAAAAGGTAATTTCTCCAACCCCGTGACAAAGATTTGTGTGAAAGAAACCATTTCTGCCTAGCCGCTCCCTGTCCATAACAATCCTGGGCATTTAAGCTAAGTACCCAAAAGTCAGGGAAAGTTCCCTGTACATGCTTATTCCCCTCCAAGAGAAGGGATATCTGGGTATGCAGAAGCACTCGACTTCCCCACTGACCACAAATGTAACTGCAAATTAATGGAAAAATTACCCAGAATCCCCAGCAACTGTGACCCGGGAGAATAATGTCTTTCCTTTACACAATGCACTCTTGAGCATGGGAAAAAGACCCACTAGAAAAGCCTTCAAGATGGGCAGTATGTCCACTGGTTGTAAACCTACATAAAATACCGTTGTCTATTCCGGATGGGAAGATTTACTGCCTGTTGGAGTGACAGCACAATGGCGTCTTTCAGTTCAAATGCAAATAATTCGGGAACAAACCTATTCAGATAAAGGGCACCTCCGTATTATAATTACAGCCATGCCAGAAGGAGATCTAGTTACAACATGATTACATTAAATCACTGATGTGGCTCATCGGCTTTCCTCCTTCACTGCTGAAAAATAAACAGAAAAATAAAAATGTTTAACTCTGATTCTTAAAATAAAAACACTTTAGTGGAGCCAAAAAATCCGCATTGCTTGAAGTGTGCTGGTTTATTTTAAAAAGCTTAACAATGACTAATTCTGAATTATGACCATCTAATCTATTTCTTCATGCTGAATGTTCCATATAAAATGAACAGAAGTGCGTCTTTTCTATAATAATGACACACAAAACAGAGTGTGGAAAGGTATATGTAACATATCCTGGGCCACTCAGTCTTGTAAGTACACACAATTTACGTATTGGAGGGATTTAACCGTTAATGCTGCAGCTCTTTCTGGCAGTCCAGAGTAACTTCAAGGCTCTCCTCCAGTGCCATTTTTCAAACAATATGTGTTCTGTCATAAATGTAGCTTCTGGTCCACAACATGGGTTATGCATCCGGACAATCAAGTGCTGAGGTACACAATTTCTTCCAGAACAACCCATACGTTCTCATGATCCACGCAGTAGAAGGATTTGCTGTAATCTATAAAGCAATCCCCTTCATGGATTGCTGCCTTGTCATGGCAAAGGAGCTTGAGTAATTCAGAGACGTTATGGGCTATGCTATGCAGGGACACCCAAGACGGACAGGTCATGGTGGAGAGTTCAGACTAAATGTGATCCACTTGAAGCAGGAACTGGCAAGCCACTCCAGTTTCTTTGCCAAGAAAACTTCATGAACAGCAACAAAAGGCTAAAACATATGATGCTGGAAGATGAGCCCCTCAGATCGGAAGGCATGCAACATGCTACTGAGGAAGACCGGAGGACAAGTACAAGTAGCTCCAGAGCTAATGAAGTGGTTGGGCCAAAGCCGAAAGGACGCTCAACTGCAGATGCACCTGGAAGTGAAAGGAAAGTCTGATGCTGCAAAGAAAAATACTGCATAGGAACCTTGATCTATGAACCTTGGTAGTTAGATGTTGTCAAACAGGAGATGGTAAGAATAAACATTGACATCCTGGGCGTCAGTGAACTAAAATGGACAAAAATGGGTGAATTCAATTCAGATTATTATCATATCTACTATTGTGGGCAAGAATCCCATAGAAGAAATGGAGAAGCCCTGATAGTAAATAAAAGAGTGGGAAAAGCTGTACTGGGATACAATGTCAAAAATGATAGAATGATTTCGATATGAATCCAAGACAGACCTTTCAACATCATAGTAATCCAAGCTTATGCACCAACCACTGGTGCTGAAAAGGGTGAAATTGACCAATTCTATGAAGACTTACAACACCTTCTAGAACTGACATACAAAAAAAGATGTTCTTGTTATTATAGGGGACTGGAATGCTAAGTAGGGAGTCAAGAGATAAAAGGAACAACAGGGAAGTTTGGCCTTGGAGTTCAAAACAAAGCAGGGAAAAAGCTAATAGAGTTTTGTCAAGAGAACAAGCTGGTCATCACAAACACTCTTTTCCAACAGCACAAGAGGTCACTCTACACATGGACATCACCAGATGGGCAATATCAAAATCAGATTGATTACGTTCTCTGCAGCCAAAGATGGGGAAGTTCTATACAGTCAGCAGAAACAAGACCTGGAGCTGATTGTGGCTCTCATCATCAGTTTCTTATAGCAAAACTCAACCATATACTGCAGAAAGTAGGAAAACCCACTGGGCTAGTCAGGTATAATCTAAACTAAATCCCTTATGAATACACAGTGGAAGAGAAGAACAGATTTAAGGAACTCGATTTGGTGGACAGAGTGCCTGAAGAACTTTGGATAGAGGCTCGTAACATTGTCCAGGAGGCAGCAACAAAACAACCCCAAAGAAAAGGAAATGCAAGAAAGCAAAGTGGTTGTCCAACGAGGCCTTACAAATAGCAGAGAAGAGAAGGGAAACGAAATGCAAGGGAGATAGGGAAAGTTACAGAAAATTGAATGCAGACTTCCAAAGAATAGAAAGGAGAGACAAGAGGGCCATCTTAAATGAACAGTGCAAAGATATAGAAGAAAATAATAGAAAGGGTAAAACCAGAGATCTGTTCAAGAAGATTGGAGATATTAAAGGAACATTTTGTGAAAAAATGAACATGATAAAGGACAAAAATGGAAGAGACCTCACAGAAGCAGAAGACATCAAGAAGAGGTGGCAAGAATACACAGAGGAACTATACCAGAAACATTTGGATATCCTGGACAACCCAGATAGTGTGGTTGCTGACCTTGAGCCAGACATCCTAGAGAGTGAAGTCAAGTGGGCCTTAGAAAGCCTGGCTAACAACAAGGCCAGTGGAGGTGATGGTGTTCCAGTTGAACTATTTAGAATCTTAAAAGATGATGCTGTTAAGGTGCTACATTCAATATGCCAGAATGTTTGGAAAACTCAGCAGTGGCCGGAGGATTGGAAAAGATTGATCTACATCCCAATCCCAAAGTAGGGCAGTGCCAAAGAATGCTCCAACTACCGTACAGTTGCACTCATTTCACACACTAGGAAAATTTTATGCTCAAAATCCTCCAAGGTAGGCTTCAGCAGTATGTGGACTGAGAACCTCCAGAAGTACAAGATAGATTTGGAAAGGACAGAGGAACTAGAGACCGAATTGCTAACATGTGCTGGATTACAGAGAAAGCCAGAGAGTTCTAGAGAAACATCTACTTCTGCTTCATTGACTAAGCAAAAGCCTTTGATTGTGTGGACCACAAAAACTACGGCAAGTTCTTAAAGAAATGGGAGTGCCTGACCACCTTATCTATCTCGTGAGACATCTATATGTGGGACAGGAAGCAACAGTTAGAACTGGATATGGAAGAACTGATTGGTTCAAAATTGAGAAAGGAATACGACAAAGCTGTATTTTTTTTTTAAAGCAGAGTTTCCTACATAACATTTGCAACATCCTTGAAAGGTCGTGTTCATCCCCGTACAAACATAGATAATCCTCTAGACCACAGAGTTCCTCCATGTCTCCCAGGCATGCGTGAACCAGATGGTCAGACAGACAGTTCTTCAGAATTCCATTAAGACAGGCCCTTACAATGGACTGCATGGCATTGCCCTTTTTTAGAGAATTCCCGCTCACTTGTAAGGTGTTTTAACACAGAGAGCAATTATCTATAGAAAACCTCTACCACCATCCTCGTACAAAGGGTTACCTACCTGCATTTGAGAAGATTTCTTGGTATAAAACAAAGCTTCCATTTGATGCCAGGATCTGTCAGGGTCTTCAAGACGCTGTAATGCTAATGGCAGCATATTCTCACTATCAGATTCTGTACTCATGTAGTGCTTTCTGGGGATGGCAATTGTTTTGGAGTCCAGGTCCTTTTGACCTTCCGCCTTTGGGGATGAGTGGGTGCATGGGAACTGGTTTTCCTTGTCCGCCATAGTCTCCAAGCCTCGTCACTCTCTGCAAAGAATGGTAAGCATGCGCAGAAGGTCCCCGAAATCCCCTCTGTGGAATTTCTGACCCAGGAGGCCTAAGGCAGTGGTCCCCAACCTTGGGCCTCCAGATGCTCTTGGACTTCAATTCCCAGAAATCCTGACCAGCAGAGGTGGTGGTGAAGGCTTCTCAGAGTTGTAGTCCAAGAACATCTGGGAACCCAAGGTTGGGGACCACTGGACTAAGGGCATGCCAGGGCATGCTCTATGGCCACCCTTTTCTATCCAAACCCCTACAATGCCGCCCATTGGCCTAAAGGGCCGCGGGGGTGACACTTCCCTTCAGGGGGCCAATCCTGAGCCAATCTCTGGTCACAGGGGACCTTGGGCTCTAGAAAAACCCCTATAGGGCCACGGTGACCTCCACAACTCCTTACATCACCCCTAAACCCACCCCTTCTGGGGGAAGGGGTCAGGGTCGGTTCTTGACCCCTTAGTCCCACCTTAAAGGGACGTGGCACCTGCCAAATTTGATTTGATGAATGCTAGTCCCTTATACTACTTGTGGCTGCCAAGTAAGCCAATGCGATTCTTGGTTACATTAATAGGAGCATATTGTCTAGATCAGGGGTCTCAAACATGCGGCCCGGGGGCCATTTGCGGCCCGCCGGATGATAGTTTGTGGCCCCCACCTTGCCTGCCCCCCCGAAGCACCCACACATCCTCTGCTGTCAAGAGTCAGAAAAAGCCTCTCTTTGCTCGCCGGCTCTTGCCCAACACAGCACCTCTTGCACCCTCCATCCAGAACTGCAGCCGGCAGACAGGCGGGCTGGCTGGCAGGCTGCAGTTCCGGATGGAGGGTGCAAGAGGCGCTGTTTTGGGGGAGAGCCAGTGAGCGAGGCGCGCTGCTGGCCCTTTTCCCCGAGTGCCTGAGCTACTGCCGAGCGATGCCTGAGAGCGGAGCTCGCTCCCAGCCCGTCCTCGAAGAGCGCCTCCAACAGCACCACCAAAAGCATCTGCCGCCACCGCTGCCTCTTCCAAGGAAGCAGCTCTCTGGCTCTCTTTCTCTCTCGGCACCCCCAGCACCAGCCTGGCCAGCGGCCGCCTCAGCACCCAGTGGTGCTTCCTCCTCCTCCTCTTCGTCCTGCTTCAGCTGCCTCAGCTCTGGAGGCTGCCTAGGCTCGCCTCGCAAAGTTTGCTTCTCTGTCATGGTGGGGGTAGCTGCTGCTGCCGAGTGTGCCTTTTTTTGAGGGGGGACCTCAGAGGAAGGTTGCAGGACCTCCGTGAGTGTGTGCGCGCTCGTATGCGTGCACCCCGTTCAAAGGTACCGATGGGGGCTTTTCTCCTTTGGCAAGGCGATTCTGTGAAGTTTTGTTCAAAAAAATCTGATGCAGCCCAGCCTCACCCAAACTCTGCCTCTAGCAGACCCCAGCATTCCTAATCTATGCGTAAATATCCCTTTGATTTCTTGGATCTTCTGGAAGAGACTTCATGCTTTTCCTCTTTTATTGTTTTCCTCTGTGCACTGGATATTATAACAGTTCTCTTTGTCTCTACATGATAATTGCTGAAAAACTTTATTCAGGAAACTGACCCTATTTCTGTTACCTTTTGCTTCTTGCAAAAGTAATAGTTCTGTTTTATTCCACTTTAGCCAGACCTCACCAGCAATCCTGTGCCCACTTCTGGTTTAAGAAGTCTATCAAGCAGCAGCAAGAAATCTAGATAGGGGCTGGCAAGAAGATAACGAGCCTAGAAATAAAAATCTATGATAACTGTTCAGGGAGTTGGTTTTGTTTAACTTGAGCAAAAGCCATCATCCAGTATTGGGAAAGTTGTTTAGAAGCACATATATTTTTCCCTGTAGTTATAGAGGGTAGGACATGAATTAATGAGTTCAAAGTGCAAGAAAGGAGGCTTTGATTAAACATTAGCAGAAACCTCCTAACAATAGGAGATGTTCAGCAGTGGAATGGAGGGTGACGGACTATCCTTTACTAGACATTATTAAACAGATGGGTTCATAATCTGTCAAGTATGTTTTAACTATGGATTTCCTCTTTGAAGCCACAGAGGAGAGCAACAAGAATGATGAGGGGACTGGAAACCAAGCCCTATGCAGAAAGATGGAAAGAGCTGGGTATGTTTGGCCTTGAGAAAAGAAGACTGTGGGGAGATATCATAACACTTTTCAAATAGTTGAAAGATCACCATACAGAGGAACGGGCAGGATCTGTTCTCAGTCATTCCAGACTGCAGGACAAATAATAATGTGCTTGAGTACCAGGAAGCCAGATTTCGGTTGAATGTCAAGAAAAATCTCATAACTATTACAGCAGTATGACAATGGAACTAATTATCTCTGGACGTGGTGACGCTGGATGCATTCAAGGGAAAGCTGGACAACTATCTGTCAGATCTTCTTTGATTTGGATCCCTGCATTGAAGAGGGGTTTGGGCTCAATGGCCTTCTAGGGCCCCTTCCAACTCAATTATTCTATGATTCCATGATTCCTGTATTGGCAAGGCGTTGGACTCAATAACCGTCCTCCAGCTCTAAAATACTATGATTCTACACAATGTTGACATCTCTATGATTATATATAATATAATATATATTTGCTTTATTTGTAGACCACCATTCTCCCATGAAGGGACTCAGGTGGCTCACAAAGTTAATACAGGATTTGTCATATCCAGGTAGAACCCATACATTCACTCCATACATAACAGACTCAAGCAGTTCCCACATTTGCAGACTGTACAGTTCTTTCTGATGATTAAAAAAAACCACAGCTTTACATGCACATTACATACAAACCTGGAGAACAGGCCACAGAAATCACACTTGATCTACTTACTGTTTTGAAATGTGTTGTGACTTTGACTGCCATACTTGGCTGATCCTTGAAATCAGCATCTTGCTGCTTTTTTTTAACATAATGAGGACTATAGTTTAGATTGTGATGGTCACCCTATTTTCCTAGGAAATAAGAAACACTAGTCCTGGTTCGATTTGGATAAAAGCAATGTTGAAGACCTCATGTTTTGCAAACATGCAGGTTGAGCCAAAGTACTGTAGATGTCAATTTAAACACCTCAACCATCAATCCCTTGATCCCCACCCCACTCCTGCCACCCATGGGCACAGACAAAGACAATTGGGGTCCTGAATTTACAGGCTGCAGAACAATGTGGGGTGTGGACACACAGCTGTCTTTCAACAGAAAGAAAAAACCAGTGGGCTTAAGATAAACAAATGGGTAGATGCATACATGAGAAAGTTGATAGGGCCTCCCTGCTGAAGCCACATCTGCAGCATCAGGCTTTACTCTAATAGTAGAATCCAGTGATGATCACAGAGAAATTGAACTCCAAAAAAGACATTTTAAGTACGCCCAATGCTTTCCCCCCCCCTCCATCTCAGCTAAGGATGTAACAAATGTTCAGAAATTCAAAACAGCATGTCTTGACACAGCAAGATACTGGATTTTTTTGAGGGGGAAGTGAGCAGATCAATATCTGAAAATAGTGAAAAGATCTCTCTCTTTTTTTCAATAGTAGAACTTTGAGATGTTTCTTTTTGGACTATACCTTCAATAATCCCCCAGCCAACATAACCACTGCCCATTCTGGTAATTGTAGCCCCTCTTTTAGATAACACAGTCAACTATTCCTTCAAATTTCATGAAGGATTATCCTTTGTAGCCAGAGATTGCTGCAGCTGAAAAAGATCGTATTTGTGGCAGTTTCATGGACTACAGCTTGTTTGCTAAAATATTAACATATGCAACGTTCTCACTAGGCATAATAACCATATCTTAGACAGGTCCCTCAACCAGCCGGGAAACCTAGACACAGCCAATGGACTTCCGTGTGGAAGCTTATGAGAATTCTTAGAGATCAGGGATAAGGATGCCACCTGCCTTGGGCAACCAGCAGCTGCATCCTGGTTCAGAAGAGAAGGCAGTAAATCTTGGGGCTGGGGCTGTTTGCATGCCCAGGACAAGAGACAGAGAAAAAAAGTAAAGACAAAAACCCATATGCTGACTTGCAGAAAACAACTGTCCACCTCTAATGGTTATACCAACATTATTGCTACTGTTAAAAACAACAGCAGCAGCAGCAGCACCAAAAACCACCTTCAGCTTTCCATTCTCTGTTTCTTACATGCATGGGATAAATGTAGGCTGCATGAAAGATGCTTACTGCTAAGTTCTTGAAGAAGCATTGACTGTAGACACAGCCCTTCGTGGAACTGGGCGATTTGTGTGAAAAGGGGCAATTTGCTGCCCTCCCAGAAGGCTGGGAGAGCAAATGAGATGTCAACAAATGAATTATCTTTAAAAACAGATGCAATTCTTCCACACACACGCGCACACACACAAAAAAAGGACCCCTCATGTTTCTGCATGGGGGATATTGTGCTTCTGTATCTATAATTCAAAATGGCAGGAAATGGCCCAATATTGCTGCACAATATAGGGTCAGGGTTCCAGTTGGAAAATGATGCCAAACTTTACATAGCAAAAGGCAGCCTGAATAGTGATGAGACCAAGAGCAACATTAATACAGTCTACAGCAGTGGTTTCAAACCTTGGGTCCCCAGATGTTCTTGGACTAAAACTCCCAGAAGCCATTCCAGAGACAGCGTCACTGAAGGGGTGAGGCTAAGCATTAAGCTGGGGATACATTCAGCAAGTCAACTTGATGTAAAACGAGCCTTTGAGTTTGCTATTTGTAAGGAATGTGCTATTATTTTTAATCCTGTGATTAATATGAGCCAGCACTACTGTATGGATTTATTATTGACCATATGCACATTAATTGCCATGGCTGTCCCTGCGTTGCCACCGGGAACATCTGCAGCCTGCGTGTGTGGCATCTTCTTCTTTTGGCTTCAGAAAGCCATGATAACAGTTTCTCAGATGGACACCGTGATGGAGAAACGACTGCAGCACATTCTCTCCAAAGAGCGATTAAAGGAAAACAAGGAAAAAAGCATGTTTTAAACCCGAGCAACAGGGGAGGGGGAATCATAATCCATGATGTTTCTCATCTGTTCCAACTGGAGTGATTTTTAATTGCAGGCTGCTACCAAGGCACCTCGGAAACAGCAGCTGTCCCAAAAAAGACTGAGGCATGGGCAGGATTAACTGTTAGGTTCCATAAACTACAGAGCAGGCGTGCGCAGCCACAAAGCAAACAAGGGAAACACACGTTGCTTTTTCCCACTCAGTCCCGGCTCCGAAGAGTCACACTTCCGATTTCTACCTAACGTGAAAGACAAGGCTGTAAGCAACCAGTTAGTTCTGTAGTTACTTCTGGATCCCCAAACTTAAATGTAATGTGACACATAATTGTGCAAGTCACTTTTCAAGCAAGATTTTCCTCTTGGTGTCCCTAGCCATCATCTCTTCCTCGCTCTGGACTGTCTAAATTCCTAAGAGCTATCCTACAAGAGCTATCCTACACATCTGCTGAGCCTCAAATGTGTCATTCTGATCAGGAGTGCAATTTTTGAATGTTGAAACCAGGGACCAGTTAGCTCCCTTCAATGTCCACCTGCGTTATAGAATTGAGCCCCACCCAGATGTTAACAAAGCATGTGGAGGTCACATCATTTGAGAGCGTTGTGCTAACCTCTTTCTTTCCATTGCTGCTTTGGAACAGAAATAAAGCAGTCCAAAAAAGAGACTACCCCATCCCTCTATTTCTGGGGTTTTTTGGCCCACATAAAGGGGGAACCCAGGTACATCAGCCTGTCCCTCTTCTGACAGGTTCATTTCCATGTGGAATGCAATGACAAAGGGAGATGAGGCTACCATGCTTTCCTTAATGTATGTCGGTTCCACATCCTTTCTTAAAGACTGAACAGGGCTACTCACGACAGACTCTTTTGGAAGTCACTAAATCATAGGTTAACATAACTCAAAACCCACTTGATAGTATATCTGTGCTATAAATGTGTGGGACAGAAGTCATGGTTCTTCCAGGATGCCATCTTGTCTGCATTATTAGCCTGGCTTCGTCTGGAATGGAGCTGTCCCTAATCTGTTTTCCTCCAGGTGCTGTGGACTACACTTTCTGTCATTCCCCCAAGCCAATGGCTTTGGTCAGCTGAAACAAAGAGTCAATCCTGATGTAGCAATTCCTAGAATGGCCACAGGTCATATTATATCTTGAGGGAAATGCCTATTTCTTCCGTTTATAGTATTTGTCCCAATAGGCATGCAATTTCTTCCAAGCTCCAGGCCCAAGTAGTGAAATTGAAAATGAAGGCCTTTCATGCCCAGTCATAAAACAAAAGCAATATACAGAGGTGAGGAAAGACATAGCATTTAGTTTTTAAGGAAGCTCTGCTTCTAAAAGATGTGCTAAATATATTGTACAGTCTGACTCCGAGTTATGAACAAGCCCCTAAGTTTGCGGAAAGTTACACAGGACTCATTTGCCTCTCATTGCCTCCCTTTTCTAGATCACTGCTCCAATTCTTGATCCCTACCAGATATCTAGTTCTCACTCACTTCTGTTGGTGGGCACTTGACTATGGATATTTTGGATCATGCCCCGGTAGAGGTGTCCTATGTAACTGAATAACCAATTCTCTGCCGAATAGAAGAGGTGAGAGGAGAGTGTTTCAAAAGATAAAGCAAGAACAACGAAAGCATTGTGTGCTTTGTTTCTTTTCAATTTTTACTCTTCATTAGTTTTTTTAAAAAATATTTTTTTACAAAATAAAGGTCCAAACCAAAAAGGCCCACATACACGCCTTGTCTAAATTTTGGCAGTTTTCCTAACTGCAAGAAAGTTTTGGAAAAAGCCTTGAGTAATTAGGAGTTCTTTGTGACAACGAGGATGGTAATTTAGTATGCAGATGAGATTAATAAATTAAGGACTCTTGCTTGCATATAAATAAGAAGACAGCCAATTTATATGCCTAATCATAACTTTTGATTTTTTTTTCTCTCTGCACAAACTTTGCGAGGAATATTATTCATAGAGACAGGTTTTCTCCTTACAAGCCTTTTTTTTAATAAAAAAAGATGCCTTGGATATTCGTCATTCAGTTATTTATAGCCTTTGTCTAAAAAGAGCTAATCTTTTCATACTGTCAATGAATAGGGAGGGAAGGTATAGTATATATACACCTCTCTGCAGCTGTATTTGTTTAGCTTGCTTCTAGTGAAGGTGACGGGTTGAAGATGGGCCAAGACACAAGGATTTATGAGGTTGCTAAGAAGTGTAAACCAAAGAGAATTAGGGGTAAGAAAATCTGGTCAGACGGAGGAAATAAAATATAAGTAGAAATAGTGATGGTCCAAGTTTTTTTACTTGGGCAGACCAATGAATAGAACTGAAAGTTCAGATTTTTATCTTCTTCCTTGTTTAGGCTGCTGGCACCATTAAAAATCTGAAATAATTTATAGTAATGAAATAATTATTTCAAAATAGTGAAATAATTGTACTTGACTTTCTCCCGCTATATCCAGTTTATACATATTTTTCCATGTCCAGATTATATATATTTTTTCCTCCATGTCCAGTTTATATTTGTAACTTGAAGGACATTATGTGAGAATCACAGTCTTTGTGAATAGGACGCCATACATGAACACACACATCAAGTAAGAGAGAAAATGACCTAAAGGTAGAATTTATGAAAAAAATATTAGAAGCCTGCAATCTTATAACCATTTCTCTGAGGTAAAAAAGAACTCTGTAAAAATCTCTTTGGTGACACTGTAAATGTGCAAACACTCAGCTATAAAAATAGGTTGCACAGGTAATCCTTTCCACATTTAAGTCAGAGATCCCACCCGTGCCCAGTAAGGCTTACTTCTGCTTGCACAACAACTTGAAGCAGGCAAGAATATATGCAACCCTCATTTCTTCATTCCTCTCCCTCTTCCAAAAGTTCCTGACCAAAAGTCCCTGACTAAGAAGATCTTCAGGTCTTTTGTCATGTTCAGGAGCCAACATGGAGGAACAGCTAGCTCCATCCTTCAGGCAGCTAAGCAGGAGGGATCAATGACTGTGCCTTCCAATCCAGTGGATTCCTCACCAGTAAAGGTAAAGGTTCCCCTTGACATTTTTAGTCCAGTCGTATCTGACTCTAGGGGGCGGTGCTCATCCCATTTTCAAGTGGTACAGCGCTTATCCGAAGACAGTTTCCATTGTCACGTGGCCAGTGTGACTAGGGAACGCTGTTTTACCTTCCCACCCAGATGGTACCTATTTATCTACTCGTATTTACATGCTTTCGAACTGCTAGGTTGGCGAGGAGCTGGGACAAAGCAATGGGAGCTCACTCCATCACGTGGATTCGATCTTACGACTGCTGGTCTTCTGACCCTGCAGCACAGAGGCTTCTGCGGTTTAGCCTGCAGCACTATCACCACCTTAATGAGTCACCATATCAATTCCCTCAGAAAGCCCTACCCGTTTAGTTTCTTGAAACACAGGGGCGTTTCCTTCAGATCAAACATGTTCTTTGGGGAACCAGAATCCTAAACTAGGTAGCCTTTTAGTTGGGTCCAGCAGGATGGGGTTTTAACCACACACTTTCAACAAATATCTGACTGCAACCTGCCTACTGGTCAGATTCACTCCCTTTCTCTGTTGGAAGATGCCCAAAACGATAACAAACGATTAGCCACATGCCTTCCAAATCAAAGAGATGAATAGGATCACTCTCCTTTCTAGCTTGCTTTTAATATCCTGTTCCTGTCCGTTACAAATGACTTTTGGACTTTCTCTGTATTATGTTATCTTGTGTTAATACGATAAAGCTCCCTGGCACATTTTTTCCCCAGTCCAGAATTTGCAGACCTACTGAAATGGTGGTGCTTCCTAACAAGGGGAAACAACTTCCATAGAAGAGGAAAGGCATATAAAACTTATCTTTATATTTAAAGGAAACTGTATCTTGCTGTACTAGTCAGTAGAATATCCTTAGGTCAGGTAGCGCTGCCCTTTGGTCTCAAGTGTTCAAAAATTCATTGTATTAAAGCTCAGAGGTTACCTAAGAAGATCCATGATGGCCAAGACCAAATGTCTAGCATGCAGTGACCAACCAGGAGCTTCTGGGAAGCCCAGAGTAACGGGTAGGTAATCTGTAGCCTGCATAAGTAGATTGTAAACTTCCCTCAGGCTGCTTTAAGCACTATGGGGCAGTATCTAAGCAGCATACTTTGCTTTGCTTTCTGGAATTCAGAAGTGTATTGACACACTGGAGAAGACAATTAAAGGGTGGAACTGGACTCCTAAATATACGCTAATGCATGCAGCAAGTCCTGAAAGGAGCTGTCATTTCATAATCCATATTCAAGCACAAAGTGGAAGACCTGATGCATTATGTGCTGTACAACTCACCTTGGAAGGAGTTAATACTTTGCTGGAACAATGTTGTTAAAAAAAAAATAACACCAGCATAAAGGATAATATGATTCCCGTCTGACTTTGCAGTTGAGATGTCGGAGTTGATTGTAAATGAGATAAATCTGAGACAAGGATGCAGTTGGTGAAAAAGGCCCCTGCGTAGTTGGGAACTGATAGATATGCAGTTGGAGAAGCAGAGAAAAACATTCAATCAGTTGCCCATGTCTGTTTATTAAGAACTTAAATGACAGACCCTGTTATGTAGCGTAATTTTTCCTTTTTTTGTCCAGAAGTCCTCCACAAAGAGTATGTGCACAGTTGGAAGACATGCTTTGAACGTCCCCAACATCTCTGATATGTCATTATCCCAACATGGTTGTAGTTTTAGGAGGGAGTAGACTAAAAAACAACAAAAAAGCCATGTTAGTCTGTGCAAGCATATCAGGTAAAATCCAAAGAAAAATTTTAAAAAATCCTTAAAGACCCAACATGGTGAGACATCTCAACATCTTAAGGACCCTCCACCCTCTAAGAGATCTTTGGTGCAGCACAACACTGAACTGCCAATCTCCTGTTTTGGGGTTTTGTACAAAATATGTGGCAAACTCTTGCCTGAAATCACAGAATATAACAACTCCACAGCAGGTCCCTCTGCATTTGCCCTGGAGATCTCTGGCTTCCAGCTGGAAATTGGACCATTGAAAGCAAAGCGGCTTTCCACTGGCATAAGTGGGTAGTGAATTTCTGTATGCACATGTAGTTGGAGAAGAGGAATCGCACGCAGAACAAACTGTTCTGCACATGGTTCAAAGCAGGCAGGATGCTGGAATATAATTTGCCAGAATTCTTGTTTCTAGGCAAAATCTGCCTTTTCCTGCAGGGAAGTTAACACAGACAACAAAGATAACAAAACACCTCATGGTTCTCTAAAGAACCCCGCCTAATGTTGCTCCTTTTACTAGTTCATGGAATAAGGAAATTGTTACTACGTTTTTCCATACTGCAAATTTTACAGAAATGTGCTACATCTTCTTCAAATGTCTTCAAACCAACCAAGTACAAAGCCTCAAAGCCTGCCGCTATGACAAGGAGAACACGTTGGGCGCTTCCTCATTTACTGCATTACTACAAATCAAGACAAAATTTATACCCCTAGCAACATTTCAGTTATTAAAAAAGAGAGAGAGAGAGATTTGTTTCATATTATGACGAGAAACAAAAGAACAATGCAAGCGATTAAACGCACTGGCAGCATGACAAGATCTCCATTGATAATCTTCATTTCCTAAACTCCTTCAGAGCTGTAAGGCATTTAGTAGCTTCTTCGTCTTTGCTATTTGTTTTGCAGCTATTATCTTACCTTCAGGCTACCCAAAGAGACTTGGTGGGGGAACAAACCAATAAGATCTAATCAGACTTTATTGCCATAGATAGGAAATGCTTGTGAATTTCCCCCTGTCCTTTTTTATTAAATTTACAAACTTGAGCACCCACAATGAAGATCAAAAGGTGGGAGGTTTGCAGACTGCTGCGCTGTATTTCTCATATGATAAAAAGCCTTTTCTACTAATTCGTTGGGAAAAAATAGGTGAAGAAAATAGGCAGAAGAACTTTACTTTGAGTTGATAATCTCTTTATACAGGAAAAGAAGAAGCTGTCCCTTCAGACTACAGTTCCAGACATATTAGAATTGCACTCTCTCTGGCCCAGTAATCTCATCATTCATACAAAGGGCACAACACTTAGACTGCCTAGTTAGGAAATGCTGAACGTTTGGGGAAGTTCATTTTGCTAGAAGACGGCCACCTTCATGGCCTCATGTCAAGGAGGAAATTAGATCCACTTCACTACCAGCCAGAGACTTGAAGAACTGTCATGACTTTGACCCATCAATTGCCATCATCAAGAGGGTGGCTCCCCCATGAGGCACGGTGAAGATCCAACCTCGAGCAGCAGACTGAGGACTGCTGAACTGACCCCGTTGGCATTCTGGGAAGCTGTGCTGGTTGTGGGAAAGAGCCCAGGAAACAGCCAACGGAGTAGTATATTTGAAGTATTTACAGATGTATGCCACTGTTTTCCTTCTGAGGGAATGTTAGGGCAAAGAAACAGGCAGGGCGCAGCTTCTCAAAGCCATCCAGGCCTCAAATACCTTTCTCTGAGGGCTCCTGAGAGCATGTGGCACATGCCGTCTTCTAAGACAATCTCTCCACAATACCTGATCCTCTGTGGCAGAGCTATGTATTTGTCTGGTGTTGTGAAGAATCATCATGACTGCTTCTCTTGCAGCAGACCTATCTTCTGTCTCTCTTTCACAGCCAGGTGGACTGTGCTGATGAGTTTAATGGACAGGTCATCACGATGATGGAGAAGTGACACTTGGGACATGCGGGACCAGTGACTACCAAGTAGAACATCATGTAATTTTCCTTGATGTCTTAATTAAAACAACAAGCTATGTGGCAAGAAACAGGGCAGATTCTTGTCTTTGGTTCTCTGCCAGAAGTTCAGTGAAGTCCTTCCTCTGTGGAGTTGCTGAATGAGCCAGAAAACCAAATCATGAGAGCCTGAGGCCCTGTTGCTGTCTCTCTTCCACCCCAACCTTTTGCCAACCTTTTGTTTGAAATCAAATATATTTTATTCGTCTACTGAAATTATATTGGAGCCATTAGGAGCAGTTGTTGGGATTTCCTGTGACTTTTGCCAGTTCTCAATAAACCACAAGACATTTGGATGAAGTGTCTAGATTGGGGTTTAAATCTCTGCTCAGACTAAAGGAAGCTGGCAGTAGGGCCGTGGTAGTGCAGTGAGGTAATTTTAAATGCTGGGTTTAATGGCTAAATGCAGAGAGACCCATTAGATAGGATCTGAAAGCACTACAATCATTTCAGACCATGATAGGCCAGTTACTACCACTACTTATGCAAATTTTAGGACACCCTCTTCACATATACGGCTGCATTTAAGCTTTGAAACTTTGGAATGTTGTAATCTAAAGGAACATCTTAGAGTCTGTATTTTGTTGTTGTTGTTTTTAGTCGTATAGTCATGTCCAACTCTTCGTGACCCTATGGACCACAGCACACCAGGCCTCCCATCTTCCACTGCCTCCCAGGTAAAGGTAAAGGTAAAGGTTCCCCTTGACAATTTTTGTCCAGTCGTGTCCGACTCTAGGGGGCGGCGTTCATCCCGCTCTTCAAGCCATAGAGATGGTACCTATTTATCTACTCGCATTTGCATGCTTTCGAACCGCTAGGTTGGCGGGAGCTGGGACAGGCGACGGGTGCTCATTCCATTGCGTGGATTCGAACTTACGACTGCTTGGTCTTCTGACCCTGCAGCACAGGCTTCTGCGGTTTAGCCCACAGCGCCACCACGCCTCCCAGAGTTTGGTCAAAATCATGTTGGTAGCTTTGGTGACACTGTCCAATCATCTCATCCTCTGACATCCCCTTCTTCTCTTGCCTTCACATTTTCCCAGTATCACACAATATCATCCAATATATTTTAATGATGCACAAAAGACCTAAAGGTAACTTTTTTGGGGGGATTCTTTCCTCATAGAAAGCCTCTTTATGCTGCTATGAGAACAGAAGGCAGGACTAGGACAGGCCCTGGTCTGACCCACTATGCCTTATTAGTCCTCCTTTCTGTTATTGATCGATAACTGCTTAGAGAAACAGTAACCAAAAAAAAACTCTGCTGGGATTTTATAATGCCACAATAGAATTGGCATAAATCTTGGTGGCAAAATTGTTTTTGATGGCTAAGTTAGTGAAAGTTAGTGCAAATTCAGAAGTGAGTGTAGTGTATGACTTGGACCACAATGTGCCTACTTGACCGTCTTAACCTGTGGCCATTTGTTGCCAAGATTTATGCCAGTTGCAGAACGGAACAAAAAGCATGTGGGACTATTTCAAATACTTTATATTGAAAGTGGGTTGAGCAATTAGAGTTTC
Source organism: Pogona vitticeps (assembly GCF_051106095.1). Lineage (NCBI taxonomy): Eukaryota > Metazoa > Chordata > Lepidosauria > Squamata > Agamidae > Pogona > Pogona vitticeps. The sequence goes on along the minus strand of NC_135787.1, from coordinate 12,586,377 downwards.
ACAGAACAATCTGTTCTGGGAAGTTTATTGTTCATCAAGTAATAAAGGTTTTTTTTTTCTATTCTTCTACAGTTTGTGAGGAGACGGGTTTTCTTTGTGAGGAGATGGGGCATTCCTGACACAATGAACACCCTTTTTCTAGCTTCCCTGTCTAAACTTCTGTTGTTCTCTTCTTTGCCTTATGTGAGCACTGTTGAAGCCAGGTCACAGTCTCCATTAAGTCCAGACTCCCATAGCTGCTAGAATTTGACTTTAATGGAGTTGAAGAACAGGTTACAATAAAAGGGTGGGTACCAGGTCCATCTCATCCCACCTGTTCACTGGGGGGGGGGAGGTGAGTTGGTGTAATTATCCCCCTCCCCCCATCAAGTCCAGGGTCTGCTTGACGCTGAGTTCTTGATACAGGGGTCCAGCTAGCCACACTCTGCTGATGGGTTCAGGGAGGGTTTGTACTGCTGGCTGGTCACCAAAGTCCAGGCTCCTCCAGTTCCTCCTGCTGCTACCTCCGCCCCTCCTCCTGGTGCTTGCCTCTCCAGTGCCTCCATTGAGTTGGAGTGGGAGGTCAAGGTCTCTATAGGGTGAATGCCAGAGGTGGGGATGCCAGCAGGTTTCCTATCAGACCTCATCTTTTGGCCACCAAGACTACCACACAAAGTTCAGTCCAGGGGGATCTTCACTCAGGAATAGTCCGTCTTGTTGGAGGCATGGTCGATGGGGTCCAGCTCCTCCTTCACGGATCTCCACTCTTCTCCCTCTGCCTCCAGTGAGCCCATTGATCTTCAACCTTTCTTTTCCTCTCCAGTCTTCTTAATCCTTGGCCCTTGCCAGCTTGGCCTGGCCCCTGCCTCCTCATCCAGGTGAGGCCTCTCATCCCCTAGTGTCACATTTCCAGGGGATACAGCAGGCGAACGTCCAGTAAGATACAAAACAGACGCCAAACTGTCAAAGCCGAAACACGAACCATAGTCAGAAGTCAGAGTCCAAGAGCCAAGGGTCAAGTAAGCAAGGTTCAAGATAGCAGGAACGTGGACTCGAGCCAGAGAATGGACTTGTTGCTTCCACAGCTTTCCAAGCCTTCTAGGTACAAATTATATAGGAGCAGCAACCATCAAACTCCTAGAAGCCTTCCATCCTGTTAAAACTCAGGGCTGGTTGACCTGATGTTCCTGTGAGAAGCATTCATGCGAGCTTCGAATCTTCATATCATGAGTCTTTGCCGAAGCTTGTCCCTCACTCTGGCTACTGGGGGAGGAGAATCTGGTGGTGATTCAGCTGTCTGTGCTTCTAATTGCCCAGTATTTTCCTCAGCTGAAATTAACCCCTCAGATGCCAGATCCTCTTCAGCTAAACTCATGACACCTAGCTCCTCTTCTCCACTTCCTCTTCTCCCTGCCTATTCCCTCCTGTGGCCCAGGTGATGGAGTTTCTCTCTGACCCTCTAGGGGATATCGGGTGAGAGAGGACAGGAACGACCCCTTCACACCTTATTTCTTGTGTTAATTTCTGCTTTATATTATCCCAAGGCCTGCTTTACATTATTCTAAGTCCTAGTCTGAACAATGAACCAATAAATAAAAATAGCCCCTGCAATGTTTGCACACTAGCTTGAAATAAAATGGGCCCCATGCCCATTTAATACTAAACTATTAAAATCCTTTTCTCAAAGGTCAGCAGGATATACTCCCATGTAAATATGCTTACAAGATGGAGCCAGACTCCTACATTCAGCCTTGAAAGGAGCTGTCAATTCATAATGAGTATTTGGGCACATAGTGGTGAGCCAGATGCATTATGGGATGACAGAGCTCACCTTGGAGGGAGTTAATGCTTAATTAAAAGGCCAAACACTGCAATAAATGCACTAATGAGATAAAATCTCTCTAATTTCCAAATCTTATGGAGCCAAAGTGTTGCGTTGAGTTTTAATTAATAGAGTTCTATATGGGTTTCTCAGAAATAATAATAAGGCATTAATGAAATAAATCTTCTCATATTGAATAAAATCTGTCACACTAGTATTTCAAATGGTATGTCCTTATTAGTAAAAGTATTTCATTGTGTTTGGGGCTGCACATGTATACTCTGTCAAGCAGAAGGATATGTTGCTACCATTGCTTCATTTGATATTTGCTGTAAAATTATTTCCATCATCATTATTATTTTGAATTTACCACTGTTGATAACTTAGTCTAAAAGCATACATGCATGGTATTCAGCTCCAGCCATCGCAGATTTAAGCTTTACAGTCCACAAGTCAGTTCTGTGGAGCTGTGAAACTGAATTTAGTTGGACGACGATGATGATTAAACACAGCATCTGCCACAAAATGATGGAACATTTTCAGTGTTGCACTGGAGCCTAAACTCACAGAGTGATCGTGAGTTTTATTATTAAAGGGAATGACATTGTCTGCCACCTCTTCATGCAAAATTATTTCCTCTATGCTTTACTAAAATCCTCACAATGACTGAGCAAAAATAGATTTTTCCAATAGTTGTACACTGCTGGACACCAGGGCCTGTGCATGTTCCCCCAGTTTGGTTGAGAACCAGTTTGGGATAGATCCTGATTCGGCCTAGAGTAGTAAGTACCCAGTGGACTTGATTTGTCCCCTGCATTTGAACTGATTTGTAACTTTGGATTGCCAGTGTCACATGACTTTTACTGGAAAACCGGAATGTTTATGCTGTTTTCTTCTGGTAGTGATGCGCACGCAATCTGGAGACATGGTACCTCCTCAAGGTTTGTGTGCCAGACACCTTTAAAATTTGCTTTAAAAAACAACCTACCAAGCTATAGTGACCTGTGCGCCCCCCCCCCCATCTGATCCAATTTGTGTCCCGGATCTGAACTGATTTGCTTCGCTTTGTCTGAGGCCGTAATTTCGTTGTTCCACTTTGACCCAGATCTCCTACAAATCAATCCAAATCAGGCAGATTCGCTTTGGAACCTGGGCCTCAGCCAAGGGCAGAGCGCATGTTCCCCAGCTAAAACCCATAGGATGGACTCATAGACCCAGAGCATGAGAATTTCTCCATCATTACCCTCCCCTCAATTTTCTTGAGGGCTCTGGCATCACTACTCCTTGAGCCCCAGGCGTTAGCTTCCTGAAGACCTGTTCCAGTAGAGGGGAACATTGGTAGAAATGGTTTACTGACACAGATCCGCACACTATTCAAAATCCTTCGCAGCGGGCAGAGCAATGACTAGGGTGTGGGGACCAATGCTTCACCTTAGTCAGTATAAAAATTTCCTGTTCAAAGGGCATGAACCTGTCCATTGTCATTGGTTGCTGAACAGGCATGTCCTGAGCACACATGCCCCCTCCATCAGCTCCTACGAAAGCAGGAGGAAATGCAAAAAAGGATGGAACTCATATGGCTGTTGGACACCCAAAGTATCCAACCATCTTCTCCCTACAAAGGCCACTCTCATATCAACCAAGGTTAGACATATGGGTGGTAAATCCCCGAGTACTGATGTGGCCGGTTATCACTCTGCTGGTGATAATTAATAATTAAATTGAATTAATAATTGCGCGCCATCAAGGCAATTCCAGGATTTCACTGATGTAGAGCCTCAGAAGTTGTTTATCGTTCCTTTTGTCTGGGGGTATTCTGGCACTATGCAGCTTGCCTAAGGCTACACAGGTTGGCTCTTCTTGTTCAAGGCACAGTGGGAAATCGTACTCCACGGCCAGATTTCTAACTCATTGAACTATCCAGCCAGCATATTTGCAGTAATATTTGCAATCGCTAATGAAAAATCCAAATTCCTTGTTCTCTGGCCATGCGAGCCTTCTACTGAGTCCCTTCTTCCACCTCTTTTATACAGAGGACTGAGATAACTAAATGAATTTGATTCAGTCTGCTGCTACTAACTAACCCATTGGTTTCCTTCCCACTTTCTGCTCCTGGCTCTTTCTGTGTTCAGTTTCGCTCCCTTACAGCTACCACGATGAAGCCGATGCTTACACGGTTCGGCTTTTATTACAGCCCAGCCAAATCAAATACACACAGGCACTGCTTCTCCGGATGCCCGCATTCCATTTTAAACTGGGAGGGAAAGCAAAGAAAGCCAGAATATTGTCTCATCATGCATTCTAAATCAGCCAGTGCAGAAAATAATGGGGAGTTAATCAGATCACTGAAACTCTAATTCACTCGATATTGATTGGGCTGATTCCTAATGGGACGGCAGACCAATTTCAAATTACAGTAAACTGGCTTATCCTAGAATACCAATGACCAGCCTGGAAGAAATGCCCAAGTGGATCATGAGGTCTGTTCGCATTAGAGAGTTGCCTCCACAGAACGCTGGAATGCATAATATGATGCGGCATTTAGCTAATTAATAGGAGATTGATGAAAGGTGCCGTTTGGAAGTTGCAATATCTTTTGAATAAGCATGGGATGGGAGGCCCAGAGGGCATTAGAGACATAGAAGAGCATTAGGCAGGAAGGAGAAAGAAACTACAGTGGTGACTAATGGAAAGTAGTGCAATTAAACTGGGCGCTTAATTTTATTAATTAAAGGTTTCACCATCCAGCTGAAAGCTATGCAACATGTACCTTCATTCCCTTGAATCTTTTCTTCTTAGTCAGCCTTCAGACATATCATTTGGCAGGAAAGCAAATAATAAAATAAAATAAATTATTATATGAAAAATAAATCTAAGACACATTGCTATCTCTCTCTTTTAGTACTAAAGTAGACTAAACGCGATGGAGACAGACTAAGCGCGATGGAGACAGACAGGGTGTAAGCAGAACACTACTGATTTGCTTTTGTGGATCATCTGTAATACTAGTTTGGTAGAACTGAATCCTTTTATCTAGATAGCACTGATCTACTGTGTGTCTTTGTTCTGTGTTGTCAGGTCAGGACAAACTTATAGAGGTCCTAGCAGAGCTTTACATATTTAAGGAGTGGTGGGCTAAACCGCAGAAGCCTGTGCTGCAGGGTTAGAAGACCACCAGTCGTAAGATCGAATCCACGCGACGGAGTGAGCGCCCGTTGCTTGTCCCAGCTCCCGCCAACCTAGCGGTTCGAAAGCATGCAAATGCAAGTAGATAAATAGGGACCACCTCGGTGGGAAGGTAACAGCGTTCTGTGTCTATGTCGCACTGGCCATGTGACCACGGAAGATTGTCTTCGGACAAAACGCTGGCTCTATGGCTTGGAAACGGGGATGAGCACCGTGCCCTAGAGTCGAACACAACTGGACAAAAATTGTCAAGGGGAACCTTTACCTTTACCTTACCTTTACCAGTTCCACTCCCCCAGTAAGCTTCCCTTGCCAAGTAGGGATTTGAACCTTGTTCTTCAGAGTCCTAATCTGTCACTCTATCCACTACACCAAATTGGGGGTAGCGGAGATATATATGCATTCAAGATGCCACCAAATTACTTTCCTGTTTTTAATAATAATAATGTGCCATGGAAACCCTTTTTGGGGTCTTGCACGTAGAGAAAACTCAGAAGTGGTTTACCATTCCCTTCTTCTGGTGGCATCCTGGGACTATGCAGCTTGCCCAAGGCCATACAGGCTGGCTCTTCTCCTAAGTGCGACAGTGAAGAACTGAACTCGCGACTCCTGGCTCCACAGCCAGCTACCTAAAGCACTGAGCTTATCAACTAGAGTGTGATGAAGAATATTTCCTGAATGTTAAGACCATTTGTTATTTCAGTGGGGGTTCTGGAAATCATTAACCTCATAAAATATCCTGCGTGCACAGGTTTGGATAATAACACAAGCATACACAGTGTGGCTTACATTATACAATTTCTACTTGCTGATCATCTATCTATCTATCTATCTATCTATCTATCTATCTATCTATCTATCTATCTATCTATCTATCTATCTATCTATCTATCTATCTATCTATCTATCTATCTATCTATCTATCTATCTATCTATCTATCTATCTATCTATCTATCTATCTATCTAATTTTGATTGATTGCTACTGATGCTGACATAGTAGGTACAGCTAGTGACACTACTGAATTTCTACCTGACAACAGAACTTTACAATAGAGCTGGGCAAATCACCTAAGTTGAGTTGTTAGTAAGGGAGCATCCATCAGCTGGTGCATTCCAGCATACAGATAACAAAGCAAAAGAGCATACTCTCACCAGTTCAACCTGTGGGTTGGTGCATAGGTTTTGCAGAAGGAAGAATGTAAACAAAACAACCAATTGAGAAGACAAAATATTGGCCAAAATCCTTAGCATAGAAAATTGTACTAGAGCAGGCACATTGAATCAATGAAAATGTAATGAGTCAAGTCTTCTGTAAGTTCCATTGATTCAAGTAGGTCTACTTGAAATATAACTGTGTAAAGTCAATTAGAATAGGCTCATTTGAATCAATGGAATTTACAGAGGAGGTGACTAACTAAATACCCGTTGATTCAATGGGCCTATTCTAGTCCGACTTAGTACGCTAAAGCAACAGGATTTTGGTCCTTAACAGGGAATAATGAAAAGGCCAAGTGGTATGTGGCTTGTGCAAGGTATTCAACTAGTGGGTAGTTGAAGAGGAATTCCAGAAGGTATTCCCAGGAAATGAGGTGAATGGATTATATTTGAAGAAGCAAAATGTACTTGAGTAAGGTAAAGGTAAAGGTTCCCCTTGACATTTAGTCCAGTCGTGTCCAACTCTAGGGCGCGGGGCTCATCCCCATTTCCAATCCATAGAGCTAGCATTTGTCCACAGAAAATCCTCCGTTGTCACGTGGCCAGCACGACTAGACATGGAACACCATTACCATCCCACTGAGGTGGTACCTATTTATCTACTTGCATTTTTACATGCTTTTGAACTTCTAGCTGGGACAAGCAACAGGAGCTCACTCCATCATGTGGATTCGATCTTACGACTGCTGGTCTTCTGACCCTGCAGCACAGAGGCTTCTGCGGTTTAACCTACAGTGCCACCACGTCCCTTTTACTTGGGTAAAGCCACAGTCAAAACTTAGTGCATTGTAGATGGCTGGGATAAGATAAATATATTCTTACAGCCATAATCATTACCATCTCTTACAAATGGTGGGATAAGGCAGGGCAAGAATGACTGAACTGGCCCTTGAACTAGCAACTCTCAGCACACAGTATCTTATCGTCTGTAATGCTGCTACCCCACCTGGTCAGGGATGGAATACACATCAGGTAAATATTGCATGAAGAGCTGTGTTTGTTTTGAGCATAATTGCATATGGCGTAGTCAGAGACAGAAAAACAAATGACATTAGATGGGAAGATTGCCGAAGTAGCACAAGGGCAAAGGGCACACAGGTAATGGTGTGCTATGTGTTTAGTTTCCTGCTCGGCAGAGGGACTGGAGAGACTTCACGGTGGTTTCCTCGCCTGAGAAAAGCTGTGATTACTTCTGGCACAGTGGCAGGTGCCAAACACACTCGTGAAGCAATGTTAATGGGTTGGCGGTTCTCGCAGGCCCAGCCTGCAATTAGCCTATTTGCATGAATGAATGGGATGGTGAGCAATCCGCGCAGGCACTGATGTTTGAACAGGGACACGTGGAAAGATTACGTCGAAAACTGTTATCAGCATATTCACCGGTGAGATAATTCCTGGTTCATCAGGGAATAGTCCTGGTGGC